>NC_089795.1:38222767-38380267 GCF_040412425.1 Macrobrachium rosenbergii
ATACCAGCAGCTGGATCCGGATTTAGACCTAAATCAGCGACTAATAAACCTGGCTGAGACCTGCTCATCAGTATGATCCACTAAACTGAACCTTGGCTTACGGATGAGAGTCCTAAAAAAAACATTTCACAAACAAACGCACACGTGCGTGTGTGTGTTCAGAAAGCCATTCGGTGGGTGTACAGTGGCCTAGTCATAAGATTTCATAACATTATTTTACAAAATTATTATTATTATTATTATTATTATTATTATTATCATTATACATATATACATAAATATATATACATACATATAAATTATATACATACATACATTATACATATAAATATATATATATATATACATACATACATATATATATATATATATATATATATATATATATATATATATATATATATATATATATATAATATTATAAAACATAAATATGAAAGATATTAAGAGATACATTAATGACATAACACCAGATCCCGTTAACCAAATATAACTCAACAACTCACATAAATAGATAAAACATTATCCTCGTTTACAAATACTTCACAACTGTAAATACTTCCTAAACACTTCTTAATGTATACAGAATAAACATATAAAAGTAACACCACAGAACGGCTAGAGGAAAATAAAAGAACCCGAGGCCTGAAAGCGAAGAACACCGGTAACAAAACCGAGAAAGTAGCAGAAAGCGAGAAGGGGCAAGGAGTCTAAAGAAAGGAACGGAAGGGTGGGAAGTGTACACAAACAAGGATCTTTTAACATATACGAGTATTACAAGTCATATTAGAGTACAAACAAATAAAGTCTGCAGCAATGTGTATATATATATATATATATATATATATATATATATATATATATATATATATATATATATATATATATATATATATATATATATATATATAAATTTTACTAAAATGGTTACTGGATTATAATTTTTAACCAGAATTTCAGTTTCATAAAAATTTACCTGCAAGGTAAGTGACCATCAGTTTACACTTTCTGACAATTTAATGAAAACTAAACATATGTATTAAGCCACTGGGCTAAATGCGAACGAACACTACGGAAAGTAATAACCATATAAAATCAAAAGCTAGTCGTAAATCTTCATAACAGATGAGCACATAAATCCAGATAAATTAGCAAGGACTCACTAGGCTCATGATGATAATGATGATGAGGAAGCTGTTCAAAAACTGCCAAAGTGTCGCATAAATAACAAGCCTGACTTGATTCACGACAGTTCTCTCTATAGCTGCCATGAAAAAAAGGCTCTATTATAAATACTACGAGAAGCTTGCATGTAACAATTATAAGTGAAGAAATTATGGTGATATGCAGCTTGTACAAAAACAACACGCTAACATACAGTAAATATGTACGATTACATATTATATCTGCAAACCGGGAGAAAATATGAACCGCATCCTACTTCGGGACACGATTTAAGCGTTTTGCAGTTCTTCACCATGACAAGGGAAATGGCGAATAAACTGAAGGAGCGTGGGATTGTACGGATTTGCCATCCCTCTAACCAACCAAATGGAAAATCTCGTTTACTTAACTTGTTATACTGGGTCAATTTTAGTAAGTTTCCTTCATTTAAAAACCAAAGCTTACGAGACGACTGCCATAAAACACGTCTATAATAAATATATATATATATATATATATATATATATATATATATATATATATATATATATATATATATATATATATATATATATACACACACAATAAGTTAGTGGATATAATTGTCTTTAAATAATGAAAAATTAAAAACGGGGTACAGTCGTGTCCACATTTCTTTAATGATAATTCGACGTCAGTTGAGGACAATTCTAAAACTAAACTCTCGTTAAATTCTAATAAATACAGGGTCATGGTTGAGGTCAACGACCTGACAGAGATGTGCGAACTTCTAGGAACATTTATGAAGAAAATAAAAACATATCTACTTAAAAGCTACAATATTAAGGCCATAAGAAAAACAAGTAATTAAAAAAAATATGAAGTGTAAATATAAAATGCATTCGGCCCACCGTATGAATGAAATGACGACTTCCAAGAATGAATGATAATAATGAAACAAAGAGTTTGCAGCAAAAAAAAAAAAATAGTATAAAAAAAAAAACTTGAACTAGTCTCTCTACTATTTGAATACACGAGTCTTAATTGTTCATAATTCATGTTATCCCTTCGCTTTCACTTTCACTGCCAGGTCTTTTCATATGTTGTTCACTCTGACCTTATTAGAGTCCTGAAGTGAAATGACTGTCTTTTTATTAAGTTGACTAAGAAACATAATTGTATTTGCGAATAACCCTTACTAAGAAGCCTAACCTTAAATTTACAAGTTAAGAGGCAACCCTTCGGTCGAAAATGAAAAATTTCACGAAACAACCAATTTAAACTACAAAAGAGCCGTTGTATACCGTCACCAACTGGGAATAGCAAGGAACTTCGAATAGACTTCACACAGTATTTTTCTTGGGAATAAATAATCTATAAATTATACATTACAGAATAATTTTTCTTCTCGGATATAGAAATAAAACAATTACAATGCAATAAAATCTTTATGGGCAAATACATACAGAGAGACTTAATTATTGAAAGAAGGGAATACAATACAAATTCTAACTTTTGCTAATTCGAAGCAAAACAGTTCCACCACACGAAATATATATATGTATGTGTGTGCTATATATGTGTATATATGTACACACACACATATATATATATTACACACACACATATATATATATATATATATATATATATATATATATATATATATATATATATATATATATATATATATATATATATATATATATATATATCAAAGGAAGAAGAGAGTCATCCAACCATCAACAACTCGCCCTCTCCCTCTCTCTGGACGTTATTCGGTGACTTATTGTGGCGAGTCCATTGATTTTTAACAGTATACAATGGCAAGGGGGTCTGGGTAACGGAGTGCCATTCATCCCTCGAGTGTTACTTTTTTCCTCCTTTACCGCTGCTATCTTTAGCTCCATTTTGTCCTGTGTCTAACGCTCAACGATAATGAGGAGGGACATATGCTACGAAAAAATCTAAGGGGCTTTCCTCAGCCATAAGGCAATCGCCGATAATCTAATCAACAGAAATCGATGGTACTCTTCTACTCAAGGTATATTTAAAGGACCTTGCTCCTACTCATGTCTGTATTATCGCGTTTCCTCTTCCGGAGGATAAACATTAAATTTTAGACCCCTACGTCCAAGACGCACACATTTATGAATACGCGGTTTAATTATTTAGAGATGGCTTATACAAATCATTAAGATTCAAGCTCTCTCTAACCATTTTCCAAAAATCTGAAGTGCTCTCTTTTAAAAGTACCTAACTTTTTTTCGGTTTCTCTGCCTGGATGAAAGAACCATATTGTTTAGTGTTTTACTTAACTGTTCAGTATACGTTATGTGATTTAATCACCTGGAGAGAGAGAGAGAGAGAGAGAGAGAGAGAGAGAGAGAGAGAGAGGTTGGTGTTGGCGAAATGCTCCTAATTCGGCTATTATTAAAAATGCAGAACCTGCAAATCTCCGAAACCTTCCTTTCTGGGACAGTTTGCAGTGTTTGGAATTACCAATGCTATTGTCACAGACGACAAAAATTACCCATAACTATAGGTTATTTACAAATGAGATGCAACATCTTCTGGCTACTGTTTGCACTAGGACAATAAAACAAAAAGGAAAGAAATGACACGGTAAAAAAAATCTTTCTAGGACAATTTGCAGCTCTTGAAATTACAATACTAGTGTCACAGATAACAAAAATTACCCATAACAGTAGGCTGTTTACAATAAAGATGCAACATCTTTACTGGCCACTGTTTACATTAGGGCACTAAAAAAAAATTAAAGAAATTACACGGAAAAAAAAAAAAAACTTTTTCGTCAACCTCTGAGGCCCCTCATCAACTTCTCCCCTCTCCCCTCAATTCTCTCCCCTCGGAGCAAACTGGAGGAAGTGCAAGTCATGCGGACAATAGCCCGAGTGTCAACAAAGCCCTTATACAAACAGACCTCACAAAACGCCCTAATCAATAATTTGCTAAACCCCATCAACACTTACACACGAAAAGAAAAAAACTGAGAGACTAATACTATTTAAGGCCTTAATAACTTGCGCATGAAATATAAACAAGTTCATAAGTTCATATAATTTTATATATATATATATATATATATATATATATATATATATATATATATATATATATATATATATATATATGATTATTATCACTTTTACATGATTCATTTATCACACATTACCACAGGTGAAAAATAAGAAACAGGGTGTAGGTCCTGACCGGTTTCGACTTTATTTCAAGCCATTGTCAATGGCTTGGAAATAAATCAAAACCAGTAATTCACCATTTTTTTCACCTAATAATAATGTGATATATATATATATATATATATATATATATATATATATATATATATATATATATATATATATATATATATATATATATATATATATATATATATATATGTGTGTGTGTGTGTATACTATATATTATTTATTTTATATATATATATATATATATATATATATATATATATATATATAATATAAATTATATAGGCTACAAACACACACACACAAACGCACTATAGAATTCGTCTGTAACTTCAGAGATAGCCTAATACATTCATCATCTAAATGCTAAGTCGGGGTGGACTCCTGATTTTGAATCCATGGATATTGTGAATCGCATTATTTTCCTTACAAAATCCTATTTAGTCTCCTTAGTTCATTCATATGTGGAAATTGAGAGAGAGAGAGAGAGAGAGAGAGAGAGAGAGAGAGAATCCATGATATTGAGAGAGAGATTCATATGACAGAGAGAGAGGAAGCTTCTTGTTTCCGATTCCTCTCACATCTTGATCTTTTTCCAATCTTTTCTGGTCGTAACTGATCCCTGTTATTAGGTTTTTATGTCATTGCTTTATGGGATCCTTTTGCCGATAGGTATTTGCCCGCTGTGGATTGGGATGGAGAGAGTCGGCACTGCGGTTCATTGATATTGTCCCGACTGGCGGCGGTCTGGACGTCCTCAGATAAAATTTATATATATATATATATATATATATATATATATATATATATATATATATATATATATATATATATATATATATATATATATATATATATATCTTATATATGTATATATATATATATATATATATATATATATATATATATATATATATATATATATATATTAGAATATGTGGATAAGTTGTGTAGGAATATATTTTTAATAGGCTCTCTTTCTCTCTACAATAACACATATTTGGACTAACTGGTAAATTATATCAGAATTTGAGTTTCACTAAAAATGTATATTTGAATTAAAGTAGATTTAGTCGAAAGCAGGAAGTCACAGCATGACATATATATATATATATATATATATATATATATATATATATATATATATATATATATATATATATATACATCGATCCTCTCAGTTCTGGGATTACAGCGCTCTCTTTATAAGCAGCTATGGAAAGAAAGCTTCATTTCTAACCGAGGTAGACTCATCAAAACACCCCGTGTATCAGTTAACCTAGGAATTTGAATATGGAGTGTCATAGCCTAGGCAGTGTTTAACTTAAGGCTAGCAGCCTCATTCAAAAAGACTTGCTGAGAGCCGGTTGTTGACACCCCCTTATAAGAACATGTGAAAGGTTTCGTGCACACTTTGGTCTGACACAAGGCTGCGTTACTGAATTGAATCGAATCCTTTATTCCAGCTGTAAGCCATATATAGCTCTTTTGAACAGCTTTGCTGATGGATCAATGTGAAAAGTCAGGTAACTGACGTAAGAAGTGGGTTCAGTGTTGGGGGATATGATAATTGGTCGTGAATACTTGTGGCTGATGATATATAAGGTATATGATAAGGTATTCACTGTGGATGTTGAGGAGAACCAATTTAAATTAGTTAAGTAATCTGAAATGTTTGTTAGAGGAGAACTTTGGAAGTGAATGTGGGCAATGAACGTTAATACAGGTGGTGATGATTTTAAATAGTTGATTCTTATGGGTATTAGGAAGTAAAAAATGTTTATGGCAGCTAAAGTTGGAAAGCTTCAAGGCTTATTGAGTTAACTTTTCTTTAGAGAAATATGCCTGAATGCCGGCTGTGCTGATGAGAAGAACTATTTGCTTATGATATGCGCACTAAAAGAGACAGAGCGGTCGAGGAATGATGAAATACTGCACATAAAAGTAATAAAAAGGTTTTCAGTCTTCAGATGCTTTGGCCATGTGGGTAAACTTGGTGATTATCGGTTGGTGCAGGCTAATAATCAGGAAGTTTTGGCAGGAAAAAGGTGAGGATGACAGAATGTACTGGATAAATAGCGGGATTTGATGCACTGCTCATAACCATCCCGAGTAGATGTATGAAACAACCAAACATGTCCAAGTCTTCTTCACAAGTGTTCCATATCCATTATTCTGCAACACTTTGTCTTGTTTTTCTCTGGAGCCACAGCCCTTCAGGAAAAATTCCTTAATGTTCTATGTTCTCTCTCACTCTCGCTCTCTTCCTTTCTCTCAAACACAGACACAGACATACGTACATACATATATATGAGTCTCCCTTTTCCCCTAACTGACGGCTGTACTAAGCCAAGATGCATCATAAAGTACAAAATGCCATACAAACTTTTCACAGGCAACTGTTTTGAAGAATTACGGTAAAGGAAAGGTCAAACTTACAAGGTCATATGTCAGGTAGAATATGACTTTGGTAACAACACTTTAACTATACACAATAAAAGTAAATAATACCTTTTACATTCCAACTACGAGCAGACTGAGGTTAATATCAGTCACATTTAAATGTAGAGCAGACTGAGGTTAATATCAGTCACATTTAAATGTAATAACTTTTGCACTATACAAGATAAAAGACTTCATAGTTCGCATGGATTATACACAAATGGGGCCGGTGTGCAAAGGTTAATGTAAAGATCATAATTATAAGGTCAAAGGTCAAATGGGAATTTAACCCTGCCCATAACTTATCAATTATAAGACAAAGAACGAAGCTGATGTGCAGAGTAAAGGTCAAGGTCATAACTAGAGGTAAGAAGTTAAAAAATATGAACTTTGCTATATCTTTCGAATTACAGGTCAAAGGTCAAACAAGACGTTAGCCATGGCCATATTTTCGAATTATATAAGATACACTTGATTATTATATATATATATATATATATATATATATATATATATATATATATATATATATATATATATATATATATATATATATATATATATATATATATATATATAAACTGATCACTGAGAGAGAGAGAGGCTGATGACGGAGCACCCGTCATCTTGCCCATGGGTGGTATTTTCCGTTGCGCTGATGAACTAGACCTAAATAATTCAAGCTTATAGCATCACAGGTTCTTTTCAGATGGATCAAAATCTGGTATTAATCAAGCCAAAAATCCTTTGGGGTACCAAACAACCTACGTGTCACTGGCGTTAATATTCCCATAAAAGATAAAGAACTCGTAAAGGAAAATAAAGTATTATTTGTAATTTTATCTACACTTTTAACTTCACAAAAATTCAAATTTAAGATAAGCAATCACAGAAATTACTACTTAATGCCCTTCCGCTATAAGGACTTTGAGTCTTTGAAACAATTTTTCACAGAATTAAGAAAAACAACAGGAACCAATGAAGCAAGGTGTAAAATATCTCCTAGAAAATCACTGGGCTAGGCAATCCAGCACCTAGGTAATCTAGGAAAATAAAAGCTAAAATAACGGCATACACACCGAAAATAACAGTTCCATCATTCACTAGAACAGAACAAAACAGAATATAGAAATTAGGCCAAAGGCCAAGCGCTGGGACCTAAGAGGTTATGCAGCACTGAAACGGAAACTAACAGTAAAAAGGTCTGAAAGGTGTAACAGGAAGAAAATCTCGCAGCTGCACTATGAATCAGTTGTCTGAGAGGGTGGAAAGTAAGATGGAAGAAAGATTATGAACAGAGGTACAGTAAAAGGAATGAAAGGGGGTTGCAGCTAGGGGCCGAAGGGACGCTGCAAACAACCTTAAGTAATGCCTACAGTGCATCGCATGAGGTGCACTGACAGCACTAACCCCCTGCGGTCTGGCAGTATCAATCCCTAGACACTGCAAGAATAACAGCTGAGACCCAAACTTAAACGTACCTGTGACGTAGGCCGTAACAATGAAATACCGACAGGCATCTCAACAACGGGCAGCAATCGGAAATCGTTAATGAAATTGCCTTCGGAATCCTTCCACGGTAATGCCCGAGAACATAAGAAGCTACCGGAAGGAGGGGGCGGAGGATAGATGGTGTCAAGTGAGCCTTACTTTTAAAATGAATAAAGGGCTAAATGTGTTATACACGAAGATAAACAATTAACATAAAAAATTGACCTCATTATCACCAGTTGTTACACTAGACCTTTCACTTCTTTAGTGATGTCACGTGTACTCGGTAATTGAGACAGTTATGACATTCAACTTGACAATTCCTATGACATATCTTAAGTAACTGAAACAGAGCCTCGTCAAAAGCGACGGGACAATTTCCCACGGTTTTAACATAATGAGAAATTTCTTTGTTTCTTAAAATTATGGCAGACACGTGAGAAAAAGGGTCATAAAATGTGCTGCTAAGTAAATAAATAAGCTGCAAATTTTATACACTTACAAAACACACACACAAACACACGAATATTTCCTTTACCACATAAATCATATAGGAAAAAAAAAGCAATACAACTGGAAAGGCTTCCCAATCTCGGGCCTAGGGTCATTAGGCAGATCGTTCGAGTGGGCATAATTTCCGATAAGGCACCAGGGGGAAGGTTTAGGGCGCAGTGCACCCTAAAATCTCTCCCCCATTCTTCCCATGGAGTCAACGGAAGTAAGTGTAACACACACCACCACAGCATTAATTTCCAGTCGTCAAGAACTTTCTGTCGTAACAATATTACAAATACGGTTATTGTGCATACGATATTCCGTCTTGAACATATACGTTAAAATTATAAGTCTTCTGAACTAAGTTCATCACTACAACACTTTAAGAATAGAACAGAATATAGGATTTAAGCCAAAGCCCAAGCGCTGGGACCTATGAAGTCATTCAGCGCTGAAACGGAAACTAACAGTTAAATGGTTTGCAGGGTGTAACAGGAGGAAGACCTCGCAGTTGCACTATGAAACAATGGTTAAGACAGGAAAGGGAATGAAAAGAGTTGCAGCTAGGGGCTGAAGGGACGCTGCAAAGAACCCTAAGTAATGCCTACAGTACTCCGCGTGAGGTGCACTGACGGCAGTAACTCCCCTACGGGGTCCCTACAGTTTAAGATCGATACTGTCTGCCAGACCATTGACCCCATAAAAAATAACTCACTCGTGAAATTTCCATCTGAATGCTTAGAACATTCACCTCACCAACGGCCCAGCAGTAAAAGCACCTGCAAATCTCAGGAATGCACGCAATCGTGATCATTAGGAGAATTAATGACCATTTTCACAAAAAGTAACATAAGAGAGGTAGATCTCGCCCAGACTTTTCTTGAGGAACTTGTCCCTTCGAAGGAAAACTTTATTTGAGTGGTCATCGTGTGAAATTCAACGATCTTGATCTCGAACACTGTAATATAATCCAGCAGTTGTATGCAACTATGTGAGGTCCGTTTGGATTATTATCAGCAGCTTATGAAAGATAACAGAGAGAGAGAGAGAGAGAGAGAGAGAGAGAGAGAGAGAGAGAGACAGTTCTAAAAACACAGCAATTATGTTGTGTGTGTGTGTGCATGTATGTATGTACGTATAAGTGCATGTGTGTGTACATATATGTGTGTATGTATGTATGTATATATAATATATATGCAATATCTATATACACATATATAAAGGCACTACATCAGCCATCTCCAATGACCTTAACAACGTGACTTCCCAACAGAAAAAAAAAGCACACCGTTCCCTTTTAATTTCCATGATCACGGTCATTACCATCAGTGCTACTATTAACCAAGCCATAAACCACTATCATTAGTAAAAGGCATGATGTCATTTCGCTTTATGACCACTGCTCGGTCATTATCGCGGAGGAAAACCAATTCGGGGATAAAATACGGCAGCAGTACCCAAATATATTCAAAATAGAAATAGTAAAAAAAAAGCCTCACTCTGCCACACTATTACTTTAAATAGCACATTAACGTGGTGGGGGAGCCTATATTTTATGTAGAAAAGTGAGAGATGCGATTTATGAGAATCTGGTCGAGAGACTATGCATTAATTTATGAGATCGTGTATCACAAGTTACTTTACCCAAGAACGTACAAACCTCACATCAACCAAGCTTACTAGGCTAGCAAGTAAACACTTACTTACAAGTTACAGTCAAATAGCATGGCCTATATATAGAGATGCCGACTCTCCACTCCAACTCGTTTCAGTTTGTTCCTACTTAGGAACACGGGCTGTTACTGCATCGGGAAGGTGAACTACTTGTATTCAGATTGGTAAACGACATGAATTATACTGCATACGCTCATATATAAACATGCACCCACACACTACAATTAAAATTATATATATATATATATATATATATATATATATATATATATATATATATATATATATATATATATATATATATATATATATATATATAGATATAGAGAGAGAGAGAGAGAGAGAGAGAGAGAGAGAGAGAGATATATTATAATGTGTATATATATATATACCATATATATATATATATATATATATATATATATATATATATATATATATATATATATATATATAGTGATCTAAAACAAAATAAATCTTGCCATTCTTGAAGTAAACACAAACGTCTTTCTTGATTAAAATTGAGAAAAACGTTTTCCTAAAAGACTTGACAAAAGATATTTACATTAAACTGTACCTATGAATAAATACTTTTACGGAATAGAAAACAATAATATTCTTAAACAACCGAAAATATCTTTATCCCCATTAACGAAGAGATGAAGTATTCTTAAAGAATAGCAAAACAATCATTAGGTAAGTAGATCATTCATAAATAATGTAGTTGACATTTTCTTAAGAAAGGCAAAAATCAACCAATCTTTTTAAAAACACTGGCACAAATTTGAACTAGCTTGTAGTGTGCAAACATTAATAATAAGAGATATACTTTCATTTCTGCGACATCCAGCATAACAGTTCCTCTTCACAATACCTCATACACAGAGCAAACCAACCAACACCATTTTGTGGGCTTTTTCTCCAAAGAAATGTCATTCCCTGTTCATTCATTTCCCTTTAAATTATGTTTTCCAGAGGGGACGCCTACAGGACTAATATAAACTGGTTACTTGTTTGTGAAAGATTAGAAAGACGAGGAGCTCCGACTACATAATATTTCTGAACTTCTGAATGAGTCAGAAATGACATAATCTTTATCCAAACGGCTATTAGTAAAAGAAAATTAATTCTATTTCTTTCCAAATCTCCGATGCTCCAATCAAAACAGATGCATCGGAAATTATGAAGAAACAAAATTTACCTCATTTCACATACAGTCATTTGGATAAAAAATTTCGGCATTTGGCCAGAATTATCTTCATTGATTTTATAACTGTGGACACAATTCAAGTCCTATTATAGGCGCGAGAAAAATCTCAGCCAACGGTGCCATTATGTAAGCTATTATGCAGCCAAGCTACATAGTAATTAAGCGAGGGTGTGTCCGTTACCAAAGTACTTATAACACTTTACAGATGTTCTTAATTACCAACAATATCTTTTAAATACCGCGACCAGTCTACAGCAGCGGGGGTAATCAGCACGAGGGGAAATAACAGTTAGTTGTCGTTATTACTTTCAATATTCCACAGCCGATAGAGCTTGCCTCCGCATATCACAGAAAAGCCTCGCTTGCCTGCCCAACTTTCCCCACCAATCAAATAGGGTTGGACGTATTCAACACCTGTGGCCAATAACGCCATCAGCTCGCATGAACATCTGTACCACTTCGTACCTCTATTTACATGAAGATCCTCTACATTTTAGTGGGAAAAAAAAGACTAATGTCGAATAGGTAAATATTATAGCGGGGAAAATTTCTCTTTAATCGTAATCTCATTTCATCTCATAAATCTGTACTTTTTGTTTCTTTTTTTTTTTTGATACTTGACATTTTCATTAAAGGTTAAAATGAAAAATCTAGGAAAGTTGTCGTTTTCGATTTCATGGTTTCAACTTTGAAACGTAACCTTCTACTCACATGTATTTTTTTGAAATAAGTCTGTCACGATGAAGTATTCTTATCAAAAGTCTGTAAGATTTTAATGAATCTTAAAATAATTCCTTTTATATAAGCCGTATTTATAACTTAAACTCTGAAAAATACTGACCTGGACGCTCATACTTATAGAATTCTTTATTATCAAGTCACTTTCTATGTAGATGTAATGCTATTGCTCATATTCGTATTAACAAACACCAGATTTAAGAAAATGAAATAACTTACACAATCTGAAGGACTGTAGGGCCAAAACAGCCCACAAAAGTTCCAAAGCGCACCTTTTTCACTGTAATCCTCCTCCTCATCGTAAACAAGGAAAAAACTACTGCCAGGCAAAATCCACATTAGAGGCTGCTCTGAAAATGTGTCAGTATGCTTCGATTGAAGTTCAAGTGCACCTGGGACATGAGATTATCGTTTGTCCGATAGTTTCGTAACTCCTACGCAGTATCATTTTTAATGTGCCAAAATTGTTACGTAAACTAAGACTGCCATAACACTGTTCATATTGGTAAATAACAAGTGCAACTAAGAGAATGTATGTACGAGTGTAGTGGAATGAGGCTCACAAGCACCGTAAGAAATAACAACGAGAGGAAAAACAAAGAACACTGGTTGACAGAACAAGAATTGTTGCAACACCTTTCCCATCGCATGCATTTCTGAAACACGATTGCTGACATACAAGCGTAAGCAAGCACACACATACCCACAAACACGCCTTTATATATATATATATATATATATATATATATATATATATATATATATATATATATATATATATATATATATATATATATATATATATCTATATTAAAAACTGCTTAGTCATGATGCAATAAATATATACCTTTAAATCAAACTCTGACCCAAAGCTGATCAATGCAGCTAAACAGAATTCGTGACCACGAAGACAGCCTTCAAAATTGCAACATCTCCATTTCCTCTTTGCAGAAATAATGGTGACAGGAGATCGCTATGATCATCCAAGCAAAAGTCTCGAGTTCCGTGAAAGTTTTCTTGAATTACGCGATAAACTCACGCTTGCACAAAAAAATCACATAAGATGTACACGTTGAAAGGGTCGTTAAATTTTCTGTGCAGGGGTACTTCGCAAAACTTTATTTCATCGTAGCCGGTAGGTTAATAAAAATATTCCGTACTTAGAACTAAACAAAAAAGTTCTTATCCATCATTCTATTCTTATTCTTTTCATAATCCGATCTGAAACCAGTTCCTCTATTCCCTAACAGAATACTGAAATTGGAAACGCAATAGTACCAGGATGGGGCTTGAAGGTTCCACGTACCACAAGCGTTAACACAATGCCTATTATTCAACGGATATGGCAATAATCCACCTGGAGGAAAAAAAGCAGAAGGATTCAAGTTTTTTCAGAGCTTAAAAGCACTTGTGTCAGGAGAGATTAATCTGCTTGTAGTTATTACTGTTATCATCATTATAGTTATTACTGTTATCATCATTAAAACAACGATTGTTATAATGATAATAATAGTTATTACTATTTTTATTATTAAAATATACAACATGGGCAAATATGACAAATACTCAGCAGATCTCTCACTTACGGAGATGCGAAGAATCAAGTTGTCAAGATATTGCAGTAAAAATAATTGCTTCAGCAATCAAAATATTCTTTAAAATTAACATTAGTTTTCTATGAATGCTTTAACATCATGTCATTTCAATTTTAACAACATCATGTCATTATCAATTTTTAATATAAGATATATATATATATATAGACAGACACACACACACACACATATATATATATATATATATATATATATATATATATATATATATATATATATATATATATATATATATATATATATATAAGACATAAGAGCATGTACAGACATACAGGATATATACAGTACGTATACATAATGGTACGTGAACCTAGTTATATGCTCCGAGAAGTAATTTACTGCAACATTAATTATTTTAACAGGTGTGCAATATGATGACTCAGGTACAAGGCACCTTCCCCGCCCTCCCCACCACCTCCCCAACGACACAGATTCCTTCTGAAGGACACCTGTCTATTTCAGCGGTGGACAGTAATCGATAAGGGATGTGGAAAGCTGTCATCATCCTCTCTCGATCCCGGCAGAGCTTGGAAATCGATACCTTTGGACTGAAGTGACGAGTTCCCTGCAACGTCAGAATACTGGCGATGAAGATGTAAACAAAAAGGAAAATAAACAATGAAAGAAAAATAAACGGACGAAAGAAAAAAATTATGGGAAAGGAAAAATTGCTGGAATAGAACTAGGTAGGTAAGAAAAATAACAAACGAAATAGAAAAAATATTTTTTTTATACATAATGCAAAAAATCGTACTCCTAATTCTTCTGATAAATATGTATAAACTATGTAGGAGGTAAGGAAATAACGAAAAAGAAAAATTAAATTATTGAAAACACGAAATATAAAAACCGAATTATAGACCCCGTAAAGAAAAACATGTAACAAAAACAAACCTGACATTGTATTCCATGAATAAGCGGTCATCGCTCTCCTGCAAGTGACAGGCAACTATATTTATCCATTGCCATAAGGAAATCTGAGATAAGGCTCATTTGAAATCTCCATTTTTAATATCCCTTTTCACATGACTTAAATATAACCTGTAATATTTGACGTGTGAAACTAGAATTAAAACTGTTACCTTACCACAATAAAATGTTCGAAGAGGTGATATATTTCATGTATTTAATTTAGTTTTACCTGACATAAGAAATGAAAAATAAGAAAGAAATGTTTACCAGTAACGTATAAAGTTCGAGTTCCGCATCCTGGAAAATTAGAGTGCCATGATATCAAGACATTGAGAACTCAACGCCTTGCTGAGTTTCAGCAATTGAAGTGCACCGGCTTACAAAGTTCTGAAAAGAATTTAGAATTATCAATCTCAGTTTTGTACCACAAACACGATGTTGCCTTCATATGACATTGTTAAGCCTGAAACCTTTTATGATTAAAACTTAGACATGTTAAGAGGAAAATATTTAAGAAATAGTTTAAATGCTGGTTCACAAAAGACATGTTATAAACCCTTTTTTTAACAATAAATCCTTGAACCAAGATCTCGTTTAGTAAATATACGATAATTATCTATTAAATCTAACTTTTATCACACGGTCGGACGAAAAGACAGAGAAACAGACAAAAAGGGCCTTTGCTACTTGTACACAATACGCAAGGCGTTGAAATAAAAAAAAAAATTGAATAAGAAACTGATTATAAAAAGAGAGTTTTACAAGTATCGCCACAACCTTCCAACTTATAAAACTTTTAAGATGCTCAAAAGCATCTTATTACATTAGAAAGAGAAACCAGAAAAATCGTTATTGATCCTATGCACAAACTTGCTACCCGAATTGTTCTGAATCAT
The DNA here is from genome assembly GCF_040412425.1 of Macrobrachium rosenbergii. Lineage (NCBI taxonomy): Eukaryota > Metazoa > Arthropoda > Malacostraca > Decapoda > Palaemonidae > Macrobrachium > Macrobrachium rosenbergii. The sequence continues at coordinate 38,238,615 of NC_089795.1, forward strand.
AATTTCCAGTTAATATTAATCTAAAAAAATAAATCATAAATTATCTTTCAGTGCTTTCACTGCTCTAAATCTCCACTCGTCTCCAGGCTACAATCAATCAATTCCAATCCAAGCAGGTCTAATTCTCCCACCTCTCCTGGCATGGTGCCCATATGAGCCCAGCTGACAACGCCACGTGCTGTTTTCCCAGGGGTGGTGGGAAGGACACGGCCGAGACCTTCACCTCCCCTCCAACATTGTCTCATCTACATATGGTACAACAGTAATTTCCCTTATGGCATAATTTGTATAGTACCCTCTAGCAAAATACAAGCTGTATTCTCAAGTCGACGAAATCTTTTAGAAATATCACTGTCATACCATTACCCATGTCCGTATTGCAATACAGATACTAAAGGCATATACAATGTAGTCCAAAGTAAACTAGCCTAGCAAAATGAAAATAGGACAAAAAGTTGGAAAATGGTCAGTACAATCTAAGTACATAATTCGGGAAGAAAAAAAAATCAGCGAGGGTTGCTGACATTCAGGTCCACACACTCGACCATTCCCATTTCCAAAAATCTTTAAAATATTCAGTGGACAGACTTGTATGTCTTAAAAAGGGTTCTATTTGCAACCATAAATGTTCAGCGTACAATAATTCTCAAAGAACAACACACGCGTATTATGAACTTTCAGTCAATATAAAACTATATACTGCTCTTTTCTTAGGCACACATATATATACATATACATACATTGTATTTATTAAAGAGAGAGAGAGAGAGAGACTAAAGCTTACAAGCAAGATAGATAGATAGAATATACAATTTAGGCCGAAGGCCAAGCACTGGGACCTATGAGGTCATTCAGCGCTTTAAGGCAAATTAACAGTATGAAGTTTAAAAGGTGTAACAGGAGGAAAACCTCGCAGTTGCACTATTAAACATTGTTAGAAGAGGGTGAAAAGTAAGATGGAAGAAAGAATATGAATGGAGGTACACTAAAAAAAATCAAAGGGGTTGCAGCTAGGGGCCGAAAGGACGCTGCAAAGAACCTTAAGTAATGCCTCCAGTACACCACGTGAGGTGCACTGACGGTACTACGTCCCTACGGGGACAAGCAACAGCAAAAAAAAAAAAAAAAAAAAAAAAAAACAGCAAGAGCATGAAAACCTTCCCGCTTCACTTTCTATTGGTATGGGCTGTGGCCTATGACTTGAAACGCATTTAGCGAGAATCTGCCCAATCGCATGATTCCCGTAATTTCTGGTATAAGACAAGATTTTGGGATTTTGAAAAAAAAAATAAAATAAAATAAAATACATATATGAAAGTCGACATGTAAAAAAAATGCTCAATGAACGATTTTTTTATAAGTATGGTTATACATGCTGAAGCGAACGCGCAAAAAAAAAAAAAGCACTTGCAACTTACGAAGAAAACAGAACCTGGAACGTAAAATGAATTCCCTTTGCTAACGCAATGGCACACCCGGCAAAAGGGGTATTAGCTTAATTCCAGCTAAGACGTAATTCAATCGAAGCCCTTCCCAGGGATATATATCCGCTCGCACGGATATATATCGCTTTGTTATATATGCAGCAGAGCACGGGCCAGAAAGCAAAACAGGAAGCTCTGAAATGATCCGAAATATTCAGGAGCTGATCATTCAAAATTCATGGATGAGCCTGGGATAAATACTAGGAAAACGCAATCTTCCTAAGAAAACACAAGCCTTGAAAACAAGCTGCCGTCAACAAAGCTAAGAATAACAAGTAAGCGAATCATGTAAATTATCTGCATTTTGAATTATATCTACCACACGGGCTTTAAATACTTAAACCTATGGGGCTGTAGCCTTAAATATAGTTTCACTTCAAGGTTAAATGTTATAACAGTGATTCATCCACCAAGCGTAACCTGTTGTTGCTGTGATGGCTTGGTGTCACTAGAAAAATCATAATAAAAAAAATCTGCTAAATTATTATCATCATTATTTTGCACTGCAAACCCTGGTTTTCATAAGTACTGCCGTGTGGCCCTGCAGGTTTATTCGATAACCTTTTAATGAAAATGAAGCTATAATACCTAAAATAATAAAATTCCTAACAATAGATTAAAAAAAATTTAGAGATAACAATAACAATGATCTTGGAAAAAAAAAATTCTACTTTTATCTTGCTATAATTGTCATCTCTTATTTAAGGGCAAATAGTTCGGGTTAGCATTATAAGAAACTAGAAATACGACTAGATGGTCTCGTTAATTACTTTTAATATTATTGATAACCACCTAAACGACAGATGAATAACCTTTCATATTTCTGATCCTCATGGCGAAGAATTCGGTGGTAAATACCTTTCATAAAAAGCGCAAATGTCTATAAAGATCAAAGCTCAGGCAAAACCACTTTAACCTCAAATAACAGAAACGTACGAGTTTAATTAATTCCGAGGAGACAGAAAAAAAATGACAAAAAAAAAGGGAGTAGAAGTCTTTAATCACTGTCACTCATCACAGAGATTACATAGGATAAGTTTTTTTTGCATGCCTGTCATCACAGCTGACAAGTTATGTTAAGCATCTTTGTCTTTCTAACACCCACATTCGCTCTGGCTTTCTCCTCCTGTCATTTGCTACCTTTCGGAGGTTTTAGCAGTTTCACTCATTTTACCAGTATGCAAACTATACAAAATAAAGTTGTACTTGTATTTTCTCCAGTTTCATCTAAAACGACATGAAAACCCGAAAGACATACAGTACAAAAGTAGAAGCCTTTAGTAATAATAATAATAATAATAATAACGGATACAAATAGGTAAAAAATACATATAGACATAATTAAAACATGACAATACTAAATAAAAGACACAATATCAAGTCCCCTCCAGAAGCCTAAAAACAGCATTAAAGGTATTAATATCCTTACGACAATTTAGTTTTACAAAGTACAACACTTAAAATCACTCTATATTCGACCGACAATTACAGAACTGCACAAAATCATAAATATACAAGCGTATACAAATAATCACACGTATACATTAACTCGGCCTGCATTAATTTTCACATTTTACAACACTAGCATCTCACAAGACTATATATTTAACACCATATATATATAAAAAAAGTATACCTTAGTTTAACCAGACCACTGAGCTGATTAACAACTCTCCTAGGGCTGGCGAAGGATTAGACTTATTTTACGTGGCTAGAACCAACTGGTTACCTAACAGCGGGACCTACAACTTATTGTGGAATCCGAACCACATTATACCGAAAATGAATTTCTATTACCAGAAATAAATTCCTCTAATTCTTCATTGGCCGGTCGGAGACTCGAACTCGGGCCTAGCAGAGTGCTAGCCGAGGAACTAACACCATATCAAAGTAGCTAAGTTTGATGGGATACAATTACGATTTTGCTTAATAAAAATGATACACAGCACTTCTCTACGTAATGATTAACTTACTGAATTGATGCAACCTAGAAATGTACACAAGTTAGTTTATCATAAACTTAAGTGGCCAACATATGTCAAAACTACAGGGTTACTCAGATTTCTAATTGGCTCTCCCTAGTGATTTACCCTTATAGCATACCAATCTAGGCCATGCTAATAATATAAAAATTTGAAAATATTGAAATTTTTCAAGTTTCATTCATTTGTTTTCAGAAAACCCTATCTCAAAATCTATGTTCCAGGTGTTATATCCAATTACTACATAAAGGTGTTGACACTCATACGTTAAACTTCAAGGATTTGCACATATCGTTTTATGAAAATATAAATCAAGCATAATATAAAGAATTATGAGGAACCGGAATCCAGAGGGAATTCTTGAAAAAGTGATTTGTACACATCTTCTAATTCTGAATCAGAACGAAAAAATAGACAAAATTGGATTGTGAGCGTAATCTGCTGCACATGAATACCAGCGTCATCTGTGAGCATGACGTCAATCCTTGAACGTAAAAAAAAAAAAAAAAAAAAAAAAAAAAGAGGAGGAGGAATAGCATTACCCCAGTACATTAACTGATCACCGAAAAGTGTCGATTCTTATGAATAGAAGGATGTTTTAGAAGCTGTGGAGGTGAAATTGAAAATTCTTCAACTCCACTTTTTGTTAACCAAGGCTTCCTTCTGAGAAACACAAACGAAGATAATGCACCAACGGACGATAGATTAGAGTGTAATATTACACACACACACACACACATATATATATATATATATATATATATATATATATATATATATATATATAATACACTAAAAATATATATATATATATATATATATATATATATATATATATATATATATATATATATATATATATCATGTATCATATATTAGCTGACAAGCCGCTGCTGCCCGGGAAAACTGAATGACAACCAATAAACTCTCTCCCTCCTACTCCTTCAATCTCTCTCCTCCCTAACACCCCCTCTACTCTATCTCTCACTTCCTCTTTCTCTTTCAATCTTTCCCGCTTTCTCCTCCCTAACACCCCTCTACTCTCTCTCTCTCTCTCTCTCACTTGCTCTCCTTCTTACGCTCTCTCACGATCTCCCTTTCCTGTTAAGATAGTTGCTTCAGTTACATTGCCCAGCATTTTTGACATTTTATATTTCACCGCTCCTCACACCCGATTCCTACTGAGGCTGAACTCGGACTTAAAGGGCATCAGGAGTGTTACTATTCATCTCAGCGACCTCGAAAACTATGGATTAGACATTCATATCTGTCATTTTCACATTTTATTTTTCACACCTTCTCAACCCCCCTTCCTATTGGGCTGAACTTGGATTTAAAGCGCATTGGGAATGTCACCATTCATTTCAGCAACCTCGATAACTATGGATTAGACACTAATATCTGTCGTTTTCGGTTATTTTTATGTCACCCCCTTCCCATCCCCACCCCCTTTGGTGTCTTACGCCCACAGTATTCTTTTTCCAGATAGAAAGACATATATATACCGAAATGAAATATGATAAATTAGTGGAGTTTATCTAGTTACTAGGTCTACAGGCAGAACCAGCCCCGTTTCAGGGAAGCCTTTCCCACCTCAACCCCCCTTTGGCGCCCTTTGGTGCTAGTGACGTCTTACCACCACGGTATTCTTTTCCAGATAGGAAGTCATAAGTATACCAAGTTTGGTTGAAATTGCTCAATGCGTTTCAGAGTTATGCTGGAACATACACACCCATATACATACATCCATTTACATATATAAATATATATACATACACAAACATATACTGTACTATATATATATATATATATATATATATATATATATATATATATATATATATATATATATATATATACAGTATATGTATAAACAATAATAAGGAGTAGCTCTAAAAAAAATACCACATAACCTCTGGCTGCAAAATCATCAATGAACCCCGTGCAGAGAACCTCCACATAATGAGCCTCTTCATAAATTATCACCAGTTTGTCCAACCCCTTAAACATCATGCCAACTTGCAATCCCTTTCGTGCTTTTCCTAAGGAAAATTCTTTCCTGTGTTTGTTTCAAGCACTTTCATATGACAATCAACATAAAAAAAAAGTGACCCAGCCTTTACCTGCCTACATATACGTTTTTCACCCTTTCACTTCTTCTTAAGGCATACAGCTACTAAAACAAATCATTTTCACCATATTTGTTTTTATTTCCACTCAGAATCCAAACTTCACTTCCATACGGGAGAGCTGGTTCCACATCCCTTTTATTCATTCCCACCTTAACATCCACAGACACTCCTGCTACTTTGTACTTCACCTATTCTGCGAGTCACCTCTTCCCTTATTCTACCACCACCAGTTACGTTTACTTCCTGAATCCTCTGCGCATTAAACACTTCCAACATCCATATTAACATTCATTACCCCAGATTCACGGTTTACATTTATCCACATAACTTCAAACCCTTACCTTTTACCCACGTTTACTCTCAACTTCCTGTTATTGTATATTTTCAAAACTCTCCAGTTAGGTGCTACAGTTTCTTTTTATTATCTAAATTCATCCAACTACATTCAAAAGTGAAGCTGGAGAACTGAAACCCCTGGAACAATAGCAGTGTATTTTCACACAGGGATAAATAGCTTATATTCATTCTAATTTAGTTTCAAGGTTTCATAAACAAAAATCTACAACATAATGAACAGGCGCATTAAAATCACTGATTTTCAGACATCTTAAAATACAAATAAAAACCTTTCTTACCTGTTAAAAATTACACAATGCTCTTATTACAAATTCGAAGGAATTCATAAATTTCTAATGTAAACTGATTTATTCAAAATTCCTGAATAACGTCATCGGTACTGAAGGGCTTCAGCAATACATATTTTGCTTCGTGGCTTAAAACTATGAAAACTATAAAAACTACGTTGTTTCACTCAATCCATGTCAGATCTCAAGTGTGAAGTGTGCCGCTAGTGTAAAAAAATAAAATGGGGCCATGACCATTATTATTAAAAAAATAAATAAAAACTCAACGATCACTAATACAGTGTTGGTGCAAAAGATGTCTACCGTGGTAAATAGCTCCAATTCCAATTGGAACACTTAGCTGAAACAAATAAGAGAGCACAAAAATACGTTTTTGCTTGGAAAATTCGGAGAGAGAGAGAGAGAGAGAGAGAGATCTAGTTCCTCGGAACTCTACATCCAACACTTTTTCGTCTCTTTTTTAAGATGGAAATATTCACGCTAATTCTCTACACGTTTTCGCTTTTACCATTTCGGACCTTTCCTCGCTGTTTCTTCTAGGATGCGCAACTTCTCTTTTTTATCTAGGATAATTTCGGAAAAGATCATAGACCTTTTATTTTTATAAAATTCAAACAGTCTCGTCATAGTTCTGTTTCCAAAACACATGATTACCGTTCCCTTAATATAATCTGTTAGTGGACTGTTACGGGAAGCATCTGTGGAGAAAAAAGGGCAGGGGAGGAATAAAAGATATGAGAGTGACAGGAGCTACCATCGTATGATTAAAAACGGAAGGGCCTCGACGAGGCGATCCATTACACCGCCCCCCCCCCCAACCCAAAACACAGGTATGAAACCATTCATCAAATCTCTCTCCCTTTCCGTCTTCACGTCCTCTTTCTCTGGGCTCTTGTGACATCTCCCCGTCTCTATCTGTAGTCCTTGACGTCCACTAACAAAACCTTCAGCCCGATCGCACAAAAAATCTTGGTTCTCCTTCGCAATACTGTAAGTCACAGGGGAAAGGTCAGGCTGCTCGAGGGTATTAAGCCTTTCGATTTATCAATACCTCATTCAAGCGCTATGAATAGAAAGGGAGGCTGTAGCTTTTCCGCTCATTAATATTCCAAAGCATAATCCCACTCCCCCACCCCTCTCTCTCTCTCTCTCTCTCTCTCTCTCTCTCTCTCTCTCTCTCTCTCTCAGGTTCTAAGCATCATTTACTCTCACTCGCCCGAAGCGTCTTCATTCCCCCATCATATCCTCTTTCAACCTCCAGATATTTCCCCCGTCGAAAAACCGTCTTAAAAAAGTTAATACATTTTTTAACCACCGACGTCTGATATAACAGTACAAAAAATTCTCAACAGAATTCTTTTCGCTGATGGTGCATGAATAAAGTTCATACCATTATAAATTTAAAATTTATAATAGGATAATTACAAAAGCATCAAGACATAGGCTTATAGGGAATACTCTTATTATAAAGACCAAAAATGGAAGCTCTCGCGAAATCATGAACAGTTCACTGTATATATATATATATATATATATATATATATATATATATATATATATATATATATATATATATATATATATATATATATATATATATATATAAATATATATATATATATATATATATATATAAATATATATATATATATATACTATATATATATATATATATATATATATATATATAAATAAAATATATTTTCTTTTTATATATTATATACTTCAATATGTCTTTTTCTCCCTTTGGAGGCTGAATGGAACTAGTAAAATATTCCGTATGTTAACTTTCTTGAACCAAATTAACTCTGGAAACCATTTCGGTTGGGTCAAGACTGGTGGCTAAAATGAATGGAGCATAAAATCTCACACCTCTCGACCGCTAACCCACTCAGTATCCATATAAATAAAATTTGCTCGACGGAACTTTTCTTTTTTTATTACTTTTTTTTACCCTATTCCACTTCTCTAAAAGGCCAAGCGCTGGGACCTATGATGTCACTCAGTGCTGAAAAGGAAACTGACAGTAAAAATGTTTGAAAGGTGTAAAGTTGCACTATTTTCAATCAATTGTTAGGGGAGGGTGGAAGTAAGATGGAAGAGGAGAATCATTCACAGAGGTTTTTTTCTAGACAACTCAGGAATGAAAGGGTTGCAGCTAGGGACAGTTCTGATGAGGGACGCCATTCAAAATACAGCCTTTAGTAATGCCAGACATTTAAGAATAAATTATTACAATCAGGTGCTTTGTACTACCAACTTTTCTTCTTCCTATTAGGCACTCTCTCTCGGTATCCATTTATTGTCTGGGAGGAATCTAAGTGGTCTCTCCTTCCAATCTCACTGTTGCTCGATTCTACCCTGTTATGTTTCAACATATGATTATCACATGAAAAATTAGATGGAACCCGGGCTCGGTGGTATTTAAACTATCTCCCATTTTAACTTCCCCCTTGTCGTAGGGGCTGACTGTACGTGGAGGACCTCCATGAAGCAAGACCAGAGTGCTAAATGCCCGTGTTACTGAAAGTCATTTTGGTTAACAGCATCCATGACCCCTGATTGTGGAGGCAACTCAAACATTTCAATATGCAAATTAGGTTTTCTTATTAAGCCAGAACCATTAATACTAATAGCTAATACACATATGAATTTTGAATCATTCACAAAAATCGTTTTTTTTTTTTCTAAAAAAACTCGGACGGTACACTGTATTTTAGTCAATTGGCGCTTACATTCCTCTACTTTGTGTTAAGAAAATACAGTTCTGATGATGAATTACCATTCATAAATATCTTTCTTTACTCCTCTCCTCGTTTGTTCGTCCAGACATTTAACGAGAATAATTATTACAATCGAGTTCTTTGTAATACCAACCTGTCCTACCTCTCCTTCTTCCTTCCATTATTAAATTCTACCCTGTCCTCCATTTTCTTCTCATCCTCATACCTCATGTTCTTCTAATTCTTCCCTGTCCTCCATTTTCCCATCTCTCTACTTCTCTCCTTCCAATCTCACTGATTCCTCCAATTCTACCCTGTCCTCCATTTTCCTATCTCTCTACTTCTCTCCTTCCAATCTCACTGATTCTTCCAATTCTACCCTGTCCTCCATTTTCCCATCTCTCTACTTCTCTCCTTCCAATCTCACTGTTTCTTCAAATTCTACCCTGTCCTCCATTTTCCCATCTCTCTACTTCTCTCCTTCAATCTCACTGATTCTTTCTACCCTGTCCTCCATTTCCCATCTCTCCTTCCAATCTCACTCATTCTTCCAATTCTACCTGTCCTCCATTTTCCCTATCTCTCTACTTCTCTTCAATCTCACTGATTCTTCCAATTCTACCCTGTCCTCCATTTTCCCATCTCTCTACTTCTCTCCTTCCAATCTCACTGATTCCTCCAATTCTACCCTGTCCTCCATTTTCCCATCTCTCTACTCCTCCTTCCAATCTCACTGTTCCTCCAATTCTACCCTGTCCTCCATTTTTCCCATCTCTCTACTTCTCTCCTTCCAATCTCACTCATTCCTCCAATTCTACCCTGTCCTCCATTTTCCCATCTCTCTACTTCTCTCCTTCCAATCTCACTGATTCTTCCAATTCTACCCTGTCCTCCATTTTCCCATCTCTCCTTCCAATCTCACTCATTCTTCCAATTCTACCCTGTCCTCCATTTTCCTATCTCTCTACTTCTCTCCTTCCAATCTCACTGATTCTTCCAATTCTACCCTGTCCTCCATTTTCCCATCTCTCTACTTCTCTCCTTCCAATCTCACTGATTCTTCAATTCTACCCTGTCCTCCATTTTCCCATCTCTCTACTTCTCTCCTTCCAATCTCACTGATTCTTCCAATTCTACCCTGTCCTCCATTTTCCCATCTCTCTACTTCTCTCCTTCCAATCTCACTGATTCTTCCAATTCTACCCTGTCCTCCATTTTCCCATCTCTCTACTTCTCTCCTTCCAATCTCACTGATTCCTCCAATTCTACCCTGTCCTCCATTTTCCCATCTCTCTACTTCTCTCCTTCCAATCTCACTGATTCCTCCAATTCTACCCTGTCCTCCATTTTCCCATCTCACTACTTCTCTCCTTCCAATCTCACTCATTCCTCCAATTCTACCCTGTCCTCCATTTTCCTATCTCTCTACTTCTCTCCTTCCAATCTCACTGATTCCTCCAATTCTACCCTGTCCTCCATTTTCCCATCTCTCTACTTCTCTCCTTCCAATCTCACTGATTCCTCCAATTCTACCCTGTCCTCCATTTTCCCATCTCTCTACTCCTCTCCTTCCAATCTCACTCATTCCTCCAATTCTACCCTGTCCTCCATTTTCCCATCTCTCTACTTCTCTCCTTCCAATCTCACTCATTCCTCCAATTCTACCCCTGTCCAATCCATTTTCCCATCTCTCTACTTCTCTCCTTCAATCTCCTCATTCCTCCAATTCTACCCTGTCCTACATTTCCCATCTCTCTACTTCTCTCCTTCCAATCTCACTCATTCTTCCTATTCTACCCTGTCCTCATTTTCCCATCTCTCTACTTCTCTCCTTCAATCTCACTGATTCTTCCAATTCTACCTGTCACCATTTTTTCCCATCTCTCTACTTCTCTCCTTCCAATCTCACTGATTCTTCCAATTCTACCCTGTCCTCCATTTTCCTATCTCTCCTTCTCTCCTTCAATCTCACTGATTCTTCAATTCTACCCTGTCCTCCATTTTCCCATCTCTCTACTTCTCTCCTTCAATCTCACTGATTCCTCAATTCTACCCTGTCCTCCCATTTCCCATCTCCCCTACTTCTCTCCTTCCAATCTCACTGATTCTTCCAATTCTACCCTGTCCTCCATTTTCCTATCTCTCTACTTCTCTCCTTCCAATCTCACTGATTCCTCCAATTCTACCCTGTCCTCCATTTTCCTATCTCTCTACTTCTCTCCTTCCAATCTCACTGATTCTTCCAATTCTACCCTGTCCTCCATTTCCCATCTCTCTCTCCCTCTCCTTCCAATCTCACTGATTCCTCCAATTCTACCCTGTCCTCCATTTCCCATCTCTCTACTTCTCTCCTTCAATCTCACTGATTCTTCCAATTCTACCCTGTCCTCCATTTTCCCATCTCTCTGCTCCTCTCCTTAATCTCACTGATTCTCAATTCTACCCTGTCCTCCATTTTCCCATCTCTCTACTTCTCTCCTTCCAATCTCACTGATTCTTCCAATTCTACCCTGTCCTCCATTTTCCCATCTCTCTACTTCTCTTCTTCCAATCTCACTGATTCTTCCAATTCTACCCTGTCCTCCATTTTCCCATCTCTCTACTTCTCTCTTTAATCTCACTGATTCTTCCAATTCTACCCTGTCCTCCATTTTCCCATCTCTCTACTCCTCTCCTTCCAATCTCACTGATTTTCCTCCAATTCTACCCTGTCCTCCATTTCCATCTCTCTACTTCTCTCCTTCCAATCTCACTGATTCCTCCAATTCTCCCTGTCCTCCATTTTCCCATCTCTCTACTTCTCTCCTTCCAATCTCACTGATTCCTCCCAATTCTACCCTGTCCTCCATTTTCCCATCTCTACTTCTCTCCTTCAGTCTCACTGATTCTTCCAATTCTACCCTGTCCTCCATTTCCCATCTCTCTACTTCTCTCCTTCCAATCTCACGATTCTTCCAATTCTACCCTGTCCTCCATTTTCCCATCTCTCTACTCTCTCCTTCCAATCTCACTGATTCCTCCAATTCTACCCTGTCCTCCATTTTCCCATCTCTCTACTTCTCTCCTTCCAATCTCACTGATTCTTCCAATTCTACCCTGTCCTCCATTTTCCCATCTCTCTACTTCTCTCCTTCCATCCTCACTGATTCTTCCAATTCTACCCTGTCACTCCATTTCCCATCTCTCTACTTCTCTCCTTCCAATCTCACTGATTCCTCCAATTCTACCCTGTCCTCCATTTTCCCTCTTCTCTCCTTCCCATCTCACAGTTCCTCAATCCTACCCTGTCCTCCATTTTCCCATCTCTCTACTTCTCTCCTTCAATCTCACTGGTTCTTCCAATTCTACCCTGTCCTCCATTTTCCCATCTCTCTACTTCTCCCCTTCCAATCTCTGAATCCTCCAATTCTACCTGTCCTCCATTTTCCCATCTCTCTACTTCTCTCCTTCCAATCTCACTGATTCCTCAATTCTACCCTGTCCTCCATTTTCCCATCTCTCTACTCCTCTCCTTCCAATCTCACTGATTCACTCCAATTCTACCCTGTCCTCCATTTTTCCCATCTCTCTACTTCTCTCTCCTTCCAATCTCACTCATTCCTCCAATTCTACACTGTCCTCCATTTTCCCATCTCTCTACTTCTCTCCTTCAATCTCACTGATTCTTCAATTCTACCCTGTCCTCCATTTTCCCATCTCTCTCTACTTCTCTCTTCCAAATCTCACTGATTCTTCCAATTCTACCTGTCCTCCATTTTCCCCATCTCTCTACTTCTCTCCTTCAATCCTCATTCCTCCAATTCTACCTGTCCTCCATTTCCCATCTCTCTACTTCTCTCCTTCCAATCTCACTGATTCCTCCAATTCTTCCCTGTCCTCCATTTTCCCATCTCTCTACTTCTCTCCTTCAATCTCACTGATTCCTCCAATTCTACCCTGTCCTCCATTTCCCCATCTCTCCTACTTCTCTCCTTCCAATCTCACTGGTTCCTCCAATTCTACCTGTCCTCCCATTTCCCATCTCTCTACTTCTCTCTTCCAATCTCTGATCCTTCAATTCTACCCTGTCCTCCATTTTCCCATCTCTCTACTTCTCTCCTTCCAATCTCACTGATTCTTCCAATTCTACCCTGTCCTCCATTTTCCCATCTCTCTACTTCTCTCCTTCCAATCTCACTGATTCCTCCAATTCTACCCTGTCCTCCATTTTCCCATCTCTCTACTTCTCTCCTTCCAATCTCACTGATTCTTCCTATTCTACCCTGTCCTCCATTTTCCTATCTCTCTACTTCTCTCCTTCCAATCTCACTGATTCTTCCAATTCTACCCTGTCCTCCATTTTACTATCTCTCTACTTCTCTCCTTCCAATCTCGCTGATTCTTCCAATTCTACCTTGTCCTCCATTTTTCCATCTCTCTACTTCTCTCCTTCCAATTCTACCCTGTCCTCCATTTTCCCATCTCTCTACTTCTCTCCTTCCAATCTCACTGATTCCTCCAATTCTACCCTGTCCTCCATTTTCCCATCTCTCTACTTCTCTCCTTCCAATCTCACTGATTCTTTGATTCTACCCTGTCCTCCATTTTCCTATCTCTCTACTTCTCTTCTTCAATGTCTTTGATTTCCTCCAATTCTACCCTGTCCTCCCATTTTCCTATCTCTCTACTTCTCTTCTTCCACTCTCACCGATTCTTCCAATTCTACCCTGTCCTCCATTTTCCTATCTCTCTACTTCTCTCCTTCCAATCTCGCTGATTCTTCCAATTCTACCCTGTCCTCCATTTTCCTATCTCTCTACTTCTCTTCTTCCACTCTCACCGATTCTTCCAATTCTACCCTGTCCTCCATTTTCCCATCTCTCCTTCCAATCTCACTGATTCCTCAATTCTACTCTGTCCTCCATTTTCCTATCTCTCTACCTTCTCTCCTTCCAATCTCACTGATTCTTCAATTCTACCCTGTCCTCCATTTTCCCATCTCTCTACTTCTCTCCTTCCAATCTCACTGATTCTTCCAATTCTACCCTGTCCTCCATTTTCCCATCTCTCTACTTCTCTCCTTCCAATCTCACTGATTCTTCCAATTCTACCCTGTCCTCCATAACGCACTTTCTCCTCCATTCCCAAAGTCCCCGCTGTCCCTCCCCTGCCTTTTCCTCTCCAACGCCTCCCCAGGGGTCTCCTCATACGTAGAATATCTCGAACGACAGAAGGGGACGAAGGGAGGGAAAATTCGCGTAAATGGACATTCCCAACCATTCGAAGACATTTCTCGTCACCAGGCCGTTCTCCATCAACGAGAGAGAGAGAGAGAAGAGAGAGAGAGAGAGAGATGGGGGGAGGGGTTAAAGAAGAGTGCGAGGTCGGAGTAAGATGATTTTTTAATATAATCATGGTTCTTTCGTACAGATCCAGTAAAGTGATGGAGCCGGCGAACATGCATACACAATATACAAAAGGTACTAATGCTCTTTAAGAAATATGGCTGGCACCTATACAAAGTCATTCCTTCCGGTATATATTAAAGCAATGCTATGGATCATATATGCGTTCTTAAATGTAAGTCTCAAGGAACGGTACTTTTTAATATTCCTATTAAAATTTATAAAAAAAAAAAAAAAATCGTTCAACACTAACCTGGCACTAAACAACTTCTTGAATCTTATATTTACATCCTAAAACCCGAGCATAAACTTAAGTCATTAAAACCTAAGCAGCACTACCAATTAAGGATGGAGAGAAAAGGAATACGGATATGAATGTTCCAATATAGAATGGCCAAAACTAAAAAACAGTCCCAGGTAAATGAACTCCAACTAAAAGGTGGAAAAAAGTAAGTGATTCGAAGCCCTTATCTGACATCTCGTGGCCTTTCATTAGAGAAACATGGCTGATCAAGTTTATAATAAACATATAGATGTACTGCTAATAATTCCATATCCAATCATATATGAAACATCAATGACTAGAAAACGTGAGGTAAAAGTGACAAAATAAAGCGATCAAAAGAGGCTGGATGAACAATCGGAAATACCAGTCCCACAATCCAAATCCACTTTATAATAACAAGAAAAAAGTGTCAGCAGTCCAGCAGAGACCGTTCTCAATTCGTTTGTTCACCAAGAAAAGACGCGATATAAACTAAAAGTATAGAATAGCGTAGAATTTAGGCCAAAGGCCTAGCGCTGGGACCTATGAGGTCATTCCGCTATGAAATGGCAATTGACTGGAAAAAGGTTTGAAATGTGTAACAGGAGGAAAACCTCGCAGCTGCACTATGAACCAATTGTTAGGAGAGGGTGGAAAGTAAGATGGAAGACAGAGACTAATGGAAGAAAGACACTATGAACGGAGGTGCAGTAAAAGGAATGAAAGGGGTTGCAGCTAGGGGTCGATGGGATGCTGCAAAGGAATCTTAAGTAATGCCTACAGTGCACCGCATGGAAACAAAAGTATAGAACACTTCCCAAAAGATAAAACCTAAAGACACTAACAATTAGTTGCATAGTCTTGTACCGATGCTGGTGACATTCGGCAATGAACAACTATAACAAAAATATGAACAATAATAGTAATGACACTACTGGGAAGCTATTTACTTCCAAGAGTTACCTGAGAGTAAATGCAAAGTTCAGTCACGTCGCGGTGTCAAGGCAAGGACGTGAACAAACACAACAGCGAATAAATATCACGCACTAACATTCGACGAATACCAAATCATACCCTGCAGCCCTCCTCACAAAAGGGAAAAAGAACTTCCTGAATTTACATCACTGAAATTTTGAGCTTTATCACAAAAATAGACACGTGTCATTGTGATGAAATTCAAACATACCGAAAATATCTATCTGTAGCTGTTTAATCTCTCTCTCTCTCTCTCTCTCTCTCTCTCTCACTTAAACACACACACAATAGGAATGTTTAGGTAAAACCCACTGTACTGCTTTTAGGAGAAAAAGCAGTTTACCATGTACGTGACAGTTAGCAGACTGATGTCATTCATAATAAGGGTGGAGAGGTGCACAGAGCTAAGAACCTCATTTTAAAAGTCTTGATGCAAACCAGAGAGGCTAAAGGGAAAATGACATTGCATACACACACACATATTTATGTGTATATATATACACATATATAAATATATGGTTCGGCCCAGCCTGCCTCCACCAGGACACCCTACAATAATGGGCACAAGCGTCTGCAAAGGTCAAGAAAAAGGGCGGCACGGCTAGCAACCTCACCTCTGAAGACCATCTTGGTCTCACCCTCTTCTAAGTTCTTTCGCTTTCGTCTATTTTCACCATTTCTATAATCTTCGACATTACAATAAAAGTGGCTCTCGCCAGATTCGAAATTAAACCCTGTTTTTCCTTGCTCAGAAGTAAAATAAATACAAGAAACGCACTCTGTGTGAGGCAAATTAATACCTAATTAGTTGCTCAGCTTATTATATCCTACATTATTCCAATTTCGCACGCGATTAGATCCAGCTAATGATTACAACTGTAATCCAAACTCCTGACAACACATCAGTTTCTCATAGATTTCAACCAGTTCTCAAGTAGGCTATGTATATTAAAGTCTGAGCTACGAGATAACTCTCGTGAGGTAATTAGTTACTGCTATATTTGACTCTTATCCATCGCGTTACTTTTCCTACATCTTCCAGTATTTACTTGAAGTTTTTAGTTGAAACAAATATTTTAACAATGTAAGATATTCATACGAGTTAATATGCTTCGCTTTTAAATAGAGATGATCTCTTCTTACACTGCACATTTGACATTTCGAAAATTATATATCTCGTGCAATCAAGCATGACAAAATTATTTTTGTTTTCACTTGTCATTTCATTAACTACACACGTCACAGACAGTCTAAAAACTACAACATGATTTTTAATTAAAGTTTAAAGTAGAAAATACCATACTTAATTGGGCAAGCACTCAGAAAATAACAGAAAAAATTGTTATCTCAAAGTTTGTAAATATTCAGGCCATCTCATCGTAAGTTCGTTACTTATCACCTACCAAACGCATACACACACACAAACAAATCAGAGTCTTTCTTTGTTCCTCAAACCCCTGAATCTTATCCTAGCATACAATACTACTCCAGACGTAAGGAAAAGATCTCTTCAACAGCCCGATGAAACATTGCATCTCGAAACCGTCTGGAAATTATACTCGATTCCTACAACATAAAAGTTTTATTATATTCATTCCAGTAAGATACTGAGATCTCGACATACTTCAAATGCATTTGCAACACTTATCTAAGTCCGTACCTTAACAATTTCCAATTTATGAAATATTTTCCAAACGAAGTTTTCATAACATATATTTACCTAAATACACGCAATAATTAATACAACTATCTACGTCCCATTCTTATTTATTTGCGTCATTTTCAACTACGGACGTCACAGCCTCTGCCGCACATACATCAGTGTATTCCATCTTTGAAAAGGAAAATAAATTACCCAAAGCACTGGAGCTTTTCTTGTATTTATTACGTCAACGAATATAGGATTCAATTAAGAGTGACAAACCTATAGAGGAATTATTTCCCGGACACAAATTTACCAAAATAAATGGGCCGTGAAAAGATCAGTACACAAAATGAAGAAATCCCAAGACTTAAAAATACACTGCGCTGTCTTCATTATTCCCATTGATCTTGCAGATGATGACTGGCATAATATAATTTGCCCAGGCACTTTACAAATAGCATTTAGCACGACATACATAATATTTTGGCAACAGTGAACAATCAAATGACATTACACGATAACTCGTAATAAGCAATCACAAATACATCTTTATAATGACAAAACAGTAAATGTCAATACCGACACATTAATCCACTCATCATATACGAGAGAGAGACACCTTACCTTCCAGACCTTGCAGTTCGTTCGGGTTGCTGGGTCCTCAGTGTGAGCACCTCTGATGTCTACCAGAGAATTGCTAATCATCTTCCATTATATTTTGCATCTTCCAGTCTTGGATGGTCTGGGATGCATCTTAGATATTTGTCAAGCTTATTCTTAAACACATCTACGCTCACTCCTGATATGTTTCTCAGATGACTGGTACCGCCCACTGAATAGACGCTGCATTATCGATGCTGGTGCGTGGTGGATTAATGTCCTGTGCTTTCCTTAGTTTTCCTGGTATAGTTTTGGGCACTATTAATCTACCTCTGCTTGCTCTTTCTGATATTTTTAGCTCCATGATGTTTTCAGTAATTCCTTCTATCTGTTTCCATGCCTGGATAATCATGTAACGTTCTCTTCTCCTTTCAAGACTATATAAATGTAAGAATTGTAGTCTTTTCAGTAGTCAAGGTCATTAACTTCATCTATTCTAGCTGTAAGGACCTTTTGTACCTCTCTATTTGTGCAACATCCTTTTGGTAGTAAGGGTACCATATTATATTGCAATATTCAAGTGGACTACGTACCTTTGTTTTTATAAAGCATAATCATGTGTTCGGCATTTCTTGTTTTGAGGTGCCGGAACAACATTCCCATTTTTGCTTTGCATTTGCCAATATTATTGCTATTTGGTCATTGCATAACATATTCTATTCAACATCACACCAAGGTCTTCTGCTTCCCTTATTTGTGATTGTCTCATTATTAGGTCCTTTATATGAGAGATTCGAGAGAGAGAGAGAGAGAGAGAAGAGAGAGGTTCATTCGCCACTATACTGATGTCAAGTAACTGAAAAATGACACTCATATAGGCAGTTAATCTGTGGATGAACAATACCCTCCCCATGCATTACAGCTATTAGATTTTGTTATTCTGTTCTGACATAGTGCTGTTTTCTAATCCACGCGTGCACGTTTTCCATGTTACTGATGGTAAAACACGTAGGGAAAAACTGAAGTATATGGAAAGCTTTCAGCAATAACAGTGAAGGCATGCAACGCTGACAAAGAGGAAATCTGAAAACCTTATCAGGTTATCAAAATCGACTTAAAATTTTCCCGAAAGCGATAGCATTTGGTTTACCCAAATTATTCTGTCGTAGTGAGATACTGAGATAAGGAGGATTGGAGGAATTGATAAAGAGAGTAAAAATAAAATAAAGCCCCAAAAATTGGTGATAAAGTGTAAACCTTAACAGGTTTTCAAACTCGACTTAGTGAAAACCGCAATAGGTTATCGACTTGAAATTCTCCCAAAATTGATAGCACGTGCTTTACCCAAATTATTTTGTTATAGTGAGAAAAGGAGAGTTCGAGGACTTGCTAAAAAAAAATGATGATAAAGTGAAAACCTTAATAGGTTATCAAAATTAACTTGAAATTTTCCCGAGAGCGCTAATACTTGCTTTACCCAAATTAATTAGTCATAGTGAGATAATGAGGTTACGACGACTTAAAAAAATATATATATATATATATATATATATATATATATATATATATATATATACATATATATATACATATGTTGTATAAACATATATAAAATAAACAAAAAATTGGTGATAAAATGAAAACCTTAACAGGTTATCAAAATCCCAACCTGGAATTTTCCCGAGCAGTAGCACTTGTTTCCAAAATTAATTTGTCTAGTGAGATAAGGAGGTTTTGAGGACTTAAAAAAATATATATATACACAGTATATACACAGTAATATATATATATATATATATATATATATATATATATATATATATATATATATATATATATAAACAAAACAAAGTAATTGAAAAAAATGAAAACCTTAACAGGTTATAAAAATCAACTTGAAATTTTCCAAAGAGCGCTAATACTTGCTTTACCTAAATTAATTTGTCATAGTGAGATAAGGAGGCTACGAGGTCTTGAGAAAAAAAAAATATATATATATATATACATAAAATAAAAAAATTGGTGATACAATGGAAACCTTAACAGAGTATCAAAATCAGCTTGAAAATTTCTCGAGAGCGGTAGCACTTGCTTTACCAAAATCATTTTTTTCACAGTAAGATAGGGAGGATCCAAGACTTGGAAAAAAAAAAAACAATAAAGTAAAACATGGTGAAAATGTTTAAGGGGGGCGATTTTCTCGAGAAACGCAAGGCTGCAACTGAAGCAAAAATGTATTCCGAAGTGTACCTTTGCCGGTATATTATTGACTAAGGGACACACCTTAGACCGGTCTCGACAACTCTGGTTTCCATTCCTCCCTCGATTCCCATGCTAATAGGTTCACGTGGTGGGTGCGTACGTGCCTGCGGCGTGAAAAAGGATGGGTGTGGTCAGAGAGAGAGAGAGAGAGGAGGAGAGATATTGCCTGATCTTAATGTGTGTTAGTATTATTGTGTATATATATATATATATGCCTATATATATATATATATATATATATATATATACATATATATATATATATATATGTACATATATAATATTGTACACATATATATACACAATATATATAGATATATAAATACATTTATTTTGTGACATTATATACTGTATGTGTATATATATATATATATATGTATATATATATATATATATATATATATATATATATATATATATATTTTATATATTCTCAGTATATATATATATATATATATATACAGATATATATATGAAGAAAATTAATAGTTATGAAATTTAGGTTTGTAAGTCAAGCACCGGCTCAATTTCAGTTCATCAGGGCTACGGATAGTGAAAAGAGGGCGTTGGAGAGGTTGGACAGCAAAATAAAAGATACGTACAATAAAATAATACAAGGATCTACAGGTGAAACTGGGTGAAACGTCCACTGTTACACTAAGAAGTAACAGTTAGAGAGGATGTATAACAAATGGAAGAAAGGAAGCGGAAATGGATGTAAAGTAAAAGGATAAACAGTGGGAGAACTTGGAGGGGGGGACGCGGCAAACAACGTTTCACGGGCTGCTCTATGAGCAAGAGCCGGTGCTGGCATAAGGCCGGCTCATTAATACACAACAAAGAACGTTTAGTAATGCCTACAGCGCAACACATGAGGCGCACTGGCATATTATCCCCCAGAAGGGTGAGTAGGAACCGGACGGAGTAAAATTCGTATTAAAGAGAGCTGTAGCAAGAAAGGGCTTCTACGCAAAATTAAAAGAAAATTCAAATACCAACTTGATCAAATGGAATGCAAATGACGTACTTGTAAAAGTGACACAGGAACAGTTCAACGAATCATGCAAAGAAATAAAATTAAACGATTACAAAAGTAAAGAGTTGTAGATCTTTATTTTTGATTATAACAATTCAGAGACCTGGTGCAATAATGCATAAATATATAATGACTTCCGGAAATGCCTAATCCTTAATACGTGCTGTATTTCAACTTTCTTAATTTGAGTGCACAGGATGAGAGCTTCAAATTAATTATTTGCGCTTTCAATACGGGTCCACTTTGTTTTGTCGCTATCACTAATTATTATTATTTTTTTTTACAGGATTAAAGAAAAGAACAAATCTTTCTCCTGGTATGCATGACTTGGTCAAAAACAACCTGCAGTATGTTCGTAAACCTTTATCTGACCTTCACCATTAATGTGCCAAGGTATTACTGATAAGCTTACTTTTTATCACTGCTAATCTATCTGAACTATTTTCCATCAAAATATAAATTTTTAAACTCTGGCCAAAACACCAAAAGCGGCAGAAGGATGTTGCTTTATTTTAAACTTAATAAACATTACTTAATCTTCAACTTACTAAACATTACTTGATCTTAAACTTACTAAACATTACTTGATCTTAAACTTACTATAAACATTACTTGATCTTGAACTTACTAAACATTACTTGATCTTGAACTTACTTAACATTACTTGATCCAGAACTTACTCAACACTACTGGATCTTCAACTTACTAAAAATTACTTGGTCTTAAACTAACTAAACGCCCAGTTTCTCTCGTAACTGTTTTAACAACACAGGTCGAAAAACCCAATTACTGCGAACTTATTATTGCGAAACACTGGACCTTCTCTCCCCCAAAATAAAATTCACATCTACGAAATTCGGTTGAAACACCCCAACCTAGCATAACGCGGCACCATCATAAAACATTCCCGCATGCAAATGAACTTTGAAACAGTGAGAAACAAACATATAAAAACGAAAACAACGAAAACCCTGCTTTATAATTGTGAAAAACCAGAGTAATGCCACGGAATTCGCTAATCTGCATCTACCAAATGCACCGAATAAAACTTGATTAAGACCGATTAAGGACCGTTTGCCAGGGTCGTTCGCAAACCTCTTAAAAAGAATTATTTACGATATAAACTAACTCAAACATGAAAACGAGAGGCATAATTCACCCAAATGATACTATTTCCCACTGAGTTACTGGAATTTCATGCAAATACTTACGGATAAATTACGGAAAACGGCTACGAACCGATATAATGGTGACTGAAAAACTGGCGTTGCTTACCTGGGGGAGAAAAAGAAATGACAGTCAATAAGCGTTATGCCCAACGTTTACAAGAGTAGAATAAAATCAAAATGAGCCCCTGGGGAATTTCAGAGATCATATCGAAATGAAAAAACTAGTCTATTTTCATTGATAAGAAAATTTTTTTACCTATTCAATGGGGGTATTTAGAGATCATATAAATACCTCTCACTCTCTCTCTCTGTTTGTTGAAATGTCTATGAAATGATTACAAGTGAAGGTTTATATCATAAAATGAAAGCCATATGCATAAACAAGCAATTACAACACCTTGGTAACCCAGTAAATGTAGAGCGAGAATAATGGTCAACATGGCAAAACTACAATTAAGAATAAGGTAATAGGGAAGAAAATTAATTTGTTTTATAGAATACAGCAGAACCATAGCCCATACAGGCTGCCTCTACACCATTCAAATCAGTCACTATTTAACAAGGTGGACAGGGAGTCTTTCACATTTAGTAAGCCTAAAACACCAATCCTGCACAACGGCAGGAATCCAAGACATGATCCCTACAGGTTAAGTATGAAAATTTTTTTTCCCTCCATGCTGTTTATTTCTGCTCTGTAACCTTAACAAAACATTTACTTTACATCCCGTCAAGATTTGACAGATATGAATCGAATGTTAAATTTTGCAGAAAACTGAAAGGTTCAACTGCTATCAACTAAAACCAACTGTTAAAATTTACATGAAACATATTTATTCAAGTCGAAAGTATAAATAGAAAAAAATAATATTAATAATCAAGACATACTAGTGAAAAAACAAGAATCCCAAAAACTACCACGACCATCACTACCACAAGAAGTGTACTGAAAAGCAGCAAATAAATCATTCTGGAGCTTTCATTACTTCTCATAACGCAACGCACCTAATAAATACATTTTAAAATACGGAAGTGAATAACTATTTCATTCAGCGAATAACAACACACTCTCCCCTATTCACGTATGCACGTTATCATACTTTGATCAGGTGAACCACATTGACTATAATATTCCGCTATGCATATAAACATGAACTGCCCAGGTTTTACAGCTAATGCGAAAAACAAGTCATTTATTTCACCAGACACCCCCTTTCAGGGGACGGAGGGGGCGAGGGACAAGAATAAATGAGGTTGCTTGATTTCCCTAAAAGGCTTAGGTAAGCAAAATCAACGACGCTGAATTGCACTAGTGTATTTTGTCTCTCTCTCTCTCTCTCTCTCTCTCTCTCTCTCTCTCTCAGACACATACACAGACACACACACACACACACACACACACACACACATATATATATATATATATATATATATATATATATATATATATATATATATATATATATATATATATATATATAAACAAACACATAATTAACAGTATGACTTTTATTTTAAATGTATTTTAGTGCACTGCTATTTTTATCTTGTTTTCAAACCTAAAAGAAAATTAATTAATACAAACTAATACTTGGATCAGTAATGTTTAGATCAACTATTGCTTTTGTGTTTTACTGCTCCATTTCTCTCCTTCTCATGTGCTCTCTCCTTGCGCAACAAGAAATTTCAATCATGGCCAGTCAAAGATTTCTAGAAAAAGCTCTAAACTATGACAAAAAATGCATTAGAATGACCAAAACAAAAAGAAAAAAGAAAAACCACCAATACAAAAAGGTTAAAAAGTAAAAATGACCCAAATAAACAGTGAAAAATGCAAACTATTTACATTGAAGCAGAGAGAAAGGTGTGATTAACCAAAAGAGGAAATGACTTAAAGATGGAAGGGGGAATGGGAGAACAAACACATAAGGAAGGAACAGGAGGAGGGAGAAAGAGTGCAAGGGGGAAAAAATGGCGTGGGGGAGAAGGACAAAATGCATGTTCAGGTCATGCAGGCGGAATAGCAAAGCCAAGAATTAGCATATTTTCCTCATAGTGACTTTCAGAATGACCTCATTAATCCCTGGCCTCTTCCTTGCGTCCAACTTCAAACCAAAAAGTAAGGTCTATTAAAAAACGTATTTTACTTTTAATTCCGAAAAGTAAAAAACTATGTCCAAAAACAGGTAACGGCTGAAAGACTTAATATGTTATGATACTGTCATTTCCACAAAGACCATACACTTTTAACCTAATTCTTCGGTACCAACAGAGACATACTGTAAATTACTGTTATTGTATATAATCAATGTTTGAGAGAGAGAGAGAGAGAGAGAGAGAGAGAGAGAGAGAGAGAGAGAGAGAGAGAGAGAGAGAGAGAGAGAGAGAGAGAGAGAGAGAGATTCAGTATTTAACAATGGGATTAAATCAACCAAGGTCATCAACGATGAATGATGAAGGAAAAAATTCTTGGCTTTTCTTAAAGCAAAACATTCCTACAAGTCAAACACGCGATATTAATCTCATTCTTTGGCATCTAAACGTAAAAATTAGCACGAGAATCAAATTGTCTTACAAGCCATAGAGGCAACTCTATAAGATTACACAACCTACATTTCGTTGCCGATCTTCGCTTCCAGTTTTCAGAATAAATGAGAATTAAAATTTTGGTTTCGTTTATTCCCTCGCACCACTGCCGAAAAGACCTATACGATTTTAAATATAAAATTTATGCATGACGTGAATTTGAAAGTCAAGCGTATTCAGTATCAGCTTCCCACCCCCTTCAATTTCCTTTATATCTTTATACGGCTTGTCTACCTAAAATCTTATTTAAAACTGATACTTCAAAGTACCTGGAATATCAGTTGCACTACTCTGACCGTTCCATATATATATATATATATATATATATATATATATATATATATATATATATATATATATATATATATATATATATATATATATATATATATATATATATATATATATATATACCTCAAGAACAAAATAAAAATCGTCACGTTTAACCTGAGTCTTTTTTTTTTTAAACAAGCCTTAAATGATAAAAATGCAACCCAAAAAATGAACTTAAATATGGAATAAGCAACTTATATATAACGATGACCATAAAATCTCTAAATTTGTACAATATCAAATCGATATAGGAAATAACATCAACGCCAAAAACAAACCCTAATAAAGAACAAAATATTTACTTATTTCAACGAGACCCAGGCATGCACAAAAGTTATTTCAGTGTAATATATTACGCATTTTTGCTCTTATCAAAGTGGGACATAAAACTAAGAAACTTGAGTCTTTTCGTTAAGTGGATCTAGTAGTAAAAAGCAAATGAATAATTGCAAAAAAAAAAAAAAAAAAAAAAATTATCAGATCCTCAGCCGACTAAACAAAAATAAAAAAATACAGGCAAAAGCTGACATATCTCTACAAAATGCCGAAGAAGAATAAGCTAAAGCCTACAGAAGATCTAATGGATTCGTGTTACATTTCATCGCGTTATAAACCCAATCTCATTTTTTACTTCAGTCACTAAGATTACTTTGAACATCGTGTGTGCACAACTGCATATAATTTTTATCAGAAAACTTCCGTGGATGACAAGGAATACCAAAACCAGATTTGGCAGGCAGAACAGCATACGCTAATACCAAATGTTCATCCGCAGTAGAAAGCGAGAACGAGGGAGAGAGAAACAGAGGGAGACAGAGAGGGAGAAAGTAAAACAAATATGATATTCAGATCAGTGTTTCACTTAACGATTCCCCTAACCCTTCACTCAGGAACTGCTATCAACTATCGTTCAGGGACTGCAATCAACTAACCCTTATCCTTCCGTCATTAATAAACATGGGAGATTTGATGATGCGAATTCGTGATATATATATACTGTATATATATATAATATCACGCTAATAAAATATGCAGCGACATGCCTGGATTTAACAAGGGGTACATCCGCTGTGCAAACAAAGACTGCAGCTTAACACATCAAGTGTTGTCGCAAAATCGGGGAGAAAAGTGAGAGGGACGGGGAAAGAATCCATTAAGCAGGACATTTCCATGTTTGCAGGAGAGTCTCCCACTGTCTAAAAACAGGGCGCACAACTTCCTACACTCTGATTATTTTGCAAGCGCTTGGGGCGCTTGTTCGCTCGCATGCCAGTGTGAATGTTACCTATCTGTTTCTATCCATCTATCTATTCACCTATCTATAAATATAATGTAATATATATATATATATATATATATATATATATATATATATATATATACATATATATATATATATATATATATATATATATATATATATATATATATATATATATGTGTGCATGTTTAAGAGACAGAAATTCATAATAAGTCAAGTGACAGAAACTTCACCAATCAGCTATCTTGGGTGAAGCTATATATCATAGCTTGATATCGATTGTAAATATAGAACCTGAATTCGAAAGGCATATGTAGAGTAGGGTCGATAAATTATCAACTTGAATTTCTTGACACCCGAGTGGCATAAGGCGCTGTCTATCTTTGTTTCTATACCAGACCAAGGTTCGAATCCTGGCCAGCACAGAAGCACTTATCAATATCACACTTTATGGTAAGTTATTCCCAGGAGGTAGAGAGTGATCTGGATATTAAACGACATTTGTGCCTTAATATATGTAAATAAAGAAAAGTCACACTGTACAGGGAAAAATTCATATATATATATATATATATATATATATATATATATATATATCTCTCATATATATATATATATATATATATATATATATATATATAATCATAAACTACAAATGTCGTTTAATATCAAATTCACTACCTCGAGAGTATCTCGATGGAGAATTATCTGAAGGGGAATTTATATAAAGTGATAAATGAAAACCACTGGGACGCAGACTTGACATGGACCCATTCAACGACTCACACACACATACACACAATAATATATGTTTTTATCGTAATGAATTCATGGTCAGTAATTTATAAAGCTCACCTCATCTGCGGGATAAGAAGTCGATCCCAGCAAAGGAAGTTACTTTTACTCGTTTCCAATAAACCCATTTGTATATGTTCGTTAAATGAGGGTGGTGGGTCGCACTTAAGCCGAGAAGGGTCGTCTTCATATGAAAACTTACTGCTATCTGCTTGTTAATAGAGAGAGGTGGGTCGTACTTAAGCCGAGAAGGGTCATCCTCATAAGAAAACTTACTGGCATCTGTTTGTTACTAGAGAGAGGTGGGTCGCACTTAGGCTGAGAAGGGTCATCCTCATAGGAAAACTTACTGGTATCTGTTTGTTAGTAGAGAGAGGTGGGTCGCACTTAGGCTGAGGAAGGTCATCCTCATATGAAGACTTGATGAATACCGTAGGGTTAATAGTTTCGCTCATTCCACAGTGACAGAAGGCTTACCGAAGGACCCTGAGCTTACCCTTCGAACCTGCTTAATTATTAAAGTTCATATGATTTCCACCTTTATTTAACCCATGCAAGGATGATAAGATTCTTCCTGGAAGACACTATTTCTCTGGCAACTTAAAAGTGACATTACTTAATTCAATCACAAGGAGTAAATAAATTATATAACAACATGGTGTGAATATCATTTGTCCTCACTCAAGGAAATTCATCACACTGCGCTGGACCTGGACTGGAATTCATCATTATTATAGTGCAAATCTTTCACAGAGAGAGAGAGAGAGAGAGAGAGAGAGAGAGAGAGAGAGACTCAAATAACAATAATGTCTACACCTGTTGAATGACTCCAGCCCAACACCTTTCTAGTTGGGTCTCTCCCACCACTACGGTCCCTCTAGGCTACTATTAACTTCTTAATCCATCCTGTCGGCCGCACCCGATACCACATACTGTTTTTAACTCTCTCTCTCTCTCTCTCTCTCTCTCTCTCTCTCTCTCTCTCTCTCTCATCAAATACTCGTATATAATAGAGCAAATCAAAATACAAGTTGATAGCCCTGCCAGTGCTAAATCAAGGATGAGCCCTTTCTATAGAAAACGTCTAGAGCAGCAAACGTTTCATTATGCCCTGAGCCGGACACGTGAAGAAGGGTTGAAAAGGCAAGAAATGCTGAGCTACGAAAAAATGGTAAAATGGTATAAGTGAAAAGATGTGGCTCTAAGTTTATCACGAAAGGATTAAGGAAGCTAGGTAGGCGAGCAGTACGTAACTCCGAAGTCTGGGAGAATTGTGGACAGGGCAAAGCTTGTTTCTATATGTGCAATCGATGCTGGAATGTCAGGGCATTAATAACCAGGAAGCGATGAATGGGACGTATGACGAAGATGGTGGCACAAAGAATAGAGTTGCTGATGAGACTTAGGTTGTGTGTATTATATGAGGAACTACAGCTGTGACTTTTCTGTACTAGGAGGATCACCTAGGATTCAGCTGTTGAAGAATGAACGTGACACGAACTTCTCAAACTTCTTGAAAGCCACCCTGTCAGGTGTGTGTGTGTGTGTGTGTGTGTGTGTCGAGAGATGACTTAATATCACTGCCTCTTCTTTAGTTTCAGGATTTGGGTATATACGCATTAAAATTAAATCATAGTCAAATAATTACCTCTGATCAATCCTGCACTTTAAGCTAGTCTCGTCAACTTGATATAATTCTTAAGTGCTTTTATACTTTTTTTTTCTTTTCTCCATAAAGAATCGAGTTGTGTATCGTGATTATGAAGAGTTACTCCGTAGTTTTCCGATACCGAACTGAACATGTTTAGATGAACAGAGTTCTACATCGTAGAGAGTTCTTCGTTGGACTGGTCGGTACCATTCTCGGCTAGCACTCTGCAGGGCCTGCGTTCGATTCTCCAGCCGGCCAATGAAGAATTAGAGGAATTTATTGCTGGTGATAGAAATCCATTTTTCGGTATAGTGTGTTCAGGATTCCCACAATAAGCTGCAGGGTCCCGTTGATAGGTAACCAACTGGTTCTTAGCCACGTAAATAAGTCTAAATCTGGCCAACCCTAGAAGCTCTTAATCAGCTCAGTGGTCTGGTTAAACTAAGGTATACTTAACTTTTTTCTACATCGTAGAGGCTGAACTCCAGTCAAACAAAAATACTACTGATCAGCAGACCTCGTACAGATTTTCCATCTCATCCTCCCCTTCAGGTGAATGGGACTTTGCTGAATAGGCCTGAAGCTTTAACTATTCTAGGTGTAACTTTTGATTCACATCTTACTTTTGAGAAACATCGAATGAAAGTTTCAGCGAATGCCGGGCGAAAGTTAGGTACTGTTCGTAAGACCTCACATATTTATAACAGTGATAAAATCAATGCAACCTGTTGTAGGTCACTGCGCTTCCTTCACTAGAGTACTGTTCTCCGGTGTGGATGTCTGCCTCTGTCAGAGATTTATCTCTTTTAGAAAGAGTTGTTCGTGGTGGTAGGTTTCTGTTTCCTAATATTAGCAGTTATGAACTGGACCAATCTACGGATGGTCTCTTGTTTGTCACTTTGTCATAAGTTGTATTTTAATAGAAATCTTTCGTGTTCACAATTAATCCCGGATCCCCTTTTCCTGCCGAGAGCAGCCAGGTTCGCTGAACAGCAGCACCGCTGTCGAACTTCTCAGTTCCGGAGGTCCTTCATTCCTCACACCATCGGACTGTGGAACAGCCTCCCTACGGGTGTAGTGCAATTGGAACTTCAGAAGTTCAAGCGAAGATGCACTCCATTACTACCCTAGTGTTATTCTCCTTGCGTTTTAATACATCTTTATCTATTTATTAATTTAGTTTTTCTTTTTAATAAGTGAGATCTCTTCCCTTTGTATTTCCATTTACATTCTCTTATTTCTTAAAGAGCACCATATTCTTTGGAATCTTGAATTTCAAGTAAATGGCCAATGTGGGCTTGCTCCATATGAATAGTGTTCATCTTCTGAATAATAATAATAATAATAATAATAATAATAATAATAATAATAATAATAATAATAATAATAATAGGAAACTCATGGCCTAAAGTGAAATTTTTATAAAATTTTGAGATCATAAACGGGTGCATAAGCGGCCTTTCTATCCTGGCGAGGTTTGGGTCTGCCAACGGTAAGAGAGAGGTTACTGTAATCCACGGTCAAGAACGTGCTGTAATCCATAACGTTCCTTTGTATCAAACAAGGAACCCACAAGTCACAACGCTCACCTGACCCACCTTACTTAATATCAAGATTTGTCCTATGCACCCCTAAGGAAAACTCTGCCGACTTATTCTGGTCCTGTCCTGTCACCTGAACCTAATTGAATCTATACTACATCTAAGATCATTGGGTAATAATGTACGACACTTTACCCCAGTTGTTCTTGAGATTTTAAAAGCTTTTTCCTATGTATTCTTAGGCAAATTCCGGACCATTATTGTGGCCTAATACTGCACCCAGGGACCAGAGTTTGAAAAAAATTTAATTTATATTACAAAATCCTGTACCCAGGGACCATGATTTGAAAAAATATTAATTTATATTACAGAATTCTGCACCCAGGGACCACGGTTTGAAAAAAATATTACTACTAATTTATATTAAGGGGAAAACATTAATTCATATTACATGAGGAAGCGTAGGTAAGTTTTATCGTTTCTAGCCTAATATATTTGGAGAAGGGGGCTTTTTTTCATCACTATTTCTATCTCCTTTGAAGGAAGCGTGGCCCATATCTGAACAACTGAATCCCTTTTACTAAATTTGGTTGAAAACGATCCTGTGATTTTAGTAAAAAAAAATAAATAAATAAATAAAATAAAACATGTAAAGAGCCTACGTTAAGCTTACACACATGCATACAGTTCAGGAGAGCTAACGTTAGAGGAAAACCGAGAAGTCATTTTGGTTAATTAAAATGTGTATGTACGCTTAAGATTACTTGATAATTTAAGCATTTCACTTTAATGAATTAAGTATAATCTAGTGAACAATTCAGAGGCCAATGGGATGCCAGAAGACTAGAATTCAATTATCCGCTGAGAAGGACGTGCAATTCCAATTTCTTCCTACTCGTACAAAACGATGGAAACGTTTAAAAGCAAGAGAATGCGAATAAATTAAGATACGTAACTACGCGGTCCAAAAACCTTAGACTTATCACCACATAATTTGTTTGCCTGAGGAAACGAACTTAAACTACGTAATGCTGCGTCATACCATATCTGCGTTAATTTTTTTTTTTCCCCCGTCAAGAGGCAGGCTTTCTGATGAAGCTCACCACACAGGGTCTACAATTATAAACACGGCTGGAAAAAATTGAAAAAGAAAAAATCCGAATGAAATGTTACGGAACACTGTTAGAAGGGTTACGAAGCCTGCCTTTTATCTCGTTATTTTAAACTAGGATAAAAAAAAAAGGGGAAGGGGAACTGATAATCGTTCTTTATGATAAAACAAAATCTGTAAGCAAAAAATTGGAAGATTTCCTATATATAGTTAAAAAAAAAACATATACAATTTACACTGATACTAATGAAATTACGAGAAGTAAACATAAGGTCAATGAAAAGATCTTGTTTTCCATGCAGTCTGATGAACACCCCTTATTCCAATCTCCCTCTCTCTCTCTCTCCCTCCCTACAACCCCGGTCTCTCAAAAGCCTAAGCTACGGTAGGCATAATGATTCCCTTCTAATTATTTCTCTTCACCCTTTCATCCCTCAGGAAACGGAAGTCGGCTCCGGAACTTCCGGAAACGTGCCACTAAATCACGTGGCACAGAGACGGCGGCACCGAGAAAAGGTTCGGGTACCAGCAAGAGGGGAAATGTCGCGAGGAGGAGGAGGAGGAGGAGGAGGAGGAGGAGGAGGAGGAGGGGCTGTTCCCAGGAATAAAAGACCGAGGGAAATGATATAAGGAGAAGAAGGGCTACAACAAAGAGGGAAATGCTTCAATGAGATAAGGTGGAGGACACAAGTACAGGAAAAAAAGAAATGTAATAAGGAAAAAGAAATGGTGGGAGGATGATGTAATAAGGTGTCCAAGCTAAAGGAAATATAAAAGGAGCAAAATTAAAATTTGGTGTCAGAAAAATGTTAGGGGAGACGACCAGAAACATAATACAAACATACTATTTTTCTTTTTTTTTCCTTTTACCTACGATTTTACCTCAGTACAACATTTTTCAACATTATGATTCTAAACGACTTTGTATATAAAAACAAACGTATACCAGCACGCTAAATTACAGTATTCCCTGTGGGCTACATTTATGCCACAATGATGGACTGAAGAATGGTATTATAAACAAATGCCCGTCCACTGTTATTGAAGTAAAAAAGGAAATTCAATACAAGAAAACTTTACAATAGCATTTTCCGTACGCTACGCCTTTGTAAATCCAAATGAAAGCTTTTCACAATACAGAACATTATGAGCAAGAGAGAGGTAGGATAAGAAGGCTGAGGTGGTGGTAGCGAAACACCTTTAGTAGAAAATGGAGTGGATGCAGAGCAAGGAGACGGGGATAGGTGTGAGAAATCCTAACCTCTCCTAGAATGACGTGCCTTGACCTAACCAGATCTTACCTTCCTAAGCTAACTTAGGGCGCCGTGCCCTGACCTGGGCGGGGAGGCATCCCCCCCCCCAAGTAACACTGAATATCCCCGTCTCCCTACTCTGCATACTACCCTGTAAAATATTCACAAGTACACCACACCTGCACCACACACAAAATGGCATGTCCTGGTTGACAAAACTACTGACTCTAATGACTACGTTAAATTCCACAAGCAGAGAGGGTGAATGAGGACTGAAATAAGCGACTACAACTAACGTTTATAACAATTACTTGGGCGCCAAGGTCAAAGCTTCGTAAAAAACGACAAAGAATTGTGTGACCTAGCAGATGAAATAGCACTGGAGATATTCCAACCAACAATTAAACAAGAGATAACAGAAATTTTAAGGACAAGGCCAGTTGGCTCTGGATATCTGGGCATAAAACCCATATCTAATAACGGAGCTAACTAAATGAAAAATATAACATAATTGTGTGATGTAATCTGACCAACCAACCAACAATCCATGCAATAATATATGCAACTGAAAAGGGGAATCGAAGAGATTCCCGAAAGGCTCTCTGTTAAGATTTATTTTTAAGTATATTTATATCCATAACAACTGTGGATTTTTTTCTTCAATACATGCAATAATGCAACTATCAATCTGTTCCTACATAATATGCTAATAACATTCAACTATCAACTAATCATTCGACAATGTAAACTTCCTGTAAGCCTACATTAAGACAAATGAATTTCCAAAAATTCTTCGAGTGTTATCTTTCCGTTTTAAACGTTTAAACCTTCTTTTAAAATAAATTTGAAGATAAGAAAAACTGACCGAACAGTAGCATATAAAATAGTGTACACAAGACATGGAGAAAACGTAACACTAAGATAAAGTCCGTTAATTAGAAATATATATGTTATTATATATATATATATATATATATATATATATATATATATATATATATACACACACACACACTAGCTGACCAACCCGGCACTGCCCGGGAAAACTGAATGACAACAGATGACTTTCCCTCTCTCTCTCTCTCCTTTTCCTGTTAAGATAGTTGCTTCATTCCCCCCCCTTCTCACCTCCCACCTATCGGGGCTGGGTTTATGCTTAAGGGCATTGGGACTCTCACTATTCATATCAGTGACCTCGAAAACTATGGATTAGACACTAATATCTGTTCTTTTTGACATTTTATTTTTCACCCCTTCTTAACCCCCTTCCTATCAGGGCTGAACTTGGACTTGAAGGGCATCGGGAGTGTCACCATTCATCTCAGCAACCTCGAAAACTATGGAATAGACACTAATATCTGTCGTTTTTGGTCATTTTAACATGTCACTCCCTTCCCACTCCCTATGTTGCCAGTGATGTCTTACCCCCACAGTATTCTTTTCCAGATAGTAAGTCCTAATGTATACCGAAATAAGGTATGATGAATCCGTAGAGTTTATTTGGTTACTAAGTCTATGGACAGAACCAGCCTGGTTTGAGGGAAGCCCTTCCCACACCCACCCACTTTGGTGCAGTGACGTCTTGCCCCCACAGTATTTTTGTCTAGATAGTAAGTTATATATATACCAAGTTTGGTTGAAATTGCTCAAAGCATTTCAGAGTTATCTTGGAACATACACACACATACATCCATTTAAATATATATATATATATATATATATATATATATATATATATATATATATATATATATTTATATGTAGCATATGAAATAGTGTCAACAATACGTGAAGAAAGTATCATCAACCAAGATAAAATCCGTAAATATATATATACATATATATATATATATATATATATATATATATATATATATATATATATATATATATATATATATATATATGTAGACATTTCTATATGATAAAACACGACCAAAGAAATCCCCAATTTGAAGATTTAAGCACTGTGAACAAACAGAGTTGGGCCTAGTCGGTCGACACCGTTCGGACCAGCTGCCGCTATTAGGGAGTGCAGCAGAGCTGCTCTATCGTCATCAAGCAAGAAACTCCACTAACACAGGATCCTAAGCAAATATGGCTGAACCGTTTGGATTGTCCTCCAAGTTTACAATGCTGACATCGTCCCCTAATATTTACTTCATGAAGTGGTCTTGTCGAAGTTCGTTTTCCACTGCGAAAAATTTCATGGCATCGACATTATCCAGCGGTTGCCATTGTGTAGAAAAACTCTCGAACAACTGAGTGCGGCTAAGAATTTCTTCCCAGATGTTAGGTGTGTATTATGTAAGTACATAGATTATATAAGTTGTGTATTTTTTTAATGTACAGGCAGTTCCTGTTTATCTATAATAATGGGTGTTCTGAAAAATTAAACTTTTGAATGTCTACACACACACACACACACACACACACATATATATATATATATATATATATATATATATATATATATATATATATATATATATATATATATATATATATATAGAGGGTGTATGCGCTTTCATCATCATTTTATGACCTAGGTTTCACACTTCAGTAAATATGAAAAATCGCAAGCATTTCCTGACAGTATAAATATTCATAAGGTAAAGTGCATTCATTCAAGCCCAACTGGCACCCAAAAAGCTTACGCAATTTCAACCTGCTTTGGATGTAATCGTATCTGAGCATCACGACTTATGGCACGGTCGACGGTATAAAAACAGTCATAAATAATCAACACGTTCAATACGGTCACCATCTTGACAAAAGATTTTTTTTTTTTTTTATCCGCACCACCACATATAACATCAGTTTCGCTTTCGTGCTAAGAAGTATTTACCATTGCTATGATTTTCGTCATACAGCAAATTATTACGATGAAAACATTTTGTATAACAACCAATATCGTGTGCACTCGTGGCTCCACACGTGGTATTGTGTTAAGTGCTATTCCCACAAATTTCTAAAATTTTCTTCTTAAATTTACATGATTTTTGTTCATAATTTATTTTGTTCCATCAACGTTTACCTTAATTGTTCACAATTTAAGTTTTTTTTTTTTATATATCTGCGGTGTTACACGTAAATATTCTTGTACTGGGCAACCGAACCAACTGAAAAAATGAACACCCTTCGGCCAACTTCAATAAACAGTGAATAGCACTGTATTTAAAATCATAAAACTTCTAACTGCTTTACTGGTGAAGCGAGGCCGAGACCAAGACAACAAAATAAAGAGGTACATAAGCTAAATGATATTCAGGAAACAAAGAGACGACGGCAGAATTCATCTTCAAAAACCAATCACTATAAAGACAGACCATTAAGACAGAATCTCGTGTCTTCGACTTCCACTTGGTTTTGTATTTTGTAAAACCTGTGTACTCAAAAGCTTTCGAGAACAATGTCTCAGGGTAAAGTTTATAATAGACTGTTTTGCCATTACACCAACATCAAATGGCCACGAAAACAGGTTTCTGGGAGGTTAGAGGATCAAAGAAAGGGTTGGAAAGAGCTACGTTCAAGAGTATAATCAAATTTCGCATACTTTGTTATATATTCCGTATAATCCCTTACCAAAACATGCAAAGCTAACAAGATTAGGCTATACACGGGTTTGAGTGTTTGTTAAAGGCAAGAAATACAAATTCTTAGATATTATATCTGGTGGGATAACTGTTTCGCAAATGCAACAAATAACAACACTGGTGTTTTAATGACACTGCCCGTGTCTCTTAATCTAATTCCTTTCACGTCAGTGGTATTAGTACCTACAGCCTTTATGTATGCAGTTGCTACCTCTCCCTCTCTCATTTTAAAGAGAGGCAGGTACACTAATTACAATAAAAAATTTCGTACAAAATCCTAGTTCCCTCAGTAAGCTATTTTCTGGCAATGGAAGAAATGAAAAAAAAAATCAGAAGTTAGTCTACCGTGAGTACTCAAAGATTTATAACATTAATTCGCAAAACCATTTATTATTCTAACATCTTTGTTCTCTTGTCCAGAGTAACAATCCAATTACCTGCTGTAATTTTTTTCGAAAATAGATAAAAACAGACGAGGAGTTCCATAAGGCAAAAGCTTCTGAAATTCTCGTGAAACGAATAAAAATATAAACGCTTTGTAATTCATATACTGAAAGAAACCCAACTCGCTAAATGAAACAATAAGCTCCGATTAAATTCGCCTTAATTGCAGTTGGAAATTACAGATTAACATTTTCTGCAGGTGGCCATTTAAGGCCTGAGGAGACTATTGTCTCCAGCTTAAGCGTGTTTATGAATTCACCAAAAGATTTTTAAAACTAATGCAATTATCATACGGATTAAACATTTCTTACTTTAATTTGGTAATGGAGCCAACATGCTACGCTTGACTGTGTATGACTTAATCGATTATATGAAATAAAAATGTACTGAAAACTATATATATAGTGTTCACTAAATTTTTATTATATATTATTATATATATATATATATATATATATATATATATATATATATATATGTGTGTGTGTGTGTGTGTGTGTGTGTGTGTGTGTGTGTGTGTGTGTGCGTGTGTGTGTGTCTTAGTACAAAGTAGGCAGAAGTTAAAAATGAAATTAAAAAAACGGTGAGTAGGAAGGGCGGCTGGAACTTAATCTGATTAATTATTATCTGAAATTTATGATAAAAATGTCTTTTCTGTTTAAGCAGTAGAGTTAACTCTGTAGCTATAAATATAACTCAGACAGTTCGACAGGGAAGTAGTGATAGTTGCACATCTGGCTAAAAATGGCCAGGTTACAGACACTAAAGCTGAATGCGTTAATAAGTACGGTAGTACCGCGGAGGGCTCATAGAGTCAGCTGGGTGTTCTTTCGTGTACTCTTAAACAGAATTTGTTTCCCCATGTCAATTATTTATTACTTTATCAGATACCATTTCCCTTATGCATCTGTTTTATAACTATTAATATTTTTAGATTACATCCATATAAACAAAAGTTCGTGCCAAGATGAAAAAGAAATACGGCAGAAAACAGTCACCTTAGTGAAAAAGTAATGTACACGGGAATTCAAGAGTAAGGCAGAACAAACAGTAGAAAGAGAAGAAAGATAATACTTTAGAGAAGTCAATACACTGATAATGGTTAATAACCAAAAGGATCTGAGTACAGAGGCCACAAATGGAGAGATGCTGTCTAAAGAGTACAAAGTTTTATGTCCATGAATTCCATACTTTGAAAAGCTGAATGCAGAGGAAGGAAACAGGCAGGTCAGAATGACACAACTCTGAAGAGATTTGTATGATACTACAAATTAAATGTTCACGTAAAGCCGTGAAAAGAGTTTGTTGGCCAAGTTGTATAAGACGAAAATCTAGAAGTATAATCGTTAATGCTTGCAGGTGTAAACTGTTGTACAGTTAAGTGCATGACCTACTTACAGAGATGAATAAAAAAATTTCAAAAACACAATAGCTCGGCTAAAGCAATAATTAACATCCACGTAATCATTCGTAACTACAATAGCAGCAAAAAACAATCATTATGATACTGGCATAGAAAAACGTGAACATACAAACGACACCCTAATGGCAAGGTAACATAAAGGCAGAAATTTTTCGGTTTCTAGATAAAATAAGGCGGAGAAGTGCGAAGTAATCCCATGGCGACGAAAGTGTCGCCGGAACTACCAAGTTTTAAAACTGTTGTAAAGATGCGCCACTCGCATTAAAAGGAAAATGAAAAAAGTGTTTTTGTTTCATCCTTGGACACTTCATTTCAAATATTCGTTAACTTTCTCCTTACAGGGAGAATCCCTCGTTTTATAATTATCTAATCACTCATTTCAATTAAACTGTTTAATCATCCGTCTTTTTTAACAGACATTATTATCCTTGCTTAATTCCATAAATTATTCCTGACTTCAATGCGAGACAGTGTAATTTTTCAACGATTAAAAAGAAGCGGTTACATTACTGCAAGTATATGTTATGAAAATAATAAATCATGTATGTGACAGTTCTGCGTGTATATTACCGTGCATTTATCCATGCGCTCATATATGCATGCATACTAATATATATATATATATATATATATATATATATATATATATATATATATATATATATATATATATATATATTTGTATGTATATATGTATACAAGCAAAAGAGACCAGTTATAAGTAGCAGTAACTAAAGAAAGAAATTAAAGTGAATTTCTGCACAATTTAAAATTACCATTACTATATATTTGTACAGTTATCACATTTTAAATATCTTAATGAACTCGTCCTGAATCTTAGTCGGAAATATCATGACCTAGGAAAAAAATATCTTGAGCATTCAGTTTTGGGAAATTGTTTGACAATCATAAATTCTTCAAAACTTCAATAATTGTTCATGTAGAGCCTAACGGGCAGTACCATAAAAAGAGCCATTAACTAGCCAGTACGCTTTTTAAGGGCTTTCATTCGTCTGCGGGTGTGCGTGCGCACCTTTAGACACAAGAACTACACACAAACTTCTCTACTATCAAACACACCTTTTACCAGGTAAATTCTGACTGGAAACAAGAGCGATTTCCATGTAATCCTGGATTAACTAGAATGAGCCTCAATTGGTCAAGCCCAACCAACAGCCTTTTGCAACCCCCCTCCCCCCCACACACACACACACACCATACACAATCGCTCCCTCCCCCTTCTCTAAAAAATCCGGAACCACATTCAAATGGAATTAAAGGGGCCCTCTACAACCATAATGCTTTTGCGGTTTGCCAAATTTATGCGGGCAAAACACGGACAAAGGCCAAAGCAACAGCAGGAGGACCACTGCTGAAACCAACTTTTAACTTTTTTCCAGGGAGACAAATTAACGTACCGCAGTCAATATTGCGGCAACTTCTGATCATCAACAGCAATCTACATTAGCAACATAAGCAATATCTGAAATCATTTTAGTGAAAGTCGACTGTCCAATACCATCCAGTATTAGGATAAGATATGAACTGCTGCTTGTTTACACATTATGTGGAGTAAACTATTTTTTTTTTTAACTGCAGAACACTACAGACAGCGTTAGTTCTTTCACTGGTCAAATAACCAAGTTTCAATGAGATTTACAAACACGTAAAGGCTAAGACTGATCATTTATTAGTGTCTATGGTTAAAGTTTTACTTTCATACCTGGTCCACTCACTTGAACCCTGTGTTTACTACCGACCCTGTGGGTATGATCGATGTAACATGATCAAAAGACTTCGAGTATCTCTATAACAGTAAATTCAGGATAAATTTTTGTACGCTTTTCATATTAGGCATTTTAAAGAGTGTTACGAACAAAGCAAAACATTTCCAATATCAAGAACTGTTATTAAAGTCAAATAATGCCATTTCTATAAACCGGCATCGTAGTAAGTAAGGTCATCGACGCCAGAAATGAATATTTTGGCTAAAAATGAAAAACAAGCCTGTATAAAAAGTTTTCAAGAAACATTAATTTAAACCATGCATGCATTATGAACACATTTACCCCAACATTTATAAAATACAATTATAAAAACTGAGAGAGAGAGAGAGAGAGAGAGAGAGAGAGAGAGAGAGAGAGAGAGAGAGAGAGAGAGAGAGAGAGAGAGAGAGAGCATCTCGATCTTCCCTCCTCAACCCCTCTAGTTTCCCCTATTAAGAGACCCTTTGGTAATGGGGCCCGTTAAACCATTTATGGTCGGCCAATTACAAAGATCTATGTCAGTGCGGGATTACATTACGCAATCGGACCGCACTAATGGATTAATGGGCTCTTCATTACAGTCTATTTGGTAACTTAATGATCAATCTAGGTAGGTCTAGAATGGCCCAATTTGCATGACCCATGCGCGTGCGCAAAAAAAAAAAAAAAAATGTACAAGGCGAAGACCTAAAGACCCATTTCAAAAATAGATACAATCAAGTGAAGACCCATTTCAAAAATACAATCAAGTTTCAGTTAGCATTAAAACTTGACTAACCGGGCTATCTTGGAGAAGAACAAAGGTGAAAAAATATCTACAAACATACAGCTGAAAATAAGGGAAAAAACAAAACGAAACAAAAATTCTTGAATAAAACAATGAAAAATACAGCGAATGTTACTGTCTTTGAGCAACAAGAGCAACTGACTATACTGCAGAAATGAATTGTAGCAAAGACAACATTAATAGTGTGTACTTGAATTCCATTTACACGCCTTTCCCTTTGAAGCGGTTGATTCCAAAAGGAGCTAAAATTCCGCTTTCCAAAAAGTCTTTGGAGTGGAGACGCTTTTGCAGCAATGGTTTTTGTGGCGAAGGCGCTTGATATATATATATATATATATATATATATATATATATATATATATATATATATATATATATATATATATATATATATATATATACATACCTCCTTCCTTCCATAAGTAAAGAGTTTACTTCTTCTCCCACATCCAAACCCATATTTCGCAAGATTGTATAATTAAAATTTAGGGCTCTCATAATAAACAGAAGACAAAGTAAATAAAATCGAAAATTTCCTGGACACTGACCTTCGCCACTATAACACAGAATGATCTTGGATCATGAAATGCCCTAAAATATCTAAGACTAGTCTAAAATTGGCGCAAGTATCACGCCCACATAATCCGGAAATGAAGACACAATAAAACTAGAAACGCCCATAATACTAAAGAAACCAAAATCATTATTAACAACCAATCATTAGCTGGTACTTGGGGATTTAAAGAGGCTATGTCATGAAAGGCAGCTTATATAATGTCATGAATGAACACGGCCAAAGGGCAAAGGCCTCCGACGCACGTCCATAAAAGAAAAAAGTATTATTCATCTCGTTGTCATTCGGAGTTTATGGGCCGTATCGAAATCTAGGATCTCGTTGTCCTGTTTAAATTTGGCGGAAATATCCGCTAAGAAAGGATGGCTAAGAGTTTTTTTTTTTTTTATCCAAGTTAGGTTATGGAGATTTTTTTTTTTTTTTTTTTTTTTGTAAGGGAAAGACTACAGTCCCATGTTCGGCTGGATTAGGAAAGAAAATGTCTTTGTAGACGAAGAAAGCAGACGACGGATATGTGAGTGGGGCAGGAATTAAATATTGTAATATTTTCCGGGATTTCATTGTAAAACTCCTTTCAATTGTCTTTAACTGTCGACCTCTCTCTATACTCAATGTTTTAACAATAGCACAATGTTAATTTGAGGAGCATTTCTAAGCGTAAATATTGATAGCATATTAACAGCATTTTTACTTACCAGAAGGCATTTACTAGCAAATTTTAAATATCCTGCTATCTAACTTTACAACAGATAAACGTTTCATCTCAAACATAAAACATAAGCCATTTCATTTATATATATATATATATATATATATATATATATATATATATATATATATATATATATATATATATATGTGTGTGTGTGTGTGTGTGTGTGTGTTTTTATTTGTGTGTGTGATGCAAGTGCGCTAAATTTATATTGGGACTTCATATATATATATAACATAATGTGTGTGTATGTAATGTACAATGTAATCTAAGTTGTCCTAGATTTAAAGAAAACTGACTCAGATTTACACTCTGTGCTTCTTTTTACCTGTGGTACATTTGTATATATATATATATATATATATATATATATATATATATATAATATATGTGTGTGGGTGTGTTTCATGTAAAAT
Source organism: Macrobrachium rosenbergii (assembly GCF_040412425.1). Taxonomy (NCBI): domain Eukaryota; kingdom Metazoa; phylum Arthropoda; class Malacostraca; order Decapoda; family Palaemonidae; genus Macrobrachium; species Macrobrachium rosenbergii. The sequence goes on from NC_089795.1 coordinate 38,281,162, forward strand.
AATCAATCGACAAAATGATAACCAGTATATACCCGTAAAATCCCAAATTAAAAAATTTCACTATATTTTCATCCACCACATAATGAACGATATTTTCTTTGTTTTCCTTTGTGTTCCCATTCCATTAATTTTACTTTACATACTGACTACAACTGCTTATTTTAACGAAAATGATGTAAAAGACTCTACGTGTTCTTACATGCAAAACTAAATAAGCAATGCCACATTACTTTTTATTAAAACTCGCCATTTGCGAAATCCTGAAAGCAATAATTACTGAAGACAAAAAGGACTCTTGCATGATTCACGCGGACAAATGAACTTACATTGTAGTTCACTTAACTAATTTCATAAAAAGAAAATGAACGAATTCAGTATCATCATATCTTTCATCAAAAGAAACAGGAAATGTAACAAAATCCTTACATGCCTCACAAAAGAATAAAACATAAACAAGAGCCTTACATATGAATGAAATGTTATTGCAAGCCATTAGAAATTCAGTGGCAAACTTGACATAGTACTTAAGTCCATCAAATAAGATTAAACAATTACTGCTGGTCACCAGACGATTACATCAACATTACTTGCACCATGTAAGAATACACCGGTACTGCAAGCCACTTAACGTATGCGTATGCAGTGAAAACATCATTTCTCCATGTAAAAACTTAAGGAAAAAAGTCTTCCAAGGACCGTAAAAGTAAGAAACTGCAATGCAGCCCGCTTAAGCGCATTCAATAACGATCGTTCAAAGGGGATTTTCGAGGTCAAAGTAGCAATGAATGACAATATCTTTCGGGACCCGCTTCCGTTCCGTGCCTGTCCCTATTCAATCTTACTTTATAATACGCATCGGGCCAAGCGATCGGTCTTCTCGCATTCCAAAATCACCGGAATGAAATTCCAGAGGTAATGCCTCCTCCTCCTCCTCCTCCCCCTCCTCCTCTTCCTTGGCTTCGAGACCTTGTGCATTCTTTGCTTCAAGAGACACCATCTGCATAAAATAGGTATGTTAATCTCATCAATCGAATGCACAAATTGATGAATGTATCTGCATAAAATAAACGTATAAAAAACATAATTGCTTATTCGATATTTTTTGAAAAATACACGTAGCATGGAACATGGAAATACTGCAAAATGACAAATGCAAAACTGCATCATTCTAAATATGCCTGTTACAAGGGAGCCATACTGCATATCTCAGTCTATGAGAGTTTGTGTTTGGAGACACACACACATTCTCTCTCTCTCTCTCTCTCTCTCTCTCTCTCTCTCTCTCTCTCTCTCTCTCTCTCTCTCTCTCATATGCAATATCTTAATGACGGTTTCACTCTCGCTGAGTTAAAACTTCTTCATCGCAACCCTCCCATTCCTAATTATGATCGATATTGTGTGTTCTGACGGAGTTCAGATCATTCACGTCTACAAGATTTCGCTTTTCTCAACCCATGCTGCAACCCACAAATCTACAAAACAGAGAGAGAGAGAGAGAGAGAGAGAGAGAGAGAGAGAGAGAGAGAGAGAGAGAGAGAGAGAGAGAGAGATTCTTACGCAAGGGAAAAACCTGAAAGAAAAAAGTAAAGGGAGGACTTCTCTACGGCACAGAAAATGCAGTCACAACGAAATTCTACCGCGTGACAACATTCAGCCTGATTCACTCAAGCATCCGTAGCATATACTGTAGATTCTCAATGAATAACATGAGGGACGTCAATGAATAATGCAAATCTTGTTGCCGAAAGGCAGAGCACAGGACGGCCATGAATAATCCACCGGATGAAATAACAAACACTTGTTGATAAATCATGAGATCTGAGAACGAAGAGCGAAGAGGAATGCAAATGAATAATCAACGCAGTATACAAATAATGCGAGTTGCAAATGGATATGCAACTGTATAAATTAATTGTCAGCGATTCCTATGAATATTCAAGAGCAGCAGACCCAATAGTAATTAGGTTTACATATTTACATCAACGTGGAGATCTAATCCCCGTCTCACTAACAATATTACGACGTCCCTTAAAAATATCAACGCATCAGTAGCAATATTATGAAGTGTCTAGAAAATGGAAAACAATTCTGACAATACTATGAAGTGCCTGATAAAACAATGTAGGAGGGAAGGGTTAATAATAATAAAAAAAGCAGTCAGACGAGCTATAAAGAAGAGTAAGTCAACTGACAGCCTATGCGCCTTTTACTGACACACACACACACACACACACGCACACACACACAGAATACAGTGTCAAGAAAAAAATCAGAAGTAAATAAAGTCAAGTAAAAAAAAAACAAAAAACCTTGGAATGTCACGAGGCATTAAGAAATAAATATATCTCGTTACTCCACAAATGAAGACGTTAAAACCCAAACACCAGAAACAACTTTGGGCGAGGTGCTGCCTTTGTAGTCGTTTTAGACTTTACAGTACTTGGGGGAGACCTGCTGCTGTTAAGGCTGCTGCTGTTGGTGGTGGTCACATGCCGGGCGGGTAACAGGTGCCTCCTTCCCCTGAAGCCATCAAACAATTTCAGACGTTCCGCGTTCACAATAACACACACAAGTGTAGCAAAGTTGTTTCTGCCGAATTACTTACAGATGGTCGGAAACTCCGTGAGGAAATTAACTGAGAGAAAGCACTTTAATGCAAATTACAGAATTTTCAGTACGTCTGATATTCGCGCGTTTATTTATATATACACATTTCTTGCGTTTGCAATATTTAATCAACATTTGTGACCGTTTATTTATATGTATTCATTTAGGATGCCACTTTCTATCTGCAGAACAAGAAAATATGAGACAGCAAAGATTTCTTTTCACAATTCTTTTATCGTACGACTGATAATATAATAATCATTCAAAGGGGTCAAATTGGCCCCACTCGGCATTAGAGCATAACGCAATTCCTGGCCGTTCTCGTGTTATGTAGCCTATATGTACTTCATGCGTTCACAATATTCAATCAACACATACGTACACATGTGTATGCATGTGTGTGTGTATATATATATATATATATATATATATATATACCTATATATATATATATATATATATATATATATGTGCGTGTGTGTGTGCGTGCGTGTGTGTAGCTTCCGTTAATGCATTCTGCAAGGGAGGCATGCCTCAATTCAGCAGTTAAAAGAGATGGAAGTGGCAGTGACAAACTGTCAGTTTGTTTTATCTCGATCAAACTCTTATCAAAAGAAACAGCTTACTGTTCAATAAAAGTATATATACATAAAGTGCGAGGTAAATCCAAAGATAAACCCAAGACCATCCACATACCGCAAAACACAAACATACTGCAAATAGATACCGGTATAGCAAGTGCCAACAATTTTAATAGCGCTAAAATCCCTGACCCTTTTTTTTTTTTTATTTGTACGGTACTTTGTAAAAATCAAGTACTTAACCCTCAGGTAAAAGAACATCCTAATTGTCTTAACGTCAATAACCTATTTTATCAAGCACAGACAAAAGCATTCATCTGTCTCCAGGACTATATTCCAACGCTAGAAAACAACAACCGCACATTGTATACTATATACATTTTATACATATATATACATATATATATGCACACATATCCATATATATATATATATATATATATATATATATATATATATATATATATATATATATATATATACATATATAATAATATTTACCTCTGTTTTTAGTCTAACATTTTACCATCAATATGGGGTAGGTGTCCTGTGTTTTCATGGTGTCATTGTGCAGTTTCTATATATTATTAAAATTTATGTACATTTTGCCTCATTTGTGACAAGCTGTGTACAATTATTTATTATTTTACCCGTTTTCAGCCTTCAGAATGAATCATGCAATGTGAAAAGTCGGCTTTGGAATAAACGTAATGTTATTAAAGCGCCTTTCCCTGAAAACCTGGATAGTTTGTATATACAGTATATTATATATAATATACATATGTATATTTTATATATATTTCATATATATATATATGTATGTGTATATATATGCACATGCACCCAGTCAAAATAAAATAAAAACAACATAGTTCAACAAACCTCACCCTTGGTGGCACAAATAAACTAAATGGAGTGACGTAGTCAGGAAGCCTTTGAGTACGAAAATTCAATTTTTCATGCTCAGGGATAGAAAAGCCACAGAAAGGAAATGAATAAATTACAAAAAAAAAAGGCAAAATCAGAAATTTTATTTTCAAAGACTGGCCTTGAGCTCTTAAAACATATCAAACGATTTTTATGTTTGTCAAAAAATATTTTTCATGGGCCAATTATTGAATTGTTGAAAATTCACTAAGGTACTTCGAAACTGTCTCAATGCCACACGTCATTAAGAAATATTCAAGAACTGTCACTTTAAAATGTAGAGCGTTACACCTAAGACATCTACCACAGCAATCTGACAAGAGACAAAATCCAAAGCAATTCAAGTTCTTTAATATTACCATATTTACTTCGAAATGCTTAAATTACCAAGACAATGAACTTACTCGCATTTACAGCAATTTGATTTCCTTTCTTTCCTTTTCCCTTTTCGGAGGGCTATCAAAGATACCTAACAAGAAAAAAATACCATGAAAAACCCCGAAGGGACCGGGAAACTGGTATATAATTTCGTAAATCTGAGGGGAAATAACCTCACCTATGCAGCGTTTTATTTGTGTGAAATTTTAATGGCAGCCAAGGTAACAACAGAAAACAGTATCTAATAACCACAGGTACTGTGTGTGTATTGTTTGCAAACTCGCACACTTGAAAACATAGAGGGAAAACAATCCTTCGTTTCCATTCTCTTCTTCCGCTAGTGAGATTCCAGCGACTAACCAATGGAATTTGAGGTACTCGATCGAGCATTACACAAACACGCAAACGCACACACACACACATCCACAGCCGCGCTTCACGCAGGTGGTATTTCTGTACATAGGTATGGTAGCAATGGAGATAACGTCGAATTCCTATGCTATGTGAAATTTGGTTAACAAATTTATGACTAGGTAAGAAGTTCTTACCAACCACTGCAAATCATCAAGGGTAATCATTAGCAGTTTTGGTAAAATCCTTAATTCAATGTCCAATGCCAGCTACACACGTTTTGCGCAAATCTCAAAGCATTCAGAGAAAAAGCTGCAACACTAGCAGCCCACGTTTTCTTTAAGGCGTGCTTGCACGCACACAAAACACCCACATACTAATCACGCGTTATTTCTAAACTCAGGAGACAATATAAAGACATCTGGACTCAAATAAACACCTGAAAATATACCATATTACATTACCGTAAGTCTAAAGTGAAAAGGCGATAGCGATAAAGGGATTCCAAGACAAGACTAAAGACTCTCCCATAGCATATGAACATTAATACAATTACACGCGACCACGTTTTTTTTTTTTTTATTATAAAATTGGGCCCGAAAGCACAATTGATCGTCTGTCCAGCACATGGGTTTCTACAGTAATTTTCTAAGGCAAATACAATTATCATCCTCCATAATCTAATTACAAGCAACAATTTTGTACTTCACTAGTTTACTTAGTGTGAGAGTGAGAGAGAGAGAGAGAGAGAGAGAGAGAGAGAGAGAGAGAGAGAGAGAGAGATACTATGTTTCCATATGCAGGATTACGAAGGTTTAACGCCAACACGTGCACAACGATTGCTTCCGTTTTCCCCTTTTTTGCGATACGTGTTAACGTCAAGACCTGCAGCTTGAAGATAACTATACCATTATGTGAACCAGATATAAATCATACTCAACGTTTTGACACAACACCCTAACTAAAACATTTCCAAAATAATTATTTTACAACAAAAACTTCAGCCACATTGCAAAACAAGAAAGTAACATGAAACTACACCCAGACAGCACTATTTATTAAAACTACACCCAGACAGCACTATTTATTAAAACTACACCCAGACACCATTGTATTTATTAATCTATATCTTTCGCCGTTGCAGGAAAATTATATAAATCGGGTTGAAATATAATACGCTGCCCGTGCAAAAGAATGAATTCATCCAAGGGATGTGACAGTATCTGCTGACAGATAGGGCAAGAAATTAAGGACGAGCAGAAGTATAAATCGCCAATCGTCGTTCGCAATAATTCATCCGTGAAGAAGTTCGCCGGGGAATCCCCTTGCCAAGCCCTATTACAGTCACTCTTAATAAACTCTTCTTTGATGACACGCTTCCCTTCTTAGTGACAACTTGATGATACTTAGGTTCGTACCCCCTTCTATACGCTTTCACTTCCACAGATCACGTACAAACACTCTCTCTTCTTTCTTTCTCTCTTTTCTCTCTCTCTCATCTGCAGCGGATTAAATTACGATAAGAGAGCATGTTAACAATTAAGAGGAGTCAGCCATTCTTGATACTCATTCGTTAGATTTCAAATCCCCGCACGACACATCCCGACGTTAATTCATTAAAACTGATCTTGTAGCAATTAAATCCCTTTGAATAAAATACGGCCTAGAAACGCAGCTGGTTTCAGACCGGGATTTTACAGTGCAATAATATATTAATAATAATTTGCTATGAAACGAAAAAGTAAGCAATATCGTTAACTGACGCCGCAGATAAATAGACAATGCATCTCTCAAGGAAGGAGAGAGAGAGAGAGAGAGAGAGAGAGAGAGAGAGAGAGAGAGAGAGAGACAGAGAGAGAGAGAGAGAGAGAGACTAATCATGACAGCTGGGCTACTTGTATTACTAGAGAATGACCATTTTACCAGTACTCTGGAGTGTCCAACTACCTATATAACCAACGTGCATCAGGGCACCTGTATGACTAGCTAATTACCCACGAAAAAATTCGTCAATTAAGCAGTTAGTATAAAAAAACATTAAAATAGCCACCCCCCCCCCTCTCTAACAAACCCCTAAGCTACACTATCCAGTTAACAGGCACAACAGAAAGACTTTCGCGACATCAAATCGTCTCAAAAGGTAAATCATTACATGAACGGCTCTTTGGATCCGAACAACTCACGCCCGACTCCATCTCTCAATGCATCATAGAAGTTTTCCCCTCTCGTTTCCTTAATTGCCGCTGTCTTATACCTTCTATACAACACCATCTCCCTTAATTAGTGATGTGCAGGGACGCCCATCACTTGAGATTGATGAAAAATTAAGTAGAGAGTGGGGGTTGGGGGGGAAAGGCAGTGCAGTTCTGTATGTCTGTATGAAATACTAACGGAGAAGCGGCAGGGTAAGTGATTTAACGGAGACTAACTAATGAAAGACCTAAGGGTGGGATAAACGACCAGATCTGCCATTAATCCGAAGAGTTATCGGGGCGTTGGGACGGAAGGCGATGTCACGAGAGAGAGAGAGAGAGAGAGAGAGAGAGAGAGAGAGAGAGAGAGAGAGAGAGAGAGAGAGAGAGAGAGAAGGGGGAAACGGAACTGAAGTGCGACGAATGATTGCTCTCTTCCGAGTCTTGGGTGATCATACGCTTTTTTTTTTTTTTTTTTTTTTCAGAGTCGACGAACAAGGTGGCGCTCGAGGATCAAATCGATGTCTGGAGGACACTTTATTAAAGATGTTGACTGATGGCTGCCCGAGAAGAAAGCCGGGAACGCATTTGCTATTCTCGCGTCCAGACACGCCAAATGAAATTGAGTTAATTTAAATCGTATGACAAGAGATTTTTTTTTTTCAGGGACAAGTTTTCAAAACTTTTCGTTTTTGGGATATGTTCGGACTGAGGTGACATTACAATATGAAGTGAAGAGTGATGAGGACGAATGCTGGCATTAGGAGAAATAGAAAAATATTGCATGAGGTAAGCAAAGTTCTTACCTTAGTTTTGCTTTTTGATGTGTCAGAGAGAGAGAGAGAGAGAGAGAGAGAGAGAGAGAGAGAGAGAGAGAGAGAGAGAGAGAGAGAGAGTAATTCTTTGGAATTAGCGGAAAATTTTAACCAGACAACATACGATAATCAGAAGGCTCTATTTTTTCTCATCAAAATTACCGAAAAATAAACTCCAATTAATTCTTACACCTTACAAAAATTCTAAATTTGGGCGACACAGAGATTACCAACTAAATGAACACCAGTTAAGTTTTTGAAGTATGAAAACATCTGAGACTCAAACAAGCAGCTAATATCCTAATTAATTATAAAAATGATGTATTTTCATCAAATACTAAACCTAGGCTCATTACTGGTTTCTGAAAAAAACTATCAAAACGTGTCTTCCATTTATATCCACATACAAAGATTACACACAATTTTTTGTTAATGGTATTGGTATTGGAATATAAAGTTTAAGCCAAAGACCAAGCGCTGGGACCTATGAGGTCATTCAGTGCTGAGACGGAAACTGAGATTAAAGGTTTCAAAGGAGTAACAGAAGAGGGTGGAGAGTAAGATGGAATAAAGATAATGTGAACGGAGATACAGTAGTGACCAGTGTTGCAGCTAGCGCCGAAAGGACGCTGAGAGAACCTGAAGGCGTAATGCCTGCAGTGCACCGTGGGTGAGGTGCACTGATAACCAACCCCCATTATCTTTTTTTCAATAAGTCATAGACATCAAACCGGTAAAAGAAGTTCTAAAGAAAACGAATCTTTTACATTTTATAAATTTCTCTTAAACCTGTTTTTGGAATTTTAAAGGAAAGGATTACGAATTGGGTACACGAACAAGCCCTTGCAAAATAGTGCAGTTATGAGCAAGACCATTACAAGGATTGGCTGATTAATTTTCTCCCGCATACCCGCCACAACTGCATATGACCTATGGCAATAATTTCCACGTCATTCTGTTAAAAAGAATCTTTTCAATCAAATGTTAAAGAGCCAAAAGAGCTCTGTCAGCGCAAGAGCATCAATGTAGCCTGTCCCTGTCCGACTAAAAATAAGATTTACAACTTTTGTAATGCTAGATAAAAAAAAAAATATGAAAAGAAGGAGAAATTAGTGTTCGCGTTTTTATATATAAAAATTTTCTTAATATGAAATAATTTCGGTTAAACTGAAACTATATAATTTCGGTTAAACTGAAACTATAAGACATCTTCGTTTAAAACACTTTCAGAAAATATAAATATCTTGACAATTGGGAAAACGTCACAATCTGTACGGAAAACTACAGATACACACTTCAAAAGCGGCATTAAAAACTACAGTAATAAGAAATATCATTAAAATTGTATTTAAGCTTGTATATTCCCCAACCTTCTAAGAATATAACAAAAAGCAAAAATAGTAACATTTATATCCCAATCTACACAGAAAAAGAGAGAGAGAGAAAAAAAAAAAAACACTGATCCCATATCAAAACTTCGAATCCTCCTCGATTTCAAAAGTTGCGGAAAAGCATCTTGACAGTTACAGAGTCATAAAAAACTTTTATCTTATCCCATAAAAAGAAAAAAAAGATGTGGCGCTTCACAATCATAAAAGCCATGACAACTGAGAAAATTACACATGAAATAAAATTGACGAACACAACTACTCATTTAGTGATTCTGAAAACATTAATGCCAAATATTATTATCGAGGTGGGGCAATTAGTGTGTGTGTGTGTGTGTGTGTGTGTGTGTGTGTGTGTGTGTGTGTGTGCGCGTGTGTATGTGTGGACTCTTCGCCAGGGAAACACTCCATAGACTAGGATCGTTAACCTCTCATAAACAAGCATCAAAATGGTTATTTTCGTCAAGGACAACATCATCAGGATAACACAAGAAAACTGCGGATAGGAGGTACTGTACCTAAACAAAATAATTTAGAAAATATATATCAATATTCGCCAACTGTTCATGTAGGAATTGTCGTAGCTTGCGTGATTACCTATTTATCTTCACTTTCAACTACTTATAAATCTCGGAGTTCTTTTTCTCCACAATATTCACATTCTATTCAGCAGACGACTGGAAAGCAAGTTAAGTGACAAAGCGACTTGTCCCATTAGGACGTCCACGTATGGATAATAAGCAATAATGAGCACATGGACGTTGACGACAAAACATCCACATATTACCGTCGGAATACAAACTTTCAAGACAAACCACACGACCTGAATTGAAGAGGATCCGCTGACACTGTTTTTGATGGAGGATTTTGATGCTGGATATTCCGAACTTTGAAGAAGATCGTGATATTATATAGCCATACCTTAACGAACCATAATGATCCACTTAATCAATACAGTCACTGCCTAAAGATCCTTATAAAATCGTTGGGATATTTTCTTGTGCACGAAGGAAAACACGGGTAATCGTACGCGAACTTTTCAATCACTAAGTTTACAGGCTATTTACTGGGAACTTTATAAAGGTATGTATTACATATACACTTTGTATTCACATACACATACAGAGACACACACAGGTAATAAAAATATATATATATAAGAGGTATATATATATATATATATATATATATATATATATATATATATATATATATATATATAAATATAAATAATAATAAAATGCCCATAAAAACAACTGTAAATAGTGGTTTACAGTCTTTTCTTTTCATAGGACTGTTGGATTACACTAGAAAAATAAAATATATATAAATAAATAAATATATGTATATACATATGTATATATGTATATATATATATATATATATATATATATATATATATATACTTATATGAAATTGGGGTTGCACATCCAAATGTACTTATATGAAATGAAGTCCAAATGTACAACGTATTACCGGCGAAGCCAGTTCTATTCGGCATTTAGCATTTCCGTGACGATATCGCTTGGAACAACCACTCATCATATAATAAAAACTCTCTATACCAAATGAAAACATATACATAACGTCCTTCAAAAAGGAAATGTTCCAAGAAATAGGATACACACGACCACACCCACTACCAATACATGGTGGAGGAAGCTACTCTAATGCCCTCTGGTCATGCTACTATACTAGAGATATGCTAAAACATTGTTATAATATATATATATATATATATATATATATATATATATATATATGTTAGACAGAGAGAGAGAGAGAGAATGGCCATCCTGAACATAAAAAAAAATGTGTAATTGTAGTGCGCACGCAAGTGCATTTACAGTACAACACGTGATCACATGACAAAAGGTTTGTTAGCTAATCATTATAAGGTGTGAACTTATCTAGTTGATAACATCTGGTTTTTGATGTTGAAGGATTATCCCCGGCACAACAGGACCCTTCGAGACAAGATATTGGAAATCTATGGTTCTCCTCTCTCTCTCTCTTCTTCTTTTCTTCTTCTCTCTCTCTCTCTCTCTCTCTCTCTCCATGAGGGCGTGGTTCATTAAGCATTTTTTCAGAACTGACAGTTGGTAATAAAAAAGGCTGAGAATTATATTACTCTACTGTAAATGAATCAAATATATTTTAGGTAATGATACATACATTTTTTTAATTCAGACTTTTGTTTCTGTACATACCCTAATAAACCTAAGTAGTAAGCATGCATCTAGAATGTCAAGATGTGTTTAAAGGCAAAAACCTTTAAAGGAAAAGTTTTTCTTTTATCCAACGACATCTCTTTCTCCTGAATTATAAACGATGTTTACAAGTGAACATAACAAAAAAAAATCCATTTTAACAATAAATTACACTAACAGCAGAGCGAATCGTAATAAGTAACAAGAGAAAGAACAGTATAACAAAAAAAAATTCCATCAAGCCATGAAATGTAGACAAACACTCCAAGGTCGTCATCAAGCGACGTGAATCTTTAATCTCGGAAGATCCAACATCACAAAGATATAGCCTTACTCTTTTTCAGCACAGAGAGAGAGAGAGAGAGAGAGAGAGAGAGAGAGAGAGAGAGAGAAAGGAGGAATAAGAGAGAGAGAGAGAGAGAGAGATGACACGTGTGTCCTCCTCACATTTCAGATGGGATTCAAAGTTTAAGTCGTCCTCGACTTTCCTAAGAGATCTCCTCATGGAGTATGTCACACTTTTTTCTTTTCCTTTTCCACAAAGTTACGATTGGAAAGAAATTGACAACTGAGCCCACTCCTATTCGATTCTTTTTCCTTGAATTATGAATCATTATATCTATCATCTATCTAGCTTCTATGTAAACACATACATTATTTATATATATATATATATTATATATATATATATATATATATATATATATATATATATATATATATATATATATATAGATATATATATAGGATATGAAATAAAACTTGAATGTCATCAGATATTGAGAGAATTAGAGAAACAAACTTAAAATGTCATCAGAGAGAGAGAGAGAACTTCCACAAGGAATTTATTCTTTCAACGAATGTAATCGCAAATGTGGTTGTCAAGCTTGTTAAACTATTTTCCCTCCCTATTAATATGTACCTTTTCATGTCTTTTCAACTTTTCCTCGCACTCAAAAGCAATTAAAATCAACACTTTCAGTCTACACAAGAACCCCCCGCACTATTTTCCTTTAACGACTACACAACCCTCTGAAACTTATACGAATAAAGCTTGCATACGACAGAATTAAAATCTTATTCGGCAGCAGACTACAAAACTACAAAATTACAGGTACAAGTAAAATTCTCCTCCTGTTCAAGAGCGAAACTACAAACGAGCACTCTTGCTCATACTCATAATTTTCATAAACATGCTCACAGCCTCCTGGAGCACGAGGCTTATAAAAATTAATGCCACGACTTTCCGTTCACCGACAGCCTATTTAGGGACTCTGAGTAATGCATTCATAAAACGTGGGACTCATTTCCAGCGGGCTGAAGTGATGATAAATATCTAACCGCCGGGACAGTGAGTGTTTCCGATGTGAAAATTCTGGGAATGTGGTGAGAGATTACAAACAAATCTACATTACTTTGTGTATGCCCTCAGAGCAGAGTAAAGCTCTTGAAATCTCCATCTTACATTTACATATGTGTGCGTGTGTGTGTGTGTGTATATATATATATATATATATATATATATATATATATATATATATATATATATATATATATACATATATATAGTATATATTTTACAAAACTTGGGGTGGGTCATATAAAAATACTGGACAATAACCGCTGCCACATACACACATTTAGTACTGGATTCTGGACGATACCCCTGAACACAAAACTTCCACTGCACTAGCCACCTCATACGCCTTCTCCAAAGACTAGCTCAACGCCCTTCTTTCCTAACACTAGCAGATCCTAGTACACAATTACAGCTGGATGGGATATCGAGCATGAAGCGATCCATGAACTTAGTAAATTTGATCCTATTCTCCAAAAAAGGTGGTGTGTGTGTGTGTGTGTGTGTGTGTGTGTGTGTGTGTGTGTGTGTGTGTGTGTGTAAGTGTGTGGTAATTATATGAACGCTCGCATTGTTATCCACAAATGAGAAGCCCAAAAGTAAAATACAAAAACCCAAATCACGCCCAATCAACGCCATAGCAACTCGCGAATTCATAATAGAGGAAAACCGGCCGACGGAAACCCTATGGCATCACTTCTTCACTCATGTCCAGCCTGAATATTGAATGGCGGACAAAAGATCAATTACCCAACAAGAGCAGGTGCCTTACTGCTGAACCTCCGAGAGAGAGAGAGAGAGAGAGAGAGAGAGAGAGAGCAAGCCCCAGCATGGCACCTTCAATCACAACACATCCTGGATTTATTCATATGCAAAGGCCATATCCTGATCGAACGCAAAGGCTGGTGTCATTAACACCATGACAACCGATACGTAACGCGTAGTACAGGATTACCAGCTGGCGCCGTTTGCTGCATAACAACTACGAAATCCGGCACTGCCTGTGCCTGAGATTACAATTACCTTGAGTAGATGGCCTAGAAAGCTAACACCATAAAGGTGTTACCATGAACACTAAAGTGAATGGGCTTTTTTTATTTATTTATCTACTTTTATTTATTTTTTTTTTTTGCGATGATTGTGTGAGCTAGCCTCCATATGACAACAGATGATGAGTAAAATACAAAGTCAGGAGTTGACATGATATGTTCTAATGATGCAATAACGTATCAATTACAATATTATTTACGAAGAACTATACATAAACGACGGATTCTACATCACATTCTTCAATCCATAACTAGAGAAAATACAAAAGTCAACGCAACTTCGCTTACGTCATAATTTGCACTATAGTACAGTAATATGGTTCGTGAAACTTTTGGATGATTATTGAATAAATTAATAATTCATGAAATTAAGCCTATTGATTAGACGTTAACATTAACCTTCTAATCAAATAATAACATGATATAATAAATCAACTTAAGGAAAATAAGCCAAATCACTGACGTTCCCACCCACCCCTCAAAACAATTATGTACACATACAAAATAGTGTACTACCACACACACACACACACACACACACACACACATATATATATATATATATATATATATATATAATATATATATATATATATATATATATATATATATATATATATATATATATATATATATATAATTACCTTGACAAACTAGACCCATTAGGGTTTCACAATAATCAACAATAACATACCCACAACGCTATTTGTAATGCGATATAAACTTCTACACTATGTCAAAAAGTTTTCCAATTACCTAACCACGCAACTGAGCAGATTACTGGAAATGTCATGTATTGTTCCCGTTAACAGTTTGGTTTTTTCGGTATTACTCCTGTGGAAAAAAAATGACTGGGTTACATTAACGAAATTACGTCCCCCTCGAAACAAAACTGTGGCTTTTGAAAATAAGAAATAAATATATAAAAGTATTTTGGTAAACAAATGAGAAATTCGCGCACTCAATGCTGCTCATGAAATGAGTACTGAGATGTACTTGAGAAAGGGCATTATATACTATTATTATTATTATTATTATTATTATTATTATTCAGACGATGAACCCTATTCACATGGACCACCACAGGGACCGCTGACTTGAAATTCGAGCCTCCAAAGAATATGGTGTTCATTCGAAAGAAGTAGCAAAAGTTAAAAATGGGAAATACAGAAAGAGGGGATAAATTGTTAGAAAAACAGATAAATTAAGAAATAAATAAATAAATAAAAATGTAAGTAAAATATTGAAATACAAGTTGAATTGTATTATTATTATTATTATCATGCAGAAGATGAACCCTGTTCGTATGAAACAAGCCCACAGGGACCACTGACATGAAATTCAAGCTTCCAAAGAATGTGGTGTGCATTCGAAAGAAGTAACGGAAAGCAAAAATGGTAAATAAAAAAAATTAACAAATAAATAAAAATGTAAGTAAAATATTAAAATACAATCTGAACTGTATTATTATTATTATTATTTTTTATTATTATTCAGGGACCGTTGGCTTGAAATTGAAACTTCCAAAGAATAATGCTGTGTAAAGGCTAAAAAGATACCAGAAAAAAAAGATATAGCGTACAATGCACTGGATGCCAAATGTCCTCATACATCATGAGGATGAATGGTAGTCTCAAAAGTATTTAATCTTTACGGCGAAAGTGAACCTAGTTTGGCCAGACGGTGAGTGAAGGCACAAGAAGTTTGATACAGACTGTGTTCAGCCAGTAAGATTGCTCTGCCAATCTTTTGTGTGTGTGTGTGTGTGTGTGTGTGTGTGTGTGGTGTGTGCGTGTTTTAATCGTGGGTTACTCTGATGCCATCTAATTAAGTTTGGGTTACTTTGGAGCGTTTTATGTCAATTGTCTTTTGGTTCAGGCTTTAAGAAAGTAACCACAAAACGATAACAACAGCTGGATATGTTTATTTGTACCTGGCTA
The DNA here is from genome assembly GCF_040412425.1 of Macrobrachium rosenbergii. Lineage (NCBI taxonomy): Eukaryota > Metazoa > Arthropoda > Malacostraca > Decapoda > Palaemonidae > Macrobrachium > Macrobrachium rosenbergii. Next base: position 38,296,957 of record NC_089795.1, read on the forward strand.
TTAGTAAATATTACCACGCAAGAGAATATTCTATTTGTCTAAAAGATCACTGCCCATATACACATTTCGAAATCTTCAATGAAATTCCCGTCGAATTCAACCTAGTCATCACATCCCCATGTCACTAATTCGCAATTCTCCGAGTTTTCTGGAAAAAACTTTCGTATCAATTTCTGCAATACTTTTCAACTTTATGCAAGGTTTTGCCGTTACTCCGAAAACGAAGGAAATCCGAATTTACACATGTTACATAAGATGTAGCGGTGACCAACAATTTGAAATTGCTGGGCATGTGAAATATTAAAATGGTCTGAAATAAATACATTCATCGAGAGATCTTCGATCCAATCGAACCAAATCAAGACCTGACAAAATGGTGATTTTCTTCCAACTAATTTGTATGGCCAAATACAGTTATAAGGAAATTTGTACACCCAACCTAAACAATACCGGGACCCTGAAACTATCCCTCAAAATAGACCTAAAATTGTAGAATGGGACATCGATTCTACTAAAGGATTTCCCAGGAGCCACTGAAGGAATACTAACAAAAATCAATTGACCACAAACATCGTGTGTGTGTTAGAGAGAGAGAGAGAGAGAGAGAGAGAGAGAGAGAGAGAGAGAGAGAGAGAGAGAGAGAGAATCTTACACCTATGGAGGGCAACCTTCCACCTGCGCTCTCCCATTCTTTAGCTCCACCAACCCGGCTGTAATCCTATCTTGTGGAGACCAGGCAACTAATCCTCCAAAATAATCCCTCGTTCTTTGGACCTACGGATTCCGAGTAAAAATTAATAACGCCTAACAAAAGGACTCTGCTTATCTGCGTTAGAGGAACCTGTATCTTGTTTGTTTCGTTCTCCTCTACACATTACAGGTCATTAAAAATAATCACGAGAGACCTTCATTATAATACGAATCAAATTATGAGATCATGCGAATATGTAAAGTCATAATGAATATCAACTACTAGTTTAATCATTTTTGAAGCCACGATAAATAAAAATATGAATATTCAAGGTATCGATAAATATGTCATAAGAATGTAATGTTTTAACAGAAACCAACATTATAGTGGTAACATTCTTAAATTTTCACTAACCGGTTGCAAAAATCCACCCAGACTACGCCGTACGTTGGACAAAGAACTTTTTCCAGCAACTATGATAAGCTGAATACCGTTTTCAACAGCAGATGTGTGTGCAATGCGTTCCTAAAACTGAGAATGCGTAACCATAGCGTAAATTGATGGTAACATGGAGAAGTTTCAGAACCCTGATGTCCAATGAGAATATTCCTCTCTTATTCAAGATACAGCTTTCGTGACTGAAGCTAAGAATAAGGGAACCTCATCATTATTTCTAGCCTGGTTCCTAAGGAAAAATGGAAGGAAATTAGAAAAAAACGGAATGAAAGAATAGACCATCACCCTCTTAAAGAGAGAGGAGAGAGAGAGAGAGAGAGAGAGAGAGAGAGAGAGAGAGAGAGAGAGAGAGAGAGAGAGAGAGGAAAAACAAAAGCGCGAACAGAATACCAAAGCTTAGAAATAGAAAGAAAGAAGCTGTCGCTGGCCCGTGCATTCAAGCTGTATGCTGGGACTGACAAGAATGAAAGTCAAGTGGACAGACGTTCCAGGTTAGTGGGACCCGTACTTCTATGACGACAAAAGACAATCAGTAAAAGAGGCCTAGGAAATGACTTTTGTGATACACGGGGGAACAATACGGAGGCGACTGCTCTACCTGGATGAGAGGTTGCGTTCTTAGAATGTCTCCATCATTATCGTCACCAATACTCAGTGTGCTACATGAGTACGACGGTAATGTTTGCTTTTCGAATATCGAATCACCTGAGTTGCTGCATATACTGTACAATATGCAGGCAAGTCACAATATTAACAAATAGCTTTTCTATAAATCCTCACCTTTCTACACTGCAACATAAATGAGAATCATATGTAAAGGTTTCTAATTTCAGAACTTCAAATCTAAGTTCATTACGTAATAAGGTCTTTCGGATGTGAAGCAATTTCTGTAATAGGAGTCAATAATAGTTAAGTTCACATTTGGAAAAAACATGCATGGCATACGATTAAAACCATAAACGTAAACTTTAGCAAAAAGAAAATACACACGCTCATATATACGTGTGTATATATATATATATATGTGTATATATATAATATATATATATATACACACAAACACACACACACACACACACACACACACACACATATATATATATATATATATATATATATATATATATATATATAAACACATACACATACATACATAAGTTAAAGAGGTTTGGTTTGTGGACTTGCGTAATAAAAAATATGCAGCAGAGTACAGAGAACAGAATGCACAGACAGCGTCTTCTAGAAGAAAACACCATAAAGCTACCATGCACATGCACACACAAAGAAGTAACTGATAAATATGAGAGAGAGAGAGAGAGAGAGAGAGAGAGAGAGAGAGAGAGAGAGAGAGAGAGAGAGAGAGAGAGAGAGCAAAATGTGTCATCATTATATATTTAAAATAAAAACACCTCAACATACCACCTTGACCCGTGAGAGCATGAGTCATAAAAATAGAGGATGCAAAAGCCGTAATCAGTATCCCTCTTTATTTGAAAAAAAAAAGGAAAAAAGAAAGGGAAAGACGAAAGTTAAACGCGAATTGAAAATCAAGGGAGAAAATGAACGAAAAGGCGAGTGCGAGAGAGAGAGAGGAAAAAAAAGACGACCCTGATCGTAAGAGGGAAAAAGTTCCCCGAACGAGGAGCCTTGCTCATCAGTCTTGCGTCATTAAGCTAATGTAAATTAATTTCAACCATTCCTTTCAGTTAGGGAAATCCCGGGGAAGCTAAATTCCCTCACCGTCTTCTCTAACGAACCTCACAACCAACTTTTGAAAATTCGAGCGAAGCGAAAACAAAAATTTATAACAGCAGCAGCAAAAAACAATAATAATGGACGAAGGCTGTCGAAACGAGTTATTTGCGGAGAGCACGTTAATTAACAAGGGTTGAAAGGTTTGGAAATATAAGAGGTATGAAAATTATTCAGTCTGACAGGTTATCGTAGCTTTGGAACGATGCTCTGTTCCTACAATTGCTCTACTGTAGACATTATATCTCAAGACCCTGGTCTGCTCAAATACATAACTGAATTATTTTCTCCTTGGGCCTGTCATTACAACAGCCAAGGACACCCATGCAAAACATTCAAGCAAATTGAACGCTCTCGTGATAAGGATACGAAGGAAAACTAAACTTATTGGCAGTAATGCGCATTAGTACAACCGGATTTTAATATTTAATATCCCATTAATGCAAGATTGCATGAAGGACGGAGGTCGATGGATCACTCGGTTTAAGAAGGGTTCGATGTGCTGAAAGCAGTGGTCAAGAAAATGAAATGGCCGAAAGATAACTACAGGATTACAAATAATTCGTCCCTGTTTTAACGAACTGGGTTATCCTATTTTTTTTGTTAAGTTCTAGAGTTTTCCAGAAAGTGTGTCTCAGTTTCTGATACTCTATAACATCAAAATTTCCGCTGTCTGCGTTGTCACATTTTCCAACCAGCTTTCCTCAAAAGATGAGCTAATTAGAAACTCAGAATATAATATAAAAATCTTTGAAGCCTATTTTCTCAGAACGGGGAAAAATAGCTTACGCAGTTCTTCAAACTAAGGACGAGATGTTCTGTACGGATGTACTTTTCCAAAGTAAATAAAAATAATTTGCCTAATGCGGATCCTTACTAATTGAATCCTTTGTCGTTCTCGGTGATATCTGGTGGTTAACCAGCCTAATTATTGTGTACAGAGAGAGAGAGAGAGAGAGAGAGAGAGAGAGAGAGAGAGAGAGAGAGAGAGAGAGAGAGAGAGAGAAACTTTGACTTTTTCAGAATCAAATTACATAATTTTCCTAAAACGGATCCTTACGAGTTAATTCCTTTTTCGTTTTCGGCGATGTCTCGTAGTTAATGAGCTTAATCATTTGAACAAATAATTTTGTGGAGAGAGAGAGAGAGAGAGAGAGAGAGAGAGAGAGAGAGAGAGAGAGAGAGAGAGAGAGAGAGAGAGATTGCAGTGTAAAGCAAGTTAGTTCATAAATCTTTGGAAGTCTACCCTCTGTACTGGCATATATCCAGAGCTTCCAGTATTTCCAGGACTCCCCGTTCCAGTTCTCCACCAAAACCTCAATCTACCTGGTCGGTCAGGTGTGTCATGTGCCCTTAAGCGAAACAAAACTTTCAGTATCCTAGATTGGACATCTTCCAGTCCACCGCACATGAACTGTATTGGATCCTCTGAAGATCTTGTAAGTAAACACGCGCGTTGTTCAACCAGGTCTGGAAAAATGAAAATTATTTGCCTCGGGGCATTTAATTATGCTATGCAGCTCTTGAAGAATTTACATCTAAACGTGGACAATAGCTTTTCCTTCTTAAGAATGAAATCATGTAGCTTTGTCATTTTTAGCAAGCGGCTGTTGAATGCTATATCAAATCTATACAATGACAGGAAAGGGCGATAGACCCTACCAGCTGATACCTTCTGAGAAAATACAAACTAGTCAATTGATGGCTTTAGTTTCAGGGAAAAGTGATTTACTGTATTTACGATGTAATCATATCATATCGAGACAAATTCCATGCAAACCTTGGAGTGACAGTGCGAATCCAAGCCTTATGCAGCAAAATAAGACTAAATGCTGAGAGATACATTAATTTTAGCGAACCAAATAAATATTAATAATTCGACAGCACCCCACTGCACTTCAATCTCCCGCACAGGGAAGATAATCGTCGAATCTACATTTTCATCACGGGGTAATTTTTTTTCCCCAATTTAACGAGGACAAGATTTACACTGATTATGCGGAACGGAGGCTGTGAAATACCTGTCAACATCAAAAAGGTTTACAGCATTTGCTCATATATTTAGCGATTAGAGTTATCAAAGGCTTCTGCTCTACATCAGCAATAATATTTATGACGGCATCCATTTCATCAAATTACCAATCCTCTATCACGACGTGAAATCGCGGCGATTTTATGAAAAATTGAGTTATCAATTCTCGACGAACGAAAATGATGAATAAAAAAAAAAAATCCTTCGTCTATGCGGCAATTTTCAGAGTGTTTTTTTCTTTTCATACTTTCCACCACAAGCGCTGGGAAAAGCCTTAACTTGTGAAACCAATATCACAAACATCGTAATTTCATTTCAATTGCAACTCATATTTCAATTCTGATTACCGAGAATTGAGACACGAGCGCTTTCAAATTCACATTAACGGCAATATTCTGATTCAAGCCAGCAATTTTTCGTATCCCAAATATTTATTTAAATTTGATGGAAAATGATTAGTTACCCTGTTCACTCACAGTATGATTTAATGTTTATACATACATACATATACACGCGCGCGCGTGCACACACATATATATATATATATGTATATATACACAATCTACACATACACATATACTGTATGTGTATATGTATATGAAGACTTTTATATCACTGATATACTGATACTCTTATACCCTTCCCAATCAACGTTGACTAACTGTAACGTACTGTATTCAATGACTCAGTTAAAAGAAGCAAGAAGGATGTTACAGGAATCATCTCACCCGTCGAACCAGGCTTTTTGCGTTTGGATCGTATCCACCCAGGCGAGAGTGGCTCTAGAGATAAACAACATAGGTTACCGCCACTTTCAAATACTTTCTATGTGAGAAGTCGAAGGATGACCTTTGTGTGCAATGAAAATTCCATAATACTAACTGCTTCACAAAATAACCAGAAGGCTCATCATTCACCCGTCGAACTCAGTCGAAACCTAAACAAAATACAACACACACACACACACACACACACACACATATATATAGAGTATATATATATATATATATATATATATATATATATATATATATATATATATATATATATATATATATATATATATATATATATATATATATATATATATATATATATATATATATATATATATATATATATTATATATATATATATTATATACACGTGTATGTGAAATCCAACAGACATTTTTTAATAAAGAACGTGCGCGTTCACACGAGTTCTAAATAAGAAAAGGCGTTTCTGAAGTCTAATTTTAAGAAGTGCGAAATGTCAGCCAGTGAATTCCTCAGACGTGAGCGGGTATTTTGGAGTCCACAGTCTTCTCATTCCATCTTTTACCATAACACTTCATTACAACGAAGTATAATAAGAAGCGAACAGTTTTCTCTCATTCGTCACATAAAAGATTCGGAAAACCAATTAAGAATTACATGAGCAACATTGGCCTAAACATAAAAATGTCTTCCTGTCTTGGCTTTTCTTTCAACGTTTGTAATACCAAAACAATCAGCCATTCAGCAGACCTATGACTGAATCTCATTCTCTTCAACAAAATAACGACGTAACATATGCCTGAAGTGTATATGCGTGTATGTATGAAGCCATTTCCTATAACATAGGTAGACCAGAGGATAAAGCTAGACAATGGAGAATGAACTTCTTGAAGAAACATAAAAGATGGAAATAAAGTATCGTGCTATAAAATAGTACGTTCATTACAATCTGTCAAATTTATGAATCGGTTGAAGAAGTTGCTAACAATTTTTCATATATGTTTACTACTATAACAAAGGGTAACATTTTATTAAAGCTTTAAAAACTTGCAAAACATGATGATTAAAGCGTCTGTGTTTATATCTTGCGCTGAATAAAAATACTCCTTAAAACTTCTCTTACGATCAAACAAAGATCAGTTCTCTCCGGATTCCCTCCCTCCTGGCTTTTCTCATTTCGGCTAAGAGCATTATGCAGCCTAAGATGCTTAAGGTCTTCCTCGGTAATGCTTACTCGGATATCTATTTTCATTTACTCCTAAAGAAAGGAGGGAGGTTATTTAAAGCCCGGATGCTATTCTGGTTCAGGAAAAATAGTCGAGACTAAGAGGTTCCGAAAATGATCTGTGATTTATGGAGCTCATACTGAAACCCCCTATTAAATTGACCCTGTCTGTTAGGGCTTAGTCATGAGCAAGATGAACTGACAGGATGGAATTGATGGCCACCGTACTTAGTGAGTCGGAGTTGGAAGCTTTGGGGAATTTCACGAACGAGAGAGAGAGAGAGAGAGAGAGAGAGAGAGAGAGAGAGAGAGAGAGAGAGAGAGAGAGAGAGAGAGAGAGAGTCGTCAAAATTCTTTCTTCTATTAAAAATAGTTATCACATACATTTTAGTGTTACATATATACGTAATTCCTCATGAGAGAGAGAGAGAGAGAGAGAGAGAGAGAGAGAGAGAGAGAGAGAGAGAGAGAGAGAGAGATTCGGAATAGAATATTTAGACACGAATACGATAAACTGCATATTTTAGCCTGGTTACCGAATGTCAACACTCTTTCAACTGCCTTACAGAGCTGACCAGAGTATCTGTAATGCCATATCTGAAGATTGCGTTACTGACCACAACCAATTTTCCCAGCTCTAGACAGGTGCCAGACTTCCTGCACCATGACCTTCCACAGTCATGAATTTGATTCCTCTTAACTGAAGGTACATCCGCGTGACCAAAATGTTTCCACTTAAAAATTATGAAACACTTGGCTACCGACTACTCATCTATTAACTGATAATCAATAATGTATTAATTTACACCTTCAGTATATCATTTTATCCCTATTGACTTGTTCTGTCAAAGCTAGCTAGCTCGTCAATTAAATGATATTTTATCTGCTTACAAGTGAACGTGAATTAATAATAAAGAAAACCTTTCATCGAAAGTTTCATAATTAATCACGTGTTTTCTGGACCAATGAAACACTGACACTGGTTGTCAATTCGTGATATTTACTAATGAAATAACATCCTCTCGGCGCTGTTAACTCCTGACATGTAATAAACTGAACTATCCTCAGACAAGTAATAAACAAACTTATCTATCCTATCTATCTACCTTTGACGGATCAGCTGCTAGGGTCAGTCAGTGACGAATCACTCTACATTATTCTACAATACCCCAGGCATCGCTTGGCACCGCCATGCAACCTAAGATAGGATCAAACTCGAGTACTGGTTAGCAAGACTTCCACATAATTCTGGAGTTACTCCATAGAAGCTACTGAACAGTCACAAGAAAAGAAAAACGCTATAATCTTGAATATTTTACTTGCTCTTGTTGTACTTTTGGGAAATCTGTCCCAGGGCGTTTCCAATCAAATTTCCATCTACCAAGAACAGTCGACATATTTTATCTACTATTAATAGTTGTGGAATTCTGTCAGTTTCGGTTTACTAGACACTGTAAACGAACAGAAAAAAAAAAAGAACACATTCAAGCCTAGGCAGTCTACAAAAGCACACAAACCCAACAGATTCACAAAAGATACTATTCCTTGCTTCCCTCCCACAACAAAGACCGAGACAAATCTTCCCACACCCTACCCTTAATCGGGGAGAATATCAGGCCCCTTTTCTTCATTCAGGGGAGAAGACGGCCAGATTGCCACGACCCCATCTTTGCTTAAATCCATCAACTGACATCAAAGCAACTTGTATTTACTCAACGCAAACCGACTCGTTAATCTGCTGGGCAATTAGCCAAGCCAAGCAAGATATGCCAAAACGACACGTGCGCTCTGATTTGCGAGCTTTCCGAGTCGAGGAAGAAAATCTTTTCAGCGGGTAGACAGACGCTCTGAAGACGTGTCGTGATCGACCGCTCTCCCGGCGCATCCACTTCCAATTAGTGTTACTCCGTTTCCTTATGTGAAGTACTGTCATTCTTACTGAATGTTAACGAGAGAGAGAGAGAGAGAGAGAGAGGATGATCACAAACATATACAAAGAACAAAAGGAAATATGAGGTATTGCTAAAATTTCTATCAGTATTACCGCCGTTCCCTTATGTGGAGTACTGTCATTCTTTCTGAATATTAACGAGAGAGAGAGAGAGAGAGAGAGAGAGAGAGAGAGAGAGAGAGAGAGAGAGAGAGAGAGAGAGCGCTACCAGAAGATATGAACACAAACATACGAGGAAAACAAAAGGAAATATGAGGTAATACTAAAAATTCTCACGTGAAGTAGTCATTCTTACTGAAATTTAAAGAGAGAGAGAGAGAGAGAGAGAGAGAGAGAGAGAGAGAGGAGAGAGAGAGATTCAGAGAGAGAGAGCGCTATAAAAAAAAAAAAAGGAAATATGAGGTAATACTAAAATTTCTTATTTAAAGAGAGAGAGAGAGAGAGAGAGAGAGAGAGAGAGAGTGAAAGAGTTTGAGAGAGAGAGAACTACCAGAAGGTTCCATTTTTCATTGTAAATTTAGCAAGCCCAGACTATGCCATTGGCCCTGTCTAGTAACAGAAGACCTTTGTTGAGAAAAAGTGAACTTGTACTTTTACGTCTCTTTCTCTATTCACCAACAAAGATAGTTAATTACAGAAAGGCATGAAGCATTCCGTAACTTCGTTAAGTAACGGGCACATAGCGTAAAGCGAAGGTAGCTCTTTGCTACTTTTAAGCAAACAAACTGCATTCCACCTTAATGAGGGGAAGAAGTGCTGCACGCACGAAGACAGGAACAAAAACACGTACAGTAGTTGGAGCGACTGACGAATTGGCCAATGCCACAGGCGTCTCTCTTCGCTAATTGTCTCTTTGTGTTCTTCATAGTATCTTTTATTCTTGAAGAGCTAATTCACGGCCATCTCAGTTCAGACATAACGTCAGAGAGCTGGTCTGCACACAAAACGTATGCAGCTTTATTGCTTTATTTTAAGTTTCCACTGTGGCTCTAATTAACCTATCGCGAATATTATCAACCCTGATATATGAGAGAGAGAGAGAGAGAGAGAGAGAGAGAGAGAGAGAGAGAGAGAGAGAGAGAGAGAGAGAGAGAGAGAGTTATCCTGTTAAGTTTAAGTAAAAGTAATTTCCTTTGAACATTACTGCGTCACTAAAATACGTGATACAGGTGGTCGTTAGTTCTGCCAGCATAGCGAAAATGTTATTCTCCTGTCAACAACTTCTTTCCCCCTACTTTGTGTCTGCTAATCACATGGTGTCTGCAGTCTACGAAAGTCATTGCAGAGTATCACCTTGAGTTCGGGAAGTTAAATTGAAAGGGTGAATACCATCGCAAATACTTTTTTTTTTTTTGCAAGAGAAGTAATTATCACATCTAAGTTGCACGTCAAAAAAAGAACAAAAAAACAGGGAGGGCAACTTTGTCTTCGGCATCTCAAACCTTGGTAGGGAATGAACGTGTGATCAAACCGTGAAAATATATATTAAAATAAATAGAATGATGCCAGGATTTAAAAAAAAAATCAATATTTAAGTTGAGGTTCTAATCTTGATGAATCGAGTAAGAAAGCAGCCTTAATGAAATAAAAGAAGACAAAGCGAGTGACGCAGAAGTATGCTGAAGTGCAACCTTCACTGACCCGGCAACCAGTGTCAAGAGCCCCCAATGATGACGATACAATTATTTAGCTTTCGATAAATTTTCCGTTAATTACTCGTGCCTGAAATAACAGTAACACCTCTCTGAAATCAATCTAGGTTAATAAGTGTTATTTTTAAGCTTTCTCTCACCGGTTGTTGAATATCCTTCATGACACGCCATCAGCGACTTTCACATTTACAGTGAGAACACGAGGCAAAAGTTCTGAACATTTCTTTTGCTTAATTTTCACTAGCAGCAATTTCCATTATATTTTGATTTTAAAAAGTACAGCACTTTAAAGATACTCTCTCTCAAAATACATAGCCGGGTGTTCCTTTCGGCATTTTAAAACATATTTAATAGTGAACGCATATATTTATTAATGAACACATGCCTGTAAAATTCACACACACACACACACATTTACACATTCCTGTTCCTTTTGGGATTTAAAACATATTTACTAGAGAACGCATATTTTTGTTAATGAACATATGCCTGTAAAATTCACACATGTACACATTCCTGCTCCTTTTAGCAATTAAAACACATTTATTAAAATGAACGCAACATATTGGTTGCTGAACGCATGCCTGTAAATTCCACACACGCACATTTCTGTATGTGCAACCACATGCACAGTTTTCCGGCCACAAAAAAAAAAAAACGCAATCCACTCAGGCATGGCACTATCACCCAAACCTGAACCTTGTGTATATGAATCACTTCTTTATTCGATTGGGTATCCAATCGGATGCAGCTGGACGTTACATAAAAAACCCCTAACTTTATAACGATTGCGTGTTAGTCAGCGGCCACAGAGAGGACTCAATTCAATTACCAGCCAATTTCGTTAAAGAACAAACAACGGGAATGACGTAAAATTCATTACGTCGACAACGAAGCGTAATGGGGAAACAGATGAGCGGCTTATTGTCGTAAATCTAATTCTGACTCGTAGTAACATTTCTCCAGACTATGATTTTCGAAATTCAATTACAGACGATTAAATCTATAATTCAATCACGGACAATGAAATGTGCGTTTGCGAGAAACTGTTTTACAAAAATCGTTCCAGCTGTTGCTCCAACAGTTCATAATATTTCAGACAATTAAAAGAAATGTACAAATTCCAAAAGTTGGCGTTAGTAAGATGCAAGTGGTAAAAAATAATAATTTACCCCGATATACTAGAAATTACGTTAGGCCATCTATATGTATATGATCTGCTCATACAGCCAACATACAAGAAGCATTGCGTTCTCTAAACAATACATTCTCAACAAAGATCATGAAAGGAACACAGTCACGGCAGAGAAACAAGACGTTGCCTAACCAGTCGATAAAAACTTCGTGAATTCTGAGGGCAAACATTGACAGTAAACATTATTTTGATCCAGTCACTTGTTATGCATCGCATTTCCCATGTTCTCATACATGCGAGGCTTCAAAGGAGAATAGAATTTAGTGTTAATATATATCAATATTTCAATCTGCTAACTAGTCCATTCTCAGATTAAAATGCAAAGCTGAAAGAGCAATCATCATGTGAAATATTAACCATTGTTTATCCAATCAAATATAGTTAAATATCTTATATACAGACACACACACACACACACACACACACACACACATATATATATATATATATATATATATATATATATATATATATATATATATATATATATATATATATATATATTATATATATATATATATATATATATATATATATATATATATATATATTATATATATATATATATATATATATATATAGTATATATATATATATATATATATATATATATATATATATATATATATATATATATACACCACAGACATATGTATAATGTGTGTGTACAATCATATTCGCCTCCAAAGACGTGGGATGCAAAGGGCTTTTCCAAAATTCTGCCCCTCATGTCCTTCCTGTGCTTTCACTTCTGCAAATCTCTAACCTCCCGTGTCAGAGTTCTCATTCAAATAGGTCCAGGTTTTCAAACTCTTCTGGTGTCCACAAGCGCCAAGCTGACAATATCACGTTCCGTTCTCCAACGATTGGAGTGAAGAACGAGCCCAAACTATCTTCAATAATTTTCCATAAAGCTTTATTCTCAAAAGCGACAAAATCTTTCATATACAGTTTCATTGGAATACCATGATACAAGTCCATATAACAAAGCAAATTGCACTAAACTAATGTACCGGTATACTCTTACTTTCAAATGCAATTTAAATAGTTTAATTTCCAAATTTCATTCAGCCTGCCCATTGTCTTATTTCCCTATTCAAGTATCACTAAATTTACTAGTCACAGATTAGGAGAAATTTTGGTAAATAATATCCTTTGAGCGCAAGTTATTCCCAAGCTACATGAAGTCGATATTAATGGGTTGCTTGCGGCTTATTAACTAAAAATATATAAAATATGAATGTGTTAAAGAAATGGTACATCCCTATCCATTACTGTTCAAACTTTTCAACCGATGTGTGCTCAATTCACTGCGTAACAAGCTATGCTTAAAAACATAATTCAACTTCACGCAATTGTGTCATCGTTGATCTTGTTAAACTTTCCACAATACATTACTAAATTCATTTTCAATAACGAGTTTTATCAACAATCGTTTGCCATGAAAATCAATTGTCTTCATTACTGTCACATCTCTATATGGGATTTTTAGCGCAATAAATCTCCCGACAATTGCCGTCATAAAAATAATGGATCCATATACACATTCACTATTATTTGTTCACCAAGGTGATATTCTAGTTCTTTGTCTTATTCATTTGTTATGGTTAACCATGCACTTTCTACTGTTCTATTTAGATGCAACCAAATAATAATTTCAAATATCTGCCTTCCATAGAAGGCATATGAAGAAGAAAGTAATGCTTTACTGTCGTTATTCATTTGGCTGCCTAAAACACTTGGCTTTTGCAAATAAAGGCAGTACAAAGTATTCAAAATTATATTGGACTCATAACAGTTCCATATATATCTGCACTGCCAATAACCATTATCCTAAATCAAAATATAACAAAGCAAACATACGGAATCTTTGTCAACGATTTCAAGGATATTATTAACGGATTAAATTTATAATTTTTCGGGGCCCTGGTTCAGTATCACACTCATAACCAATCAAAATATCAATTCATGCTACGTGTTATAAGTTAAGTATATCTTAGTTTAACCAGACCACTGAGCTGATTAACAGCTCTCCTCGGGCTGGCCCGCAGGATTAGATTTATTTTACGTGGCTAAGAACCACCGGTTACCTAGCAACGGGAACTACAGCTTATTGTGGGATCCGAACTCACATTATAGCGAGAAATGAATTTCTATCTGAGAAATAAATTCCTCTTATTCTTCTGTGCCGGTCGGAGATTCAAACTCGCGGCCAGCAGAGTGCTAGCTGAGAACGGAACCCACTCCCCCACCGAAGAACTGCTACGTGTTATCAGAAAACTCAATTCCAATAGGTTGCTTAGATCCAACTTGCCACTTGATCTATTGATGAACCATTTAAACATTGCATTACACCTCTGTAAATACATAAAATCGTTTAATTTTTATTAACAATGAGAGTAGCCGTTACAAATAACTTTCTTGACTGCCGAAGGGGAAACCATGTTAAGAGTTCTCAATTTCTTTTGATAAATAAAATATATTGCGCATTTTTGGGAACTAACGACCCTGCCATTTCTATTTTAATTGTCAAATCAAATAACTCTGCTATAATTCTACATTGTATCTTCACCTTAAGCTAATTTCCCAATTAAGGGAAGATGACGCCTGAAGGATTGAGCTTACCGGTTTTCAGTAACAGTTGCTGAGGATGAGGTTGCTACCCAAATGGCCTATTACTGACGCCAGATGATCTTGATAAATATCTGAAAGTGGGTAGACTGGTCCGGGAGAAAGAAATCGAACAAAGGATTTTACGAGTACAAGCCAGTACCCCTACTACACCATTTATTCACACACACACACACACACACACACACACATATATATATATATATATATATATATATACATATATATATATGTATATATATATATATATATATATATATATATATATATATAACATATATATATATATATATATATATATCACTGTCTTTAGAGAGAGGAGAGAGAGATTTGAGTAATCATCAATATCGTGCCGGGGAGACCGAGATAATAGGATAGAATTAACATGATTTCATTTTCGAAGACTGAAGGAGAAGAGGGAGGAGATATAATTAATGAGACTTTTGTCTTATCATCAGATTACGGTTTCCTTTGAGTATGACTTCCTCTAATGTAATCAAAAGGCAATAATAAGACCTCGATTCAGAGTCCAACGATGACGGTAATGAAAATTTTATGAGAAGTGAGAAATGCCTCGTGCACGTCAATCTTTCTGACGGGTAACAAATGCCCCGTTTGCACCAAAAGGTAAAAACTTTACATTATGCAACTGCTTTTTTGTAATTATTTTTTTTTTAATTAACGTTCGATATCCACTGCAAAATATCATGTACCTTTTGCTCCAAAAGAAAGGAAGAAATAAACTCTTGATTTGGAGAAGCAAATCCACAGTTATGTATGGGTACAAATATATATATTTTTTTTAATAAATCTAAACATAGAGCTTTCGGGAATCTGCTTAGATTTTTAAAAACTTTTAAAACTCTTGATTGTTTATGTACTTTTGCGTTGCAGCAAATTTGATGATCAGCGCCAAAGATGATTTTTTGAATGTCAATTCATTTGCATTCACTAATAATCAAATTCCCATCATCCTAAAAACATCAACGACTACCGTACTCCATCAGACCGATATTATAAGCATTGCCTATTTACCATCAAAATAACAAGTGTTCTATTAGTAGGGCAAAAACCACACTGCCTGATCGCTACCCAGGGAACTAGTGTAACCATACCGCCTCGTGACCAAGACCTTGCTTGTGACATCTTTTCAACCCTAATTTACTGAAAAAAAATCTATTTTTTTTTTTTTTCTTTTTAACATGCACTGGATTACGGCTAGCTATTGCCATGGGTCTACCATTCAATGGATCATATCTAAATTAGTATAGCTTTCTCGTAGTACGGTCGTAAGTGACGGTAACATAAAAGAGGGCCCAGATAATTAAGAAGTTACTATTATATTCACTTTGCGTACTAACAAGGAACCCAGTAGAGAGAGAGACTGGGCACAAGGTGGACGGCGGTATGTGTTTATGAGGCGTCAATCTACCGTAGGCTATATTATACAGACATATTATAAATGCACATCGACTTTTATATATTGTAACAACAGGATTGGGGAATAATATACTAGTGTAAAAGTTGCTATTATTATCTTTATGCATTTTGCTTTGGGACTAAATGTGACTAACTGCTGCTTGAACAAGACCGCTAAGGAAATGTACCACGATGTTGGAGGTCTTGATTAATCTTATTCTTATAGTTTTTCGTAAGGTGGTAAGCTCCATATGCTGGGGTTAAATTTATAAATTAACGGGAAACGACAGCTCTCACTATCTATTAAAAGATAGTGAGCAACGAATGAAAATACAAGATAAACAAAGCTGACTCCTTAATGATGTCATATAATTAACTTCATGGAATTGTTTTAGATACAGAGCTTTCAGAGCTCTCTGTCAACTGCACTGATTGGTTTGTCTTGGCCAGCTATGATTTGCCTTAACTCGCAACGTCAACTAGTTGCAAAATGTTCAAATAGTCCCGTATTTTCTCTGAGGTAATGACTTTCTAGCAGCACTTTCTTTATTTCTTAAGGATACTACATTAATCACTGCCCAGCTAAACTTCGACAACAGTTCTTCCACTCGAAGTTAAAAACGACCTATAAACCGCCCACTCTACTCCACACACAGTGTGAAGAACAGCTAACCGTCGATTGCGATCGCTCTCTCAGCTCTCCTCTCTCTTCTCTCTCTCTCTCTCTCTCTCTCTCTCAGCGGTGTATCCAAGTTTCTCCTCTCCCCTATCAATGTTGTTCTTTCTTATAAGGAATCGCCGATCTTCAGCATCGAGTTGACCTTCCTTTGGTTTTCCCAAAAGCTAAGAAAATTAAAACTACGTATCCATAAACTTTACCTTCTGTATCACTGAGAAACCCCGTATGAAGGATTCCACGTTATTAACAATTTCATGTACTTCACAAATGCTCATCTGCGACACATCAAAAACCTCTACATATACTGTGCTACTCACATATCTTTTCACGCACAGTAGTTTTTGCACAATAGATCTCTTCATATTTATTTACATCATTCTGTATACTCGTACTGACACTTTGGAAAATTTCCACTGAGATAACGTTACAATGACAACAAAAATTCAACCGAGAGCAAAAACCATTAAATTGGACTTTGGAATGAAAATTAAACTATGGCAATTTCACTTCAATTCTGAACAATCAAACACACTAACACAACGATTAATTTTGATTTAAAGAAAATCCAGGTTAAAAAATTACATTTCAATATCTCTCCAAATGCCTTCTTTCATTATTCTAAACACACATGCGCACGAAAACACACACACAAACACACACACACACAGAGAGAGAGAGAGAGAGAGAGAGAGAGAGAGAGAGAATTTTTATTCTTTCTATAATCCTTTTACAATTCTTCCAACCATCCTGATAGATATTAAATAATTATAAGAGCGGGAAAATACACACACACGCACACACACATTTGTACCTCTCTAGTGCCTGAATACGTTGTGCTATTGCATATAGGAGCTACTGTGCTTCCGCTCCTTTGCTGCCATCAAATCTATTATCTCAATCCCCTTCGCTTCTGTCGCTTCTATTTGTTATCAGAGAATCCCGCATGTTACCACTGAGTTTTATTCTGCTCCTCTTGGAAAATGTTTTTATATATTGTTACCTTAAAAATGACCAGCCTTTACTATTTTTCTTGACTATTTCCAGCATAAATTCATATTTGATCAAATGGAAGGGTCGAGAAAGTTACCGAATAAATCTGGAAAAAGCAAATGTAAACAATTTTTTTACGTTGTAGATTTTACCGATTTTCACACTTCCATGAAGAATTCTGAGCTGAACCTTATTCCTCACATTTATTTATATATATATATATATATATATATATATATATATATATATATATATATATATATATATATATATATATATATATACACACACACACACACACACACACATATATATATATATATATATATATATATATATATATATATATATATATATATATATATATGTATATATATGTATATATATATATATATATATATATATATATATATATATATTGTGTGTGTGTTTCGTCATCTATTTTACAACATTAATGAAGCATAATCAAGTCATTCATTAATTGATTCGTCTATGTATTTAACTAAACCATCTAATTTCGCTATTACCAAATACTGCCAATCAAACGCCTCTTTGCCAAATTGCTTTGATAATATAAAAATCAGACAGTAACAAATTTTATATAACCTTGTTACTTTTCAAAGCGATGTTTGACACATCAGCTTCTCACCTAAAAGGATTTCGATCATGATGCCATTTGGAATGTTCCTTAAACTATAATAATATGTCATTCACAACTGCTGTAATTGAACGGATGTATTACTTGATACATTTATATATGCCTATCGATGTAATGTGATGATCATTCATTTTACGTGTCTGAAGCCTTAAAAAACTGATTAAAAAATCAAACCTATTCGTTTTACAGTTCACTTAAGTTGAGTCTTACATCATCTCCCAACGTTTTCAATTTAATGCCTCCATCTTCCACTGGAACTGTAATTCTCATCGATTATTTCCTGTAGCTGCTTTTCCGGCTTACTACACTAACCACCATCAAATTGTTATCTTTAATGATTTATTCAACAAGTAAGTTCCCCTATCTAAACGCATCTTTCTAGAATTTCGCCTCTCAAAACTCACTAACATTTTCGTTGACTTCAAGGTTTGACGCCCTTAATTAGCCACTCGTTTATTACTCGAAAAAATTGGAGGTACATGTGTCACCTCCGCCACTCGAAACCGCTTAATCTAATCATCAACTTGTTTTTCGTCCTAAGCGTCACTTTGATTATAAAACCGAAGGAAAATGAACACGGTGAATGTTGACATGGTCTAGACCACTCTTTACTAAAATCCCATCACCCCCCCTTATTATGTACAATCAACTAATTTACCAAGTTGGATATAAATCTTATTATCTAATTTCAAAACTAAAACTGATTATGAACACTATAAATTATTCAAACAATTACGCAAATCGGCCAAACACATTCTGAATTTTACACGTGAAATAGAAAACTGTTCCCGGAAAAAATCAAGTCTAAGAACAGCTAACAAAATCATGGCGTTACCTTCAAGAGTTGAATGAGGTTTCAAAAAAATTCTTTTCTTCTTGATTAAAGGTCAGGATATCCCATTTACCTGTCCACAGCAAAAGTGTAATCAATTTCTCACACTTCCAACTCATCATCTACCTCCGGGGAAGTTTATCAATTCACCGCTAAAACATATATTTACAAATAAAATCTACAATCAGTCTACTGTTTCATCCACTCAAGGTACAAGCAACATGCTGTACTTTTGAAGATCTCATTACTGTAATAAATCACCCACATATCAGGGAACTGTAGTGTGGGTGGAGATTCTAGCATTGCAAACAATGCTTCATGAAATAACTGGCATAAAAAGGCGTCTGGGCAATACAAATTCATGTATGGAGTAGAATATAGAATTTAGGTCAAAGACCAAGCGCTGAGACCTATGAGGTCATTCAATGCTGAAAGGGAAATATAGAGTAAAAAGGTTTGAAAGGTGTAACAGGAGGAAAACCTTAAAGTTGCCCTTTGAAACAATTGTTAGGAGAGGGTGGATAGCAAGATGGAAGAAAGAGTATGAATGGGGGTAGAATAAAAGGAACTAAAAGGGTTGCAGCTAGGGCCCGAAGGGGCGCTGCAAAGAACCTTACGTAATGTCTACAGTGCAACGCGTGAGGTGCACTGACGGCAATACAGCCCCTACGGGGACCGGGGACATTCATGTATGCGGGTCGCATGTCTGATCATTGTTTATGCTTCATTAGATATCAAGGTGGAGATGGATGGGGCCATTACTGAGAGAAGGCGTGGTCGTTCACAGCAGGATTACTGGATTGCTATAAGAGGACAAAGCGGAATAAGGAGACCAAGAGAAACCGAGATGAGGACAAAGGCGAAGGAAGGTTGGTGATGACAAATGACGCAGGAGACAGACATCAAGAGAGAGATATCTGGGAGTTCAATGGGGCCGTATTTCCTCATCGGATGCCAGCGGCTACGTGAAAATGGAGAAGATTTGGTCATGACAACATGGGTTAAATTATAGGCTGCATGACTCTTTTTATTTCAGTTAGTTCTGATTGTCAGCATAATGCTTGTGTGTGTGTGTGTGTGTGTGTGTGTGTGTGTATGTGTGTGTGTGTGTGTATATATATATATATATATATATATATATATATATATATATATATATATATATATATATATATATATATATATATATAATTTAAGTTTCAGGAAAATGGTAATGCACGTAGGCTATCTACGATGCATACCCAAGTATTTATCAAAATTAAAGACCTGCCTAACAGAATACTGTAACAGTAAATCCATTCATTTAAAAGTTCAAAAAGAAAAATCCCGGATGCTATTTGCATTCATTCTTGCATTTGGTAAAAATTCACCTGTCCGCTTATGACGCAATGTTCATAAAGACTATCATTGATGGTTAGTTGGATCATACTACCGGATTTATTTATAAACCTTGAATATTTATATTTAATGGGAACAAAAACATATTGTAAACAAGCACAATAACTATTTCAAAAATATAATTACAAGAAATGACTTTAATACCTTCAAAGCCGAATTAGGAAACCACAACTTTCCAAAAGTCAGTTCCTTCAAAGTACAGAAACCAATAACCTCTTCAGTTAGAGAATAAAACAGAATTGATACATTCAATATGATATGTTTAAAAGTAAGAGGTGAACAATACAGGAAAAAGCTAATCTGACAAAGTGAAAAATAATTGTTGTACATGGAAGTATAAAGAAAAGAGGCTTACACCCAAACTTGGAAAACTTCGGAACTCTCATTTTGCTTGTTTTTTTTTTTTTTTCCTTCAAGAGGCCGATTTACCGGTTTCTCTGTGGTTATAAACAACCTCTTTTCCCTCTGTCCCTTTTTCTTGCTTTCGTCGGACCAGGACCAGGGGGTTAGGAAAGGACGTAACTTTTATCTGCCCTTTAAAAGAAATTAATAATGATTCTTTTTAACATTTGATATAGCCTACACATGATTAATAAGTACTAACTCAGTGATATACCCGAAAGCTGAACAATGGTCATTGTAGATGATATTTATTGGGGTAGTATGCAGAATAGGGAGCCAAGGATATTCAGTGGGGGAGGGGGG
Organism: Macrobrachium rosenbergii; assembly: GCF_040412425.1. Lineage (NCBI taxonomy): Eukaryota > Metazoa > Arthropoda > Malacostraca > Decapoda > Palaemonidae > Macrobrachium > Macrobrachium rosenbergii. The sequence goes on from NC_089795.1 coordinate 38,317,981, forward strand.
TTTCCAGGGGGAGGGGAGGAGGCGCAAAACCCCCCCGGCCAGGTCAGGGCATGGCACACTAAGTTAGGTTAGAAAGGTATGGTCTAGTTAGGTCAGGACACGACATTCTAGGAAAGGTTAAAATTTCTCACGCCTAACCCTGTCTTCCTAATCCCTTACAAGGAAAGAACGAGATAAACTCGTAAATCAACGTAACAAGAAAACTGAATAACAAGAATCAGCGAATCATTGAAATGAAACAATAATAAGAAAGCACTTAGCAAGACTAGAACATCGACATAGAGAGTATTTATTGAAAAAGCTATGAACATCTAGATTACATCATATTTCCTAAAGTTCTGAGGAAAAACAATCATATACATGAATGAATGACAGAACTCGAACCGTTCAAACGACGCCCTTTTCATGTGGAATTTTGTAAATACTTTCAATGATGACCCCAGCAGATATTTTCTGGAACACATCGATTTAGATCTGATGACGTATCGCCGTGGAAACCTTCCCCGCCCATTTTAAACTACAAAGGTTTTCGCGGAATTCAATTGTTACATAAAAAAAAAAAAGATGGAGAGATGATACTTTTCTCTTGCTATTTTGTATGGCTACTGATCTATGACCACGCAAGGAAATGAAATAAGGCATACATTTATTTTAATTTTCTTACATAACCATCCGCCACCCCAATAATAAAGAGAGGCCCCAAAATACTTCTACAGAAGATTGGTCACATCCAGGCTTCGAATATCTGGATAACGCTCCGTTCCCTGTATAAACAAAAACAATGCTAAAGAAATTAATAAATGAACACACACACACACACATATATTTAATGTAATTTCCACAATGGTCCCTTAGATGAAGTATATAATAAGTCCCCACGGTACTGAAGATGACTTTGGAATAAAAGCTGAAAGTCTTGGTACCATTTCCTTTTATTTTCACGTGACGACTTATTACATATATATATATATATATATATATATATATATATATATATATATATATATTATATATATATAGATATATATATATTAGAGAGAGAGAGAGAGAGAGAGAGAGAGAGAGAGAGAGAGAGAGAGAATCTTACTTTACTCAAGGAAGGAGACAAAGTACCAGTGGCACATTTAGCCCAACACTTCCCGGGGCCCCCTTCCGAAATTACGAGTAAAATCCATTAGTGCCAATGATGATAACAAGGGCCACTATGATCCCATCAACAGAGAAGAGCCACACCCAGACCTGCGCCTTTCGTCGTCTAATAGCACCGTGACTCTTTCACTTCTATGAAATTTAACTTACAATCATTAATCATAATGCTTACTCAAATTTGCAATATAATATTACAGTATTCACATTTTTTCATCCACAGTATAAACGGTGCTCATTATAGAAGACATTTCTCCACAGAGAGACAGAAATGAGTCACTTTCACGTTTACCATTTAAGTGATGGATCAGGGATGAACCGCGTGCACGCAACTTCCTGTAACTATCCATACAATATGTGTTATCTTTTAAGCCCGTCATGTGATGTCTGTTGAGCAACTTCCACATTTTCTTTGTCTGCTCCTTCTTCTCCTCCTCTCTTCCTCTTCCTCCTCAAAAACCCTCTGTACCGTACAAATTTTTCACTATCCTATGTCCTTCCAAATTCTCTTATCCGTTGCCTCACCCACGCTAACGTTTACCACGTCTTCCTGACTCTATATCACTTCAACTCGTTCATTAACAACAATTATATCAGTATTTAACGTTATTATATCAGTATGTAACATTATTATTACTAACAATAATCACAGATACTTTTCGTATTCATCCCCATTACCCTCAGGAACTTTGGTCTAGCTCAGCATGAGCGTCCACGAGTTTGTGCTGGCGTTTGAGAGCATAAAGTACGACTCCTATCACCAAGTTATATTTGACATCTTAAAAACTAACAAAACATTCCATAGAATAGAATACAGTAATTAGGCAAAAGGCCAAGCACTGGGACCTATGAGGTCATCCAGCGCTGAAAGCGAAACTGACAATAAGAAGGTCCGAAAGGTGTAACAGGAGGAAAACCTCGCAGTTGCACTATGAATCAATTATTATGAGAAGGTGTACAGTAAGATGGAAGAAAGATTATGAACGGAGGTACGGTAAAAGGAATGAAAGGGGTTGCAGCTAAGGGCCGAAGGGACACTACAAAGAACCTCAAGTAATGCGTAATGCCTACAGTGCACTGCGTGAGGTGCACTGACGGTCCTACCCCACTACGGGGTCTTCAAGATACCGGTACGTAACAGGTTCACTTCCTCTCCCTGTTAAAGTGTTCACTGGGCTCCCGCAAAAACCTCTGCAAATCTAATTTCATCCTCTCTTCTGATCTGATGGTAATGGGGTTCTTTCTGGCCATTGAAGATCTAATTTCAAGATCCACACGCATATCAAGTCTTCTGCATAAGATTTTGATTAAGCATTAAATTCAAGATATAATAGCTGCAAAAAAAGACTACTTTTTTATTGAGATTATGATTAGGTCTACTAATCTATTGAAAAACTGCATTTATAAGCTCCTCATATATATATATATATATATATATATATATATATATATATATATATATATATATATATATATATATATATATATATATATATATATATATATATATATTATATATAATATATATATATATACACACACACACACACACACACAATATACATATATATATATATATATATATATATATATATATATATATATATATATATATATTGTGTACATACATATGTACATACATGACATATATATATATAATATATATATATATATATATATATATATATATATATATATATATATATATATATATATATATATATACAGTATGTCTAATGTATAATTGTGCACACACAGACGAATGCCACACGAAAGTATCAGGTAGGTCAGTATTTAGTACTGTGTGTTTAATTAATCACAAATCTTTATACCTCAAAAAGATGCGTAATTAGACATGAAAGGCCTTTTTGGCTGATTTTTTCGTAATATTTCCTTGCGGTAACCAATTATACTGACATACACGTGGTAACTTTTCAATTATACTGATTTATACACGTGGACCTTTCAGTATATTATATTAGTATATATATTATATATATATATATATATATATATAACTTAGGTATATATATATATATATATATATATATATATATATATATATATATATATATATATATATATATATATATATATATATATATATATATTGTCACTTTTATATGCCCTTTCAATCCAACGACTACTAAGCTCTGATCTCTGAACCCTCATCCACCTGCACCCTTCTCGTGCACACGCTATAAAGTTGGCAGTGTTTGTGCTTAAGCAGGGAAAAGGAGGGGAGGTGTGAGAGAGAGAGAGAGAGAGAGAGAGAGAGAGAGAGAGAGAGAGAGAGAGAGAGAGAGAGAGAGAAGGGGGCGGGGAGGCTGCGAGATGCGAGCGATATTATATTACTAAACATCCGCATTTTTTCAGCTGCTGAACCAAGATAGGAACCATCGGAGTTTGTCCTCTAATATCCGTAAAACAGAAAAGGCACCGGGACTATGCAGAACACTGGCCAAAGAGACAACTGCCCGCTTTTTTTTTTTTTCTTTCTTTTTTTCAAGCGGGGGTGGATACAAGCTAACACAGACAGAGGCGACACAACACGTGAAATAGGAACGAAGCCAAATGGACGTTCCTCAAACAATTATAAGAACCACATGCGACATTATAAATTTGTTTAGCGTGGCTCACACCGCTATAAATAAGTGCCCAAAACACAGGAAGTTCAAACATACAACAGTGAAAAAATAATAAAATATACTAAACGTGCTATATGTAGCTGCTAAAAACAATAAGGAATATGTAAGATAAATTTAACATCGATATCTCACATCACTACAGAGAACTGCCGAAATCATAAAAAAGCGTAATATATGCAAAAATAAATTATACATTTATTGCACATGCACGCTTATAAAAATATGTAAATATAAATAAATGGCACGTGTCAGGAAGACCCTGTCACCTCAACCCCCTACTGTGTCAAGATCTTCGTCGAAACAAGTTGTTTACGAAAGCAAGGAGTCATTAGATGCATGTGCATCTCGTTCAATTACTGGCACAATCACAAGAGCAACGCACCCCCAACCACCCCTGCCCCCGGGACTGCATGCGAGGATGTACAAAGAGAACTAACTCTGAGACTTGTGGCTAAAGATAAAATGCAATTCGGACCTGAGGCCAGAGGACAGGGCTATCATGAGGCCACTCTTAATGATGCCCTCTGCTTCGTATGACTTCTCCGCCGGTCTCAAAACGGGCGTAGCCACTGAGATGTGGTGCCAAAAATGCTGAGAGAGAGAGAGAGAGAGAGAGAGAGAGAGAGAGAGAGAGAGAGAGAGCGAGAGAGAGAGTGAGAGAGATTCTAGTTTTGTTTCCTTAATCCTTCCACTACTTGACAAGTGCAACGGTAACCACTTCACTTGCCACTCGTACGAAAACTCTTTAGTGAACGCTCTCTCTCTCTCTCTCTCTCTCTCTCTCGTGCGCAATTTACTGTCCGTCGCCACAATTCTCGTGTTATCGAGCAGGCTGAATCCTTATTGCGGAAGTGCTACAGGTGGAGTTGGACGGAGTTCACTGTAACCTCCAACCTTGGATCACCTTGACCCGGAATTCGGAAAAAAGCCCAGCTATGCGCCTTCCCCCAAGAGCTGATCTGAAACACACGAGTGGTGAAAATAAGAGGCAAAACAATTATATGAGTCTTTACGAGTCTTTACTAAAATCAGACAGGGTGAATACAACGTAGCTTTAAAGGATGTTGCCAAATTAAAAGGAAAACCAGCGGGTTACTGTGTCGTATTACACGGGCAGAGCTGAGGAAAACAAAGCCACTAAAATGGTGCCCCACACCGTGGGCACTTGTCCAAACCGACCAGCACCCACAATCTACCAGCAACTGACAAGTGTTCCCAAGTTAGCAAAAGATCACCTACTCCTCCCCCACCAATCCCGGTCTCCCCCACCTCCCCAATCCCGTCTCCTTACGTTGCCAGACACACAAATGATATATATACACAGGGAAAGATCCCTGACTTCACCCACCCCTCTCGCTGTCTCTCGGACAATGTTGCCAACATCCAACGAAGTAGGAATCACATGTAGGCTTACGTTGCCAGATAAAAGCACAATCCAAGTCTGGGCAAGCATCCTAACAGGCACAGTTGCTACCTTCGAAAGCGGACACCAGCAGTCACCTTGCAGCTTCTTACAAAACTGAGACACTTAAATAGAACAGGTTTGATTTGCAAAATCCCTAATCTTATTGAGAAGAGAGAGAGGTGTGAAACTAAAAGATTCAGTGTAACTTAAAAATTCAATACCGGGCAAAAATAAAATTTTTGTCAGGAAAATCTACTGAGAAACGAACTATAACACTGGCAAATACTCTTCATCGTCATGGGCAAATCGTTAGAAGTCTAACGACGGTACCCAAACTTAGAAGAGAACATGAAAGAGATGAAGGTTGCAGATAAAAATAGAGCACGCAGATGAACGAGGACTTATGCTTCTTTCGTGAAATAAGGATCTGGTTTCAAAAGGTAGACTGTAAACACAGAGATATATAATTTACCTGTGAAAATTAGGTTGCAGTTAAGGGGTTTTACTATAAATTAGGAAAAGGCAAAGAAAATCTGAACGGTAATAAAATACTGTAATTTCCATCCCACCCTCTTTCATTCTGAATAATGAATAAGAAATATGCACATGCGCATACACAACACACATATAATATATATATATATATATATATATATATATATATATATATATATATATATATATATATATATGTATAATATATATATAATTGTATAATGTGTGTTTGGGTGTATGCATATGCACACCTAAAAAAAATTAATAAGACTTGAGGCAAATACGCAAATGAAAAAAAGGAGACACCCTCTATGACGACCATAAATGCGTACCCTCCCCGAACCGAAGCAAAGTTCCGACGGGGGACGAAACGGCCATCAGCATACTTAGAGCCATTTACCACCGAGGGGAGATCCGCTCTCTCTCTTAGCTCCATTAGTGCCCCGACCATCCACCATCCTTCGTTCTCGCCTCTCCCAACCCCCTCGACCCCATAAAAAAGTAAAACCAATATTGGGCGTACTAAAAGCGACTATAAATGATCGAACAATGCCAATACAAAAAGCCGTTAGAAGTGCACTTCTCTGGTACCTCTTCTGCACTATTGCTAACTGGCTATCTTACATTGCATCGCTTTTGCATCCCGAAATATAGCTCTCTTCTCTCTCTCTCTCTCTCTCTCTCTCTCTCTCTCTCTCTTTCCATATCAAGTTTATCAAATTGTTTATCGTATTATGTACCACGTGACTTTGCACTAAGGTGCCATTCTCGTTATATGGGATAACCTTCCTATTAGTTGAAATTTTAAAAAAATCTCCTTCCCTTTTCCGAGTTCTGTTTTGCACTAACAAGAGGTCCGTCTTTCAGCCTGCAGAGCAAGCACCATAATAAAACTGACGATTTTTGCAACAAGTAAAAAAAAGGAAGCACGAGCAATTTATAGGTGTTGAAACAATTCAACGCACGCAATTTACAGGTGGTGTTGAAACAATTCAGCTCTTCATGACCAATCGACCAGCAGGACCAATAGATCAGCTGCTGTTATACAACAGCCAAGACGACTTCAGGAGAAGCAAAAACAACGTGCATGCGAGGAAACGAAGCTGCGCATGAGCAGTCTGACCGAGGAGGTGCCTGGACCGCGCTCAAGCGTTCGAAGAAGCGAATGCGCAATACCCAACAAACAAGCAGCAGCAGCAGCAGCTTTCTCAGGTTGAAGGTTGAGGAAGATATAAATAAAGCGAGAGAATGCGAGGGAGGAGGGGTGTGTCGGTGCAATCATTCGTAACGAGAACTTACTTTCTTCAACAAAGCCCGGCATTATCCGTAATCAGGGTTCAATAACCACACCGTGAATCATCAGTAATGAAGGCTTAATTGCAGACTCGTGAGAAGATGCCAGGCCCATGTCCATTATACGAAATTCTATCGAACTTACTGTGACATGTATCGCATACATTCTTACCAATCAATATCTTATAAGAATGAAGTACGAATATTTTGGACAAAAAAGCAAACAATTTCTGATATGTATATTATGATATACATTTTCAAAAACGGAGCATCAAAGTACGTCCGTTTTGAACACAAACGGAAAAGAGAAAATCTACATTTCAAAAACCGACATGGTAAGGCAAACAGACAACACAAAATAAATTACAGATCAAAGAAATAGCGTCTATTGATTTCATGTTTATCACATGCTTCAGATGCCAGTGGTCTCCTCCTAAAAGTTTAAATGTCTCAGCTATCGCGCTGATGTCTTTAAGCACTTATGGGGGAGATATTTCAAGTCTTGAGTGGTGGTGATAATATAATGAAGATTGACAAAGTGTTCATGGAAGCTATATAGAAAGCCTTTAATCTCATAACCATCGCGTGGTAGCACATCTTCTTAACATAGGTCCTTCTCTCTCTCTCTCTCTCTCTCTCTCTCTCTCTCTCTCTCTCTCTCTCCCTCTCTCTCTCTCTCTCTCTCTGTCGCGAGCGTGCACACACAGTGGAGTGGTTTCATCTCGAATGGGGGCTGAAGGTTTGCCCCCATTAATCACTCATCATGTCTGTCTGTCTATGTATCCAGCTGCGACTCACAACAGTCAGCTGAGCACCAAAACCAAATGACAGTGATAATGGCATCAAATACGAACTTAGTTTACAGGAACGTGCCAAATCATCCCTTCCTCAGAGTGGTTTGAATATAAGGCTCCTTAATTGTGAAGCAGTGTCATTAAGAGAGCTGACCTTAAACATTATCAAAACAACCAAAAGGAAAGAATCAAGAGTCGACCACAGATCTCAATTCCTGGCCAGTTTCTGAACAAAAGCAAAACCAACGACTGGAGTCAAAGGTATGCGCTGTAGAAAGGCCGTGCATTATATCAAATGAATGGTATGACCTACTGACAAAAACTATATACTAATGACTTTGGCAGTGATTCTCCATTCTTTCCGCCCATTTCTCCATCAAGGAACACCAACTTCACTCTGGATCTACATCATTTAGCAAATAAGCCCTTTCCGAAGAATGACAGACAAGTTTACGAGGGACTGACTTGGTGTTCAGTTTCAATGACGTTATAATCCGGAGAAGGAAGAGAGCTGTTTTTTTCTAGCGACAAATTCCACAACAATAATGGCAAATGTACCTAAATGTATTTCTCTTTAACAACAGCCAGTTGTGAAAATGTCTAACTTCCCGGAAAAGATCATATTTAACACTCCTACGCTATTTTACACTGGATATTTGATATACACTGCAATAACATTAATCTTTTCAAGTAACGCAATACATAGCTACAGAATACAGTTTAAGGAGTACTAAACTCAAGCCAAATAGCGTGACATAACATTTCGTACACTATAGAAACAGCTCATCAAAAATGACTTTTTACATCAAAATACTCCACAAATGAAAACAATCAAAAGCAAAACCCAAGTGCCGAGCCATTGCGTACATGAAATAACGAGGTCTGAAATTAAGTAATGATATTAAGGCCAGTGAACCCAAAGGTAATGAATTTGACCCACGAATAATTAACGCCTTACCTGGGAATAACACAAACCTAGCCCAGTGTTTTGAAAAGGCTCACAGCTAAAAATACACCACTGGCTCAATGACCTTAAGGCCTAAAATGAAACACTATTGATTCGTCCAATGAAAGTTTTAAACTAATGAATGCAATCGGCCAATGGATGAAATAATCCAAATGCTGAATTTAATCAATGATTCGACATATCCGATTATAAATTAATAATGACTGAACTGCACTCCACACAGTAAGAGAGAGAGAGAGAGAGAGAGAGAGAGAGAGAGAGAGAGAGAGAGAGAGAGAGAGAGAGAGAGAGAGACTAAGGTCGGACAAAGGAAGGACAAGCATCGAAAAAGAAAGCAAAGCATCCGTTGCTTGCATCAAAGCTCGAAGTAAATACAAACAGAAGGTACTGGGAAGGTGGGGGGGAGGAGGAAGGCTGCCGTTCATAGCTACAGAACGGGAAGGGGGGAGGGGTGAGAAGAGTGGGGCCTGAGAGGAAAGGTTGGAGGGGTAAACCCGCTGTGTTTACATTGAGACAAGTCAGGTTTTGGGGGAGAGGCGTCTGTCCTAAAATACAACGTGCTTGCGCACCTAAACACCTTTCTTTGCTTGTGAGGCGACGTGGATATAAGTGCAAGCCACTGACTGAAATAAAATATACAAGCATAATTCTACTACTTGTGTGGATAAATGTATTTTGGTTTAAAATCTCAAGGACCTTTTCATATAAATATGCCGAACACCTCTGGCAAAGATCAAGCTTGAAACATAAACAAGTCTCTTTTTTACTGAGCAAATACCACGGTGTTCGCTAAACGGCACCAGTAATACCTGCCATGGCATCTCTGGTAATTTCCAAATATTCAATTAACTCTATAATTTTACAGATACGATTAAGGTTCACATATTTAAAAAAAAAAAGACAAGACGACATCACACATGTCCATGGTAAAATTATTTCAGGAACAATCCACTGTATGTGAATAAAAACAAAAAACTTTACACTGACGATACTGCCACGATCAACTGGAAAAAACGGCACTCAAAGCTACCTTTCTCATACTACAACTAAGACCTAAGAATCACTACATACGAAGATGCAGCGCAAACCTTTTTCAAGAAACGTGAACCAGTTAGTGAATAAATTCATAAAATCGCAAATACGGCAATTATTTGGTGGATAACAGTAAATACATTCCTCCTTCTCTCATAAATTTCAAATGGGCTACCAAAGAATGTAGGTTAACGAGTTCACCATGATGAAAATTAATCATATTTTTCAGAAAATTAAAACAACAGATTTGATGTTTAAATGAATGGTCTCTTTCCAATGATTCATCAAACTCTCTAATTCCACATCATTTTATAAGACACTGACTCACCCAGTCCCACCTTCATCTCCTTATTACCTTTTTGTTAATTGTTAAGAATCGGGGTCAGTGCTCTATTTTCAGTACTAAAACTGAATAGTGAGAATGGCTACTCTTTAAAATTAAATTTTAAAATAAAACTTCTGGTTAGAATGACTGTTATCACTTATTCTATGGAGTAAGCTGTAATCACTACTTACTACTACTACACTACTACTTACTACTAATAATAATAACAATAATAATAATACAACACACAATAATTTGCCCATAAAACACAATTACCAAAGCACTTTTTAAAATAAATAAATAAATTCATCATTTATAATTAAAGGAAGCCTAGCATCAAAACCAATCTTTCTTTCATCGACCCGTGAAACTTGAGATAAATGGATTTCTTACTTCAAGGGATTGGTTTAAAGAAGTAACAACCGAGCATTAAAAAGCAACAACAACAACAACAACAACAACAATAATAATAATAATAATAATAATAATAATAATAATAATAACTGCATAGGGGGTTTACGATATGCATTGCATTGCATGAAGAAGCAATAGTTTATCATTCCTTAATCACAATAAAAGTAATACTGTGGTAATACTGCATGAACCAGCCGTACAAACAAAAAGAAACGAAGAAAAAAAAAAGATGCAGCTGCTCCTACATCCATGAAATTAACCTCTATCCATTTAATTTTTTACCTTATCTCAAAATAGGCAGTTGGAAGTTACCGAACCTTTCCCTTAATCCGAAGAAGCAGGACAAAGATGAGAAACCCACATACCCAACAATATAACACCAAATCACTTTTTCGTTAATAAATTAACGAAGAAAAGACGCATGGACTTGAAAAGAATAAAGGACTAGCGCAGACAAAAAAAAAAAAAGATACGATGCCAAAGGGAAAGAAAAAAAACCCGAGGTAAAAATACAGGTTATCCAATTTAACGCAAGGGTGAAAAAGGGGACGCTAAAAAGATAGAGAGGGGAAAAGGGGTAAAAAATTCTAAATGTCGACATCTCGCTTGAAAAGAGATCATTTGCAAAAATCAAAAGGCTGCATCAAATTTTCCCTCTCCATACAATAATACACTTGGGAATGTTTTTCGACTCATTCCGGATTTCTGAAAAGGTTTCCTTTCTTGGAAGGAGGGGAAAATGATCCTGTTAATTGCATGTATTGGTTTTCTCCTTTTAAAAACTAATGAAAAGTAGAACACGGCAAAATATATCGTCATATAAACGCCAACTGAAAAGTAATACATAAATAAATACCAATTTTTTTGTTTTATTTTAATACCCTCTGTATTTCACATTGTCAGTCTAAGTTTTCTTATTAAGACATCACATATACCAGTATGGGGTCATCACATATGCCAGTATGGGGTCTTCTTAAATTCCACAAACGCACAGTATGGGCTCTTAAATTCGACAAAAGCCCAGTATGGCTATTCTTTAATTCCACCAACGCAAAGTAAGGGTTCCTCTTAAATTCCACAAACACAGTATGGACTCCTCTTGAATTCCACAAACGCCTAGTATGGGCTCCTCTTAAAATTCTACAAAAGCACAGTATGGGTTCCTCTTAAGTTCTACAAAAGCACAGTATGGGTTCCTCTTAAATTCCACAAACGCACAGTATGGGTTCCTCTTAAATTCCACAAGTGCACAGTACGGGTTCCTCTTACATTCCACAAACGCAAAGTATGGGCTCCTCTTTAACTCCACAAACGCACAGTATGGGTTCCTCTTGAATTCCACAAACGCACAGTATGGGTTCCTCTTAAATTCCACAAACGCACAGTAAGGGATCTTCTTAAATTCCACAAACGCATAGTATGGGTTTTTCTTAAACAAACGCTAAGTATGGGCTCTTCTTTAACTCCACAAACGCACAGGAAGGGATCTTCTTAAATTCCACAAACACAAAGTAAGAGCTCCTTTTATATTCCACGAACGCACAGTATAGGTTCCTCTTAAATTCCACAAACACACAGCATGGGCTCCTAATTCCAAAAAGGTACAGAATAGGTTCCTCTTAAATTCCACAAATGCACAGGAAAGGTCCCTCTTAAATTCCAAAAATGCACAGTATGGGCTCCTCTTATATTATACAAGCACACAGTATGGGTTCCTCCTAAACTCCTCAAACGCACAGTACGGGTTCCTCTTAAATTCCACAAATGCACAGTATGGGTTCCTCTTAAATTCCACATGTGCACAGTAATTGTCCCCTCTTAAATTCCACAAACACACAGTGCAGGCTCTTCTTAAATTCCACAAACGCACAGTATGGGCTCCTCTTAAATTCTACAAACGCACAGTATGGGTTCCTCTTCAATTCCACAAACACACAGTATGGTCTCTTAAATTCTACAAATGCAAAATGTGGGCTCGTCCTAAATTCCACAAACGCGTGTACGGGCTCCTATAAATTCCACAAACGCACAATATGGGCTCCTCTTGAATTCCACAAACGCACAGTGTGGGCTCGTCTTAAATTCCACAAGCGCACAGAATGGGCTCCTCTTGAATTCCACAAAAGGGCAGTATGGGCTCCTCTTAAATTCCACAAACGCACAATACGGATTCCTCTTAAATTCCACAAACGCACAATATGGTTTCCTCTTAAATTCCACAAACGCACAGTATGGGCTCCTCTTAGATTCTACACACGCAAAGGCACAAAACAAAGTAACACTGCGCTCCCAGCACAAAATAACTTCCCACCGGTACGGATATGGAAAACTTCAACCAATTCAATTTTCCAATTAACATCATGTCGTTATGCTGCCATTCATCGAGTGTTGACAATGAATGGCTCTTTATCAGAGAGTAATTATACGAATTAAAAGGGTACATTTAATTTATATCTCCCCGTGCGCCCACCCTTGCAGCCATTAATCCTCAAATGAAAGTCAGGCACTAAATTACAAAATCTCGCTCCGACTTCATAAAACTTCGATTCCTATTATTACATATAAAGCATATGTCCATTATCGAACGAAAAACAAATCCAGATCGTAAATTTAGCTGCTTTACGACACTACCAAAAGTACAGTCTGTAATAAATAACGCCAACAAGTACAAAAAAAAAGGTTAAAAAAGTGCAGAAAAAAAAAGACTTAAAAGTGCGATGTTAGTAAAACTAACATTTACTCTTATGCTGTGGATAGGAATTATGTTTTGCTCTAGTTTTTCACTATCTGGCTGCCACCCACAAGTACACATGAGACTTACCCTGTCATTACTGCACTTATCGTTGTTCTGCGTTCCACTACACCACCGGCGGCCACCCACAACAATCAACTAACACAAAGATACTATTTTAAACTCTGGTCAACAGAAGCAATATGAACTTTGAAATAAGAGCCTGTTTCACACACTCCTCATCTCCAAGGGTGTGTGTGTGTGTGTGTGTCTGAGAGAGAGAGAGAGAGAGAGAGAGAGAGAGAGAGAGAGAGAGAGAGAGAGAGAATGACTCTCCTTAACATAATTCCTTACAAGTCCCAAACGTCAGTCTGTTGCTGACGCTCCTACAAGCAGCAACTCTTGGGGTGGAGGGATTCTTTTTTTTGGTATGATCCTCTGCTGACGCCGCATGGCGGCCAATATCGACGATTTGCAAGACATGGGGAAAAGACAAGACGTTGAGGGGAAATGAACCGAGGAATACTAAAGGGAACCGGAAAGAACAGAGTCTACTGAGAGTGGGGGGGTACGGGTGGGGGGAAGGGTGGGGGTTTCGATCAATATGTCAGATGTCAGAGGATGACGAGAACAGGGAAAAAATACAACGGTAAAAATACAGAAGAACTGGTGCAGAGGAACACAAGAGGTGCTACGGCATTTGCCTTGGGTGTTTTCTACTTCAATATGAAACTTCCTCGAGGAAAGTATATTAAGTAATTAAATCTACGCTTTAAATAATCAGAAAATACAAGATAAATAATTTGGTAATTTTACAGAAAAATAGAGGAACACATTAAAGAGAATTTTACATAGGGTAGTAAATAATGGTGTGTATAAAAATACTCATGATACCTAAGGTATACATATCCTTACACATTATTCATTCTTTAATGAGAGAGAGAGAGAGAGAGAGAGAGAGAGAGAGAGAGAGAGAGAGAGAGAGAGAGAGAGAGAGAGAGAGAGAGAGAGCTTTATGCATTTTGTATGAATAAAAAGAATTTGTTTAATGTGTATAGGCCAGAGAACTAACTTCTCCAACAACTAAGATCCAACGAAGCCTTTAACTCTGCAGAACTTGTTCTAAATCCTTACGATTCAAAAGGTAAGAAAAGGCAGCATTTTGTCCTGAAGTTGAAGCCTACACGATTATATATATTGATATAGAATCTAAGGACTTGGTCAATTTCTGAGAGAGAGAGAGAGAGAGAGAGAGAGAGAGAGAGAGAGAGTTCTTACTGTCAAATTGTAAAGTCTCGACCCAAAGTCGTTTTGTCTAGACCATAATATTTGCTGTTTACGACCTATGATACCTTACTTATATCTCAAGGTGGAATGTTTTCCTTTTTAAAAATTAATTTGCTTAATAATATACATCTTGCAACTGACAGTGATCATAATAAACACTAAAAACAAAAGGCAAAAATTTTAAAAAATCAACATTAATAGTAATAGCAACACTACTTAATATTTCTTTACAGGTAGCTAAATCTTAATTTTCATTTCTGTGAGATTTATAAATTACTTGTAATACCAATGAAACAAACTAAGAACGACTCCAGAGTCACTACTTTGCGTCTGACTTTGAACTTTCAATTTAAGATGTTAAAAACGATTAACTTAGTATTTCCTAATTTCGTGATCTCCATGAAAACTTGAGTGCATATATATTTATAAGGCAACCAATTTTTTTCAAAAATTACATCTAAACAATTTTCTTTTCAACACTGGGCGGTTTCCTCAGTCACTGTCAAATTCATAATTTAACTGCTGAATCATGATTGAAACCTATGATTCAGCATTACTTCCTTGATACACCTACACAGAAAACTCATCAGCAGCGAGTCAAACAGCTCCATACATTCGCCTCTTATTTTGGATGCCCATGAAAACATTTCCTGAATATTCACGGCATCACTTTTTCACCCCTTCTCTTCAACACTTCCCAAGTCTTCCTGTTCTTCTACCTTCTAACACCTCTCATTTTCGAACTATACGGTTTTACACTACCTTATTATCCTTATCGAATAACATTATCGTATTTCATCAGTTTACTGGTCACATATGCTATATAATGGATTAACACCTCAGAAGTTGTTTGAAAACGTATCTGCTACGATTACAATAAACCTTACGTGACCATCATTGGTTAAGTACAGAGAAAGGGAAAGAAGGAGCATTTTTTTTTTATTTACTTACGTACCGCACTTCTTCGAAACCTCTCCGCAAAATCCGTCACTTACCTGAAAACAGAAAAATTCAATTAAAAAAAGACTAAATCTTTACATTGTTGATAATGCTAACTTAGTCTTGTAATTAGAGACCACGGCTTATAAAATGTGGAGAGAGAGAGAGAGAGAGAGAGAGAGAGAGAGAGAGAGAGAGAGAGAGAGAGAGAGAGAGAGAGAGAGAGAAATATATACTCAGAGTGAAATTGTCCCTATACAAAACAAAATAAAAAAATAGGAGTCCAGTTCTTACATGTTACTACTGACCTTTACTAATGCGATCTTTGGCCTACTTTTAAAAGTTATCACAATCATTTGTCGAAATAGTAAATCATAATCAGCCTAGTTTTCAAAGGTAAATTGCCATTAACATATGGCTGTTACATGTTAGGTATAAGTGCTTCGAGTTCGCTATATTATTTTCAATGTGTGTGTGCTGTTAAGATGCATACGCGTGAAAGAGCATATATATATACTATACAATAATGTACTGGTTACTTTATCACACACACACACACACACACACACACACACACATATATATATATATATATATATATATATATATATATATATATATAGAGAGAGAGAGAGAGAGAGAGAGAGAGAGAGAGAGAGAGAGAGAGAGAGAGAGAGAGAGAGAGAGTCTTCCTTTTCAATAAGAGAGTACATCCACAACATATTAATGTGGGAGGAAGAGACCGCGAGACATGTAAAGGCATAACAATCCGATGGCAACGTCTGGCAACCTCCACACAGAAAAAGGCCGACCTCAGCGCTTGCCTCAGCAATTTCGGGCACCTTACGATCGCTGAGGGGGTCGGTGGGAGGAGGACCCTAAGGTCTCGGGTAAGGGTGATGGTTACTTGGGGAGCGAGAGGAGCCCTACCGACCGTTTTCATCCTGCGTCATTGTTTGTCACAGATTACTGGAAGTTTTTGCCTTGAAAAAAATCAGATTGGAAATAAATACACGTATAAAATGGCCCTATAAGAAGGGAGGGGGTCAGCTTTGCGAGGACGCAAGAGGAAAAGAAATAAAAAAAAAAACAAACATTAAACTATCAATACTTCAGCTAAAAAGTATTACTAAGAATACGGACCGGCAGAACGTACTTTTTCTATACGATGTCGATACAAAATCTGTGGATAAACGAACTTTAAAATAAAGTACTTAACAGACTTGACTGAGATGAAAGCATATGTACTGAGAAGAAAGAGCTTCGATTTCAAAATTAATTATTTTGTACTCATTTTGCAAATACAGTAAAAACTAAAGGGATAGAGGATACACAACAGCAAATGATCCTCACCATTATATAACAGCAAATGATCCTCACCATTATATAACAGAGATGAACCAAAGGGTGTGGCGATCATGAACATGCGATAGACTAGCATAAAATTTTAGAGCTCTACCGAGATACCGACTACTGTAATAAAAAAAATACTCAAGTAAGTCTCTTCAAGTTTAGAAATGAAGATTTTGAATGTGGAACACCACATGCAATCCGAAATGCCCTGTGCATAAGACCAGGCTCAACCTCAGCCCGCAACTCTCCATCATGTAAGGATTATACACACGTAATAAAAAATACGATAGATTCATCCCCTTTTATTCATCAACTGAAACTGCATTCGCACGAAGTTCAGGAAGGTATTCCAAGATAATGATGGTGTCCCCCTGGCTTTAAAAAAGAAGGAACAAAATTCTGCGTCGTTGAAAGTCCACGAAAAAGCTGTTTTGTTTGTGGACACGGAGGAACAATGGTAATGAACTCCAGCGGTTACAAAGAAAGAGTTCGACTTTTTCAAATCCAGGCAAAGTCACCGTCTGTGACAAGCCTGAATTAATGCGTCTGCACAAATGTTTGTGAAAACTTAGATGCGTTCAAACTTCTTTACCTCGGGATATTTTTAAAGACTGCGAATAGCTCCCAGCTGCCATCAGTTAAAACAACTTAAAATTAGATATTTGCAATCACTTCAAGTCATATATATATTTCGATGTAACGTTCCCATTGGTTAAATTAAGAGCTGCCGTTAGCTGAAGAATATGTTTCAAGTTATACCGCTTTCACCAGAACAAACATATTGCATTTAGAAATAAAACGAAAAAATCCGACAATGCCAATTTGAGCATAAACTGTTTCCTTTGGGCTCATGAATGTGCAATGCACATTTTCCCTCCGGACACGTGATGTTCTTGTTCAAATACTGTATCTGAAGAGACAAACGCTTTCTGAAAATAAGCAAATTAATATTAATCTATTTTTTCCCCGATTCAATGCATTTCTCCGATATAAGCAGGAAAGTCTGTCACTTCCTTCACGGTTAAGTCCCGCCCTTATTCCTTGTTTCTTGTTTCCTTCGAGCCTGGGGTAGACAAAAAAGCGCTAGGTTTCCAGTTAGCAAATATTACTGTTCAAGAGCAGTGTTCGTCCCAGTTTCCCGAGAGGAAAATCATTTGATTTTGATAAAATAAAAATAAAAACCGTCACAGCGAAATAATAACACGCAGAATCATCAAAATTATTAATTAGCACAAACTACTATAATACGCAAGACAGCATTCTTCACTAACTGAAAACCACGAGAGAGAGAGAGAGAGAGAGAGAGAGAGAGAGAGAGAGACTGATGACGACAATGAAGACATTCCGAATCATCAATCTTGGGACTCGGGCCTATTCCCACTTTTCCCCTTCCCTTCGTCCGGAAGCGGAGATGCCGTGGGATAGGAGAGAGCAACAAAGCACCCAATCAGCGCGACCGCCATGAACCGGCATCGTTTTCGTCTTCGGCTTATCACTGTTCCTAATGAGGACCCATCCTCTCATTTTCCTACCTACTACCAGAGAGAGAGAGAGAGAGAGAGAGAGAGAGAGAGAGAGAGAGAGAGAGAGAATGATAAAAATTATATATGTTATCATGATCGACCTCTGTAAAATGAACTTGTTCTTGCTAACAGCTGATGGGAGGAAATAATCTATTCGTTTCCAAAGTTCTCAAGACGAGAGAGAGAGAGAGAGAGAGAGAGAGAGAGAGAGAGAGAGAGAGAGAGAGAGAGAGTTATAAAATTTATATCGGTTATCATTACTGACCTCTATAAAGTGAACTTGTTCTTGCTAACAGCTGATAGAAAGAAAAAGTCTTTTGTTTCCAACGTTCTAAAGATGAGAGAGAGAGAGAGAGAGAGAGAGAGAGAGAGAGAGAGAGAGAGAGAGAGAGAGAGAGAGAGAGAGAGTTATAAAAACTATATCAATTATCATTATCGACCTCTGTAATGAGAACTTGTTCTTGCTAACACAGCTGATAGAAGGAAATAGTCTTTTGTTTCCAGCGTTCTCAAGATGAGAGAGAGAGAGAGAGAGAGAGAGAGAGAGAGAGAGAGAGAGAGAGAGAGAGAGAGAGAGAATTATAAAAACTATATCAATTATTATCGACCTCTGTAATGAGAACTTGTTCTTGCTAACACAGCTGATAAAAGGAAACAGTCTGTTTCCAACGTTCTCAAGACGAGCTACTTGGAAAAATTGATAAAATAAGGAAGCGCAATGAAAAATCTCACTGCACATAGAAAGGTCAGTATATAAAGAAAATGCTACTTGAAAATATGAGGGAATGAATAAATTGTTACTAAAAATCTGAAGAAATTATGAAACTGCAACCATACAGGCAAGAATTAGAAACTTGAAAATCTGGTGAGATTAATAAAATGCAAGTATAAACCAGGGAACTGAAGATTTTGCGAACAGAGAGCTGAAGAAATGATAATATGAACGAATGCAAACTAGAAATCTCAAGAAAAGAAGGAGTCCCAACCGTAAGTTGAAGAAAACATGAGAAGGCAACTTGGAAATCTAATGAAACGACAAGTCGCAACTAGAAACCATAAAAAGCTGAGGAAATGAGAGCTTCGAATGCTTGAACAATAACTGTCCACTCATTTACCATTTCGTTTACCAAATCGGAAATGGAGTAAACAAGACTAGACTGAAACAAAAAATTCAAGAGCTGTTCAAATCTTAAAAACTGCAGCAGCGGTAGCTGGTCCTATTACATTACAACGTAATGTTCCTTGATCAACAAGGCTATGCCACAGTAATAAACTTCCATAATTTTCCATCAGCATTTAATGAACGTGAAGGTCATCAAAGGTTAAAGAGGGAAAAAAATGACAGGGAAAACACCAGGATGTTTAGGCTACATACATAACATTTTTAAATGCCAGACTGCAATCACACCAATACTAAGCAACTTCAACCAACGAAACCTAAAACCTTTGAACTATGATACTGACAAAACAAAACCAAAACAATCTAAACTAATAACGTCTGAGATGGGAAACATACCAGTAAACTATGCACATCAGTTTTGATCTTACTTGTGTTGAGAGAGAGAGAGAGAGAGAGAGAGAGAGAGAGAGAGAGAGAGAGAGAGAGAGAGAGAGAGAGAGAGAGAGAGGGGGGGGGGGATTTCTAGGTCTTTCACTATAATGATAATCATCTCTTCATTTTCATTTCAAGTCTCTAGCTAGGGAATATCCCCACATAACCCATTCCAGTGTTTTTCATGACTTTCAAAGAATCCTGTTTTCATCCTTCAAGTAAAAAACCAAAACAACAACAATCACGACAACAACAACAACAAACAACATTTTGCCCCTTTTTCTAGGACCCTCTTTGCACACTTTCCCTTCCCATTTAATTCCCACCTCCTAACTTCATCAAGACCCCTTGACTTCTCCCCTCACATCTTTCCCTTTTTCCCCTCGAGTATAATATACCCATGACGATCATCCCCGCCTTACCCTACCCATTACTGGCCCCACTCCCCCTTGCCCATTACCGCCACAACCGAGGGGACATAAACAACCCTTCACCATCTCAACCACTCCCATTATATCCCCCCGTAAATGACCCGCTCTTGGCAGCCAGGTCAACCCGACCTTGTATATGGGGCGCCTTAATATGCAAACCCTATGATTAGCGGAGATTCACACCTTCCCTGCCTAAGTAGTAGTGCTACAGTTGGAGGTCCACACCAAATTCTAAAACTGGCTCCCTTACACCATGCAGATATTAATTTTTCAAATTCATTGTCCCTTAAACTAGCAGTATTTTTTATGATAATTACACTACGCCACAACTAATTTCAATTAATGACATTTTAGGAAAATTATCTCTCTCTCTCTCTCTCTCTCTCTCTCTCCAAACACCTTATGGAGATAGCATGTGGCAAGTGAAAGTGTAAACAATAAAGAGTACGCAAGGGTAACCCAAACAATCTTGGCAGAAGCGAAGAAACCTTTTTCCTCTTATCATTTACATTTTCCAGTGGAGTACACAAAACAACTACTACGTTGTTCTCCAATGGATTCTTGGGAAAAAATACTGCCGTTCGGCTTTGCTCGGAATCCCAAATATACTCGGATCCTTTTTCTTACGCGGGAACTCTCCCACCAGAGTACTACATTTTTTTCCTTGGGGAAAGACGCAGACTCGGACCGGGAACAGAACTCAACTGCGGATATAAACAATGAATAAATGAATAACAATCCACAAATCACTCACGCGAAATTTCAAAAACTGCTCCCAGACATGACCACGAAAACCCAACCAACCTTACCGCTTTCTCACAGCATTATTCACGCGTCTTGAAAAAAAAAAATACAAGACACTCATGCTAGTCTCGTAAAAACCCTATAGCAATCTGCATTAAACAACTTGCAGAAATTCAACCTTACTACTCTAGTTTTACCGTTGACCAAATCTTTCTCAAATCTCCCGATAGAAACCTTAAAAAAAAAAAAAATTCTAACTTCTTTTCCAAGACATTTCGCAAGAGGCAGCGAAAAGGCATTTAAACCTTCCTCGTGTAATAATTCCAAAAACTATTTTATACAGTCAATTTTCTTGTCTCCTTAAGACGACATAAATGATTATCAAAATGACCCCTTTACATTTTTACACATCGTAACATAACAAAAATACTCCGTTTAAAACTTTTTACGCCAACACAACTGATGACTGACAGGAAAACAACACAAGCGTCATGTTAACATCAATGCTCATTACTGAATTTACACTTGGCTATCGACATGCGGAAATGTGGCTTGCATATTAAGTCATTTTAAGTGGAAGCTATTATATGAAAAAAAAATTTTATCACTAAATTGTATTGTGCTATGTGATGCAATGCATTCTTCAAGCGTTTGATGCGCTGATTATTAACTGTACAGCAATTAGACAATTAAAAAATTGATTCATGTGCACGCATTCACATGGAACAGAATTACGTGACACTATTCTACTAAACAGAACGCAACAAATACAAAAAGAAAGATAGCCCCGAGCAGAGAAGTAAAATACAACACAAGTGGCAAAAACGTACATACTTACGGAACGCATATGCTCAAACAGTAACTGAAATGAAATATAAATCTCCAAAATTCAGGCAATGAAGCATGGTTCTCTACAGACTCAAACTTGCAAGGCATAAGCGCACTACAATGTCAGAAGTTTCACAGTTTTAACCTGAAGGGAAAGAAAAGACCTCTAGTGCTGGGCAGTGGTACACTGTTGCTGAAGCGAGACCCTTACCAACTCCCCGAAAATTCTCCCTAACGGCGTTTTCATTAATAAATATTGATAAAACTCTGAAGAAACGCCATCACGGTAGAAAACTCCATCTTTCTCAAGACTTGACGTATTTGTGAAAAGGGTTCCCAAGAGGGAGCTATTTTTTATATGAATGTCAAGGTTAAAGTAACAATGAATAACTTTCGCGTTATCTGGCTAGTTATGGACACAGTTGTAGTAGTGTACATAATCTAAGGATATGCATTCATAATTTCACATTATAGCAAAATTCATAAAGAAGGAGTACACAAAGGCAGGAGGACACTGAGGTATAGGAGGAGGAATGAGCTCCCTCCATGCACACCTGTGCATGATGATCTACCTTTGTGCCCAATTCGAATGAATAAAATTTCGCAGTGTAGGAGGAGCTGCGATGACAAGGTAAGCATGACAGACGTAAGAGATGGAAAAACTACAGAATTTCGAGTAATTATGATTACAATATAAGGAAACTGCTTACATTCAGACATACTTAAATATTCCAAGATTACTACAATAAAAACCTCAAATATATCAGCGCCATCTTCTCTGTAGATATAGAAGCTTACATATACAGTATTGCCACTTCTGGGGGGATTTGTTGCAAACAAGCTGCAATCTTGGTTCTGGTAGGCATCTACTTGTATAATACTAAATCAGTTTCTGATTCTCTGAAGATCTCATTTATGGCTGACAGCCATTTCCTTCCTTTTTGGGGAGGTGAGCGAATAACAGCAACAAGTCAAAATGTCTACATATTGTCTTTTGCACAAGGACTAACAGTCGCGTCGTCAGTAAGGTTATAAAACAACACAATTGTCTAAAGACTCCTGTATTACACAATATGTATGTATAAGCTCAAGCTTTATGAAGCCAGTCACCTAAAAAAGAGAAACGTCAAAAAAACACAAGTATCAAGATTAATGAAATCAAGACAGCACTAACCTTTACTTGAGTCACATTTGAAATCAGAAACAACAGCAACAACATATCGAAAGAAAAAAAAAAGCAGGGATAATTCTTTTATTCGCCCACGCATACTTGACGTTACATCAACTACAGAACACCACTGACCTATACAGGGTAAGATCTCAGAGTTTAAATTAATCAAGAATATCTAAAGCAAGGATTTGAAAAATAAGACTGACAAGAAACTTAACTGGGGTATATATACCCTTCGTCGATTGAAATCAAGTTTATCCAAGAGTCTATCAACAGTTAAAAGACTTTACCTGGAAAAAGATGTGTGGGAGGAGCAGAGGAGAAAGGTCAATGGAAAAAGAACCTTTGCAAGGGGATTACTAGAAAACATCTTCAAACACCGTGAGTCTTGAAGAGCGTCTGCTAACACACTAAACTAAATTAAGAACAATGATTCCTATTTTCCTACATGTTTGTCAATGTAATTCTGCATGAAATAATATCTGAATTCAAATCCAAATACAGCACAGCTACCGTTAAACAAACAAAATTGTTATTGAAGGTCTTATCATATACTCACTGAAACCAGACTACTCCTCTTATGCGAGATTAAATACTTGCATCACAGAAGAAAAACAAATGTACAATATCCCACCCAACCTAGAAGTCCCGATTTCTGACAACCACTCAATAAGATACATTTTACTTTTTGTTTTTTTTGTGCCAAGAACATCCTAAGAAAATTGACAACATTACATAGACGCACGAAAGATAAAAGATTCCGCCGCTGCCAACACTCTCGTCGGCTGCTTTTTCTACTTGAAAAAGGGAAGAAATGGGACACAGCAGCTCTTCACCGTGTCAATTCAAGAGGCCCCGTCGCAAATCGCAGACTTCCCATGTCTAGCATATAACGGCCATTCACAACCCTATGCACACTACGCTACTAGGTTAACATACATACGACACATAAATACAGAGAAGCAAAGACTTGATTTAAAATGAAACTTACCATGAAACCCACACAACGAAGCGATGAAAAAATTAATTGGAATACAGAATTTAGGCTACAGGCCAAGCGCTGGAACCTATGAGGTCATTCAGCACTCAAACGGAAATTGACAGTAAGAAGGTTTCAAAGGTGCGACAGGAGGAAAACCTCGCAGTTGCAACATGAAAGAATTGTTAGGGGAGGTTGGAAAGTAAGATGGAAGAAAGAGAATATGAACGGAGGTACAGTAATAGGAATGAAAGGGGTTGCAGCTAGGGGTCGAAGAGACAAGTAATGCGTTCAGTGCACCGCATGAGGTGCACTGACGGCACTACTCCCCTACGGAGATTAAAACCTATAAAACGTGCCTTCATAATAAAAGTACTTATATGTCTACTGGCAAAATGCTTAGTTTCAGTGACATTCAGTTCATCAAGGAAAGGATTCCACGTGGACTGTCGAGAGACTTGAATCGCTTTGAATAAACTAAATTCTCAGACTTAGTGTGAGAGGATTGAGCCTGCAGCAGGGAGTATACTCAAGTGAGCAGCGAATGCAGTCAATCAATGCATTTTCACGCTGATAATGGATAGGGTTGTTTACTGACGCTAGAACGAACTGTTAATAACCACAAATTTAAAAGTTTGAGGAGCAAGTGAAAATATACCCTATTTAAAAACCTATGATCAACATTCTCTTAATTCCCTGCAGAAACAATTTACGTTATTTGAGAAAACAAAACTATACAAAAACCTAGTTCATAACAGCACATAATAATGGTAAATTTTATTCTAATTTTCATTTTATTTCCTTAGCAATAGTTTTGGACTTTGATATTAGCGAGTTCGCACAACACAAAAAAACACACATACACAAACAGAACGCACACTTGCGACATTCAAAGTTCCGTAAAAGAACCGAGTCACTTTTGCAAACATTCTTAGTGACAACCCATCCACTTCAATTAAGAGGAGCAGAAACGTAAAAATAAAATAAAATAAGTCAACTGTCGAGGCTAAGCTCATACTTCATGCGTCTATATCTGTCGCTTTATCTTCATTCTGCACCTATATCTAACTATCTATATATATATATATATATATATATATATATATATATATATATATATATATATATATATATATATATATATATATATATACACGTCACTTTATCTCCATTCTGGAAATATATCTATCTACCTATATAGTTAGCTAAATATCTATCTATATACCTATGTATATACATATATGTGTGTGCGTGTGTGTGATCCTTCAAGTGTAAGAACGTTCAGTGATTAGGCTATAAAACATGTTCTCATTCAATATTTAAGATGCCCTACAATCATAATGCAAAAAAGTATAAAATGAAGAACGGGCACCACACAAAAAATAAATTATTTTATGTAATCGTCACTAGTAGTTAAATGAATAAGACTAAAAGAACTGTGGACGACAAAGAACCTGGGGTAGTAAATTAGGCGGAGGGTTGATTAAAAGACCTGGTCATCAATTAACTGGCTCAATAAACGATAGGAAAATTCATTAAGACCCCGACTTCCTTGCCAGTCTTCAAGCCTACGTCGTTGATTGAATGCTTGAGATCAGGCCAAAACTCCGAGGCTGCAGTAAACAATTAACCATTTCATGTCGAAGTGCAAATCGTCGTGGAACAATTAAACCGTGTACCGGCACATAAAAAATATGTGCGCGTGTTCATATAGGCTACACTGTGCATGTTAACACTTACATAATGCCCAATAGCTAGATAGTGCATATGCTACACTTGAAAAATGACCGACACATACAACGCATGTATTGGGCCCCGAACCTGACAGACCCAAAAGTCAGAATCATTTGTGTCACGATTTCTACATTACAAAGAGGGTTCAACTTGAAACTTTCGTTTAATGAACTGATATCTGAACTGTCTGTATTGTGTCTTGATTTCACATTTGTATATGGTCATAGGACAAAATAGGTACTTCATTACAATTATTACCATAATTATAAAAAATGTTTTAGACTAGTGAGCGACCCAATCCCCAACAGCGTATGTAAGTGACCGAAACATTACAGGGGAGGGGGGAGGGGGGGTTTCTCTGCAAGTTATAATTAATACCTGTAGGTTTACGATGGAAGCATTAAAAATAGGAAAAAAATCATCTGGAAAAGGGAAGACTTATCAACGCAATTACTCGCACCGTTTCCATCTAATTAATTTTATCGTGCGGAGTGCAACGTAGTTGCTATATGCTTATCGAATGGATTCTTTCCTTACTATGTTCTTCAAACGAGAGAGAGAGAGAGAGAGAGAGAGAGAGAGAGAGAGAGAGAGAGAGAGATGTGCTGCAGTATAAAGATCAACTTTTATCTTCACAGCAACAGACTGTGTTGTCACCGAACAAACAGGGACACGTACCAAAAACTCCTGAGACAGTGGTAAAATGTAGGTAATTAAGTCATTATAATAATTAACTGGAAATCAATACATGAATATATGCTTGAGTAAAATTCGATATAATTAGTAATAAAGTATGATTACTGAATACATGCTGTGAGCCCGAGTTTGTCAGGAACGCCGTTCAATATTGCCTCGCAGGAAATTAGTACCGCAAGAAGATTGTGGGTATAATCAAGGAAGTCTCGTCAATAAAAGAAAAAATTTAAACAATTAACAGCAACACTACATACAAAGACAACTAGACACAGCCGACTAACCAATAACAATAACGTGAATATCAAAATCCATTTAACCGACCGATCAATCACAAACTTCCCGGTACTGCAATAGTATGCATTCTATTTTCCCTCAATGACAAGCAATCAAATAAAAGATTCCACAATTTATCAACATAAAGTAAAACGTCATATCCCTCACATATCACTTACTGGAAATCAATACACAGAATTTAGCCTGAAACCACCAAACTGAATCCCTCAATGCTGATGCATGAGGGGTTTGAGGTCGGAAAATGCAGTCTATAATTTAGTAGTAATCGCCAATCTGAAGTAGATTCGATTTTGTGGTTATTCCACACTGCTAAAACACCCGAAATTGTTTAAATGGCAGCCCTTAAGCCAATTCTCAAATAAATCATATATCACCGCGGTTAACTGCATTACTGGCCAGAAACAAATTGACTATACAATCTAGATTTTTAAATATGAGAAACAATCTGGTTAAATGTCAAATGAGTTCCAACATTACAGTGGGAATCATCTACTGACCATTAGAATTTCCATAGTGGTAACTGTCACATAGAGAGAGAGAGAGAGAGAGAGAGAGAGAGAGAGAGAGAGAGACTATAACTGAACAGGAGAAAAATATTGAGAGACACTGACAAAAGAGAAAATACTCCTATAATTGATAAGGAGAAAAATGTTAATAGCCATTGAGAGAGAGAGAGAGAGAGAGAGAGAGAGAGAGAGAGAGAGAGAGAGAGAGAGAGAGAGATCAACTTAAATCAGACTGAGAGGGACGCATGGACAGCATTGGGCTTAATACGGCGCGAGCGTGCTCTCGAAATAAAAGCCACGCAAGCAAGCACTCACAAACTTTTCCATTCCTTCCATGGCGGAAGAGTACGGGTATGGAGGAGAAAGTGGTGGGAGCTCGCGGGTGAACTAACATCAAACTCCACAATCCAGTTATGAACTCAACAAAGTTAGTTAGCGTTTTGATTGGCTGCTTCTCATTGAAACTTAGCCGAGGGTCGTTTCAGAATTCTGCATCAAACTCGTAGCCTTATTTGGATGTTCCCAGGTGGTTCGAAAATATGAAATGCCCCCGAGAATACAAACAACATCGAAATCCTGAATAATTTCCTTCGGTATCCGACAAAATACTTTTACTTTTTTGGGAATGACATCGTTTGCTCTTGTGATGTGTTCGTGTATGTATGAATGTATGTATGTATGTACGTGAATATAATGTGTGTATATACATATATGTATATACAGATTATATATATATATATATATATATATATATATATATATATATATATATATATATATATACTGTATATATACATATACATATCACACACGCGAACAATCAAAAGAATAAAAGAGGTCATTTAATGCAAAGCCACTTGAAGGAAATTGTCACAAAAACTGACCATGTTTTTATATCCGGCGATGCAACTAAACTGATCAGGGCTGGAAATTTAAGACTGTCAAGTTCTCAAATTAAAACAACATATCTAATGAAGATTTCAAACCTCAATAAAGAAGTCTGTCTTGCAGCAGCATCCCTTTCCACCATTACATAGGAAGAAAGAGTCCCCTCCAATCTGGAACTTAAAATTTTATGGTACACTTGTAACTATGCACCTAGCACACAATATGCAGGAGAAGCAAAAACTTGGATATTGAATAATAGACTACAAAGGATGCGTATACCAGTGAAAACTTACAACTAGAAAGAAAATGTTACTCCAGAACAGTATAAATCACCTAAAAAGATTCCTCTTCTCAGATCAGCCTTAAAAAGAATATAAACCAAAGATTTAGCTACGAAAACTACAAAATGTCCTAACTGAAAAAAATATGCACCCATTCACGAAGGAATGTCATACAACACGCTGAACCCAAAACTACCACAAAATGTTACCATCACCAACATCATCATCAGCACCATCATCATCATGTGGGAGAACAGCTCAGTGCCACCGACAACACGAACTTCCTCTTATTAAACTTCTGGAGGACGAGACCTGACAGAGAGGAGGACCACCACCTCTCTTAATCAGGCACTACTTAAGGAAGTTAACTGTAGATCAGATCGCCTTGTCCCCCTTCCCCAAATCCCCCCATCCCTTCCCACCCAACCACCCACCCGCCCTCCCCTTCCCCAAAACCATCCTCCTTTTCTTCGCCAGTTAACTGACTGCCCATTAACTAATCACGTTATCCCCTAATTAGGCCTATCCTCGTTAGGACCATAATCCCTTCTCGAGATGTGACGATTCCTCCGGGATTAATAAACATACTTCTCTTAGCTAAACGACTTACTAGTCTTGACAAGATAATGACAAGTTAATTATCCCCATTTTGGATACTTTACCCCCTACGCTCAAGCAAGCCCGCTACAGAGAGATTGAGAAAGAGCGTATCTCTCCACTGTTGTTTCATGGGACGTCAGAGGAGTTCACTTACAAATGTACCATGATTATTTTATATATAGCGTATATTTGGCTGATCTGTTTCGTGACTTGCCTATTCGAGGGCTTAGAACCTTGCAGAGAGAGAGAGAGAGAGAGAGAGAGAGAGAGAGAGAGAGAGAGAGAGAGAGAGAGAGAGAGAGATAAAACGACTGCTAATTCGGTTTCTTGAAGAGTGTGGAGAGGAACTTGTGAAAGCTTGACTATAAGCAATTACTAACCACGGTAAAGATAGGGAGAGAGAGCGAGTTGGGTAATAATTGTTAAAAGTTGGTAACATCTGCAAGGAAGGAATAATTGATTGTGTGTGTGTGTATACATACTATACTTACATACATACATACATATATATATATATATATATATATATATATATATATATATATATATATATATATATATATATATAAAATTGTTATATATAATATATATATATATATATATATATATATATATATATATATATATTTATACATATGTATAATATATAAATATATACTGTATATATATATACATATAGATATACGGTATATATAATTTATATCAGCAATATTTTCCAAGTCAAATTAATCTGTATGCTACTTGGCAAATTACGTAACACCAGCATAAATGATTTTCCCTTTAAACGAAAAACTACGCAGTTTCCGTGATTCGCACTGGATCTTACAACGACTGAAGTGAGTTTTCAAGAAGCAACGAAGTTTCGCTGCCCGAGTAACGGTCTGTTTATAAGTTGAGACAATAAAGCATAACCAGAGCAACAAGCAACCCTGATTCCGCAATTAGCTACCAAGTGTAAACAACTACAGGGAACGGCTTACTGCTCATAACAGAGAACTAGAATATACTTCTACTTCAAGAGATCATTAAAGTAATCCCGAAATAATATTTCGCGGTTCGTTATCTGGCGCGGTTTTTACACAAAGCTCTGCTTTCTACTTCCTATCACTGATCACTATATGTAGTCAGGATAGTCAATATAAAGGTTTGTTTTCGTGGCTCCAGAAGATTTCACTATAAACTTAACAGTATTATACACAACAGCGGTCGAGACCGCTATCACTTTCCCATTCACATCTTATTTAGTTTTCAATTCTTCGAGTAAATAATAATAATAATACTAATAATAATAATAATAATAATAATAATAATAATGGATAGTGCTAAAGTTATACTTGTTCTTGACCGACCGCACTTTCCTCTAACACCAACGTTGAAGACACTACTATATAATTCTTGAAGAGGTACTGTAGATAGCAAGTCTGACTTAAATCTCTCTAAACACCTATGAGTGGCGATGTCAAAGTAAGAGTGACAGACACACTGACAATCAGCAGCACGGACTATCTCCCTTCATAAAAATCTATGTATAAATAAAAAAAAAAAGTCAACTCTGTACCGAAGTCTGACTGAAATCTCTTCAAGTGATTAGTTTGAGCTGTGGTGACTAGGTGTGACAAAACAGGATGACAAACAGATGGACAAGGCCCCTTCGTTCATGCATGGCCACTGCTGGCCATCACTGAGCAAGTTAAGGGCGTTGAAAAACATGTATTTGAAATGAAGTATATTTATTGCAATTAAGTTTTCATACATTCCATTTATAGAAGGGAAAGAGATCTACTCTGTTGTACACATTATCAAGGCTTGTTTCTATATTTTTTGGGGGGAACACAATTCTTTCTTGTATCTGAGGGTCTATGAGGCTGATTGTTACTTCAGCCAAACATTTTTGGACTAGACCTATGAGCGCGCCTTAAAAGGTGTCTTTCTAAACTCTTACAGTTCACTGAAACTCCAATTTCGAATTCTACTATTCACTTATACAGATGTGTGCCAGCATTTTGGAGGATGTGATTTTCCCATGCACTGACCTGCAGGTTATTTATATGAAAGATTTCTCCTTGGAATAACCTCGACTATCAAGGTTCGGTTTTTGGGATCCGGTTTCCAATGTACACTCATTACTAATTTAAAAGTTGATCCGCTGTGTGCTCGTTTTATGACTGGTGTCCCTGTCTCTCTCTTCCAAATTAACAGGTTACTTTTGAAGTAATAATGAAAAACTAAACTTAGCGTCCTGGACTTAGTGTGAAACAAGTAATAAAATGTCGATAACAGGTTACTTTTGAAGTAATAATGAAAAACTAAACTTAGCGTCCTGGACTTAGTGTGAAACAAGTAATAAAATGTCGATATCTAAAACCAGGAGGTCAGTCCCTTCCATAAATTTATCTTAACCTTAATGTCAAAATTAAAGTTATGCAATCTGAGCCAACGTAAGTCACCAATCGATCACGATTAAGTTTGAGCGTATGCATCTTAATCTTAAACTGTTTCTGTGCATAAAATTAAGTGCTGTCTACATATACAAAATAACAAACCATAAAGCTTATCATCTATGTAAACCGTACTTTCTTTCCTGCACAAAGAAAACCAGAAACCAAGAGAAATGTCTACCAAGGTGCACACGAGCGCTCACATAACTATATGTTTCAACAAGTAGTCCGTACTAGAGTACAAACTTTTAAGTTAAAACATCGCTGCCCTATCGTCTTTAGTTGTGCTGAAAACTAATGAGAAGTGGGGTTTGTTTACCTCGTATCAGTTGTAGCCTGTGTGTGTGTGTATGAGAGAGAGAGAGAGAGAGAGAGAGAGAGAGAGAGAGAGAGAGAGAGAGAGAGAGAGAGAGAGAGGTAAAACTAGAATTTAGAGAACGAGAGGCCGGTGGTACATGATGTGCGATCACTATTCTAGGCCATGATTCAACATAATTCAAATGCACAGGCACACGTACTCATATACAAAGCTTATCAACGTGTACATTGTTTTCGAAAACTCAATGCGCGCACACAAAAAGCAACCCAAGTGTCATCCTTCACTTTGTATAACTTTTCCCCAGATTTATGGTTAGTCAGCCTCTGATGACTCGAAGTATTTCTTCATATTTGTTAAGGCATTCACATAGTGTTTATTCACCTCGGCGTCGGGGATACAGGTGGAAATACTCGTCAACTTTTAGTCCCAAAACACGGACATATTATTATGCGGTGTTTCCTCTCGTCTTAAAGCAACATCATCATTCATGTAACAAACTTCAATAACGAAGTTTTATAAAATAATGTGTTCGTCATAACGTTACAAGAGGATAAGAAATTTAACCCTAGTATTGTAAGCTCATGCCTATATTCATGAGTAACAAATAAACAGATGAAATTATTTGATACATAAAAGCAATTAGATATGTGCACCATACAAGCGATAAAAAAAATCGCCATATTTGATACTCTCGACAGAATTAGTGATTACTTGAGACCCTTAAAATGATATGTCATACACTCTAACGTGATAATCGGTTCACTGAAGCACCAAGGCCATAAACAAAATTTTCCCACAGCGCCTCAACGATGTCCTCAATTATTATTATTATTATTATTCAAATGACACCTATTCATATGGAACAAGCTCACAGGGGCCAATAACTTGAAATTAAAGCTTCCAAAGAATATGGTGTTCCCTTGAAAGAAGTAACAGAAGGTAATAGAAATACAGAAAGATGAGATCAGTTATCAAGAAAGAAAACAAAAAAAATTTTAACAAATAAATAGATAAAAATGTAAATTATCAAAATACAAGAATTGCTTTATGGTAATAATGCACTGGAATGGAATGGAATGGAATACAGAATTTAAGCCAAAGACCAAGTATCCTCGCTTGATTTTTTGAGACTCCAACTGCACAACATCCTCAGCGAGACTGTTCTACAGTCCAACGGTGTGAGGAATGAAGGAGCTCTGGAGCTGAGAAGTTAGACAGCGAGGCCCATTTATTGCATACTGGTGCTGCCGTTCTGCAAACCCGGTCGCTCTCGACAGGAAAAGAGGATCAGGAATTAAAAGTAGAACATAATGGCAGAGCCCTACCATTATCTGTCATTTAAGCTTCTCCCGGGTATGTTTAGTTTTAAAATGATAAAAGAAAAATCGCATAAAAATATGACGAAACTGAAATGTTAGTCACGAAGAAAAATACCTAGTGAGGACGTAAATGTAACCGGCTCTAAAGAAAAAGGCGACCTGAAAACCTTGAAACTCTTTCCGATCTAAGTTTATGGAATTACTCCCAAACCAGACAATGTCACACACTCCAACAAACTGGTTCAAAAGACTTAGTGGCCGGAAAACAAAATGATGTCCACCTGATATTAAAATCACCAATGATAAAATACTCAGAATGCTCAGTGTTGCAACTGACATTACCAGGCTTAAATCTGACACGTACGCAAACACTCTAAAGATTAAACGCAGATCCCTCAAGATTCAAATATGGTAAAAACAAAGATTTGACAAACAAATTTAACGTTCTCTGCAAAGTGAAAAACCTTAGCAGTGAACAAAATGCACAAAACTGGACTTCTACAAGATAAAAGGTTTAGAGCAGTATTCTGATCTTATGCTTTTAGAACAAATTAAAAATGTACAAACATAAAAGAATGAAAAGGTTTCGTATATTTTTGCCCGACTCCCCACAGAACGCACAAACACGAGCACACACACATACAAAAACACCTACAGTTAAACACATGTATGCATGAATTATGTTAGTATTATTCACACGTAGCTTTTTAATATTCTCAAATATTAGGCCAAGAATACCCCTTAACTTTGGAAATAACCTGCACCCAAGATTCGAACTTATGCCTTCTGGCGTTGACGCACAGGTGACACAGACTTATTCACTAACCTGTCAAGACCTTCGTGAATAAATCCCTAGACAGGTTCGAATATTGGACGGAGCAGATACAATTACGATATGATGCCCTTTATGTGCAGGTTATTTCCAAGGGTAAAGTGAATTTGATATAATGGATTATTTGTGGCTCAACATCTAATATCTCTAAGTACGTATGTATGTCATAATCATAAGGGTCATTCTTCACGTGGAGCTTCCATGCATCGTTCAAAATTTATCATCTTTAACATGAAAAAAATTCAAACTTCACCAAACTGCACCGAGTGACTATCTTCTTCCTTGCGTATGAGGCCGGTCATTCAGTGTCTAAAATTTATTCTGTAGCTCTAAGAATACAGCAATATTAAATATCAAGATTCCGGGCAAAGAGGATGTACTTATACTCTGTACCAGACGGGTAAGAGCAGATTTGCAAAATATTTTACGTTTAAAAAGAAAATAAAAATAAAAATTGGTACTTTTTGAAGACGAACAAAACCAGATTAAATAAAAATGATACATATAAGAGTATTGAAGAGAAACCTTTTCGTCGAAGACAAAAAGATATCTTAAGAATTAAAATAAGGCATTTTTACAAGAATACATAATACAATCATGACTTCGTTAGAAATTCATCAAGTTTGCACTAGGGGAGATATGAGAGGTATGTCACAAACTCTCCGCGAGGGCAGATACATTCATTTTAAGAAATTTAAGCATGAAAGCAAACTGAAGAGATTAATAACGTGTGCTGGTACACATGGGATTTTTATAATAACAGATGGGTAAATTTAATTTCTTCCAGAAATGTTTATATGGTGAACACTAAAGAATCCATTTTCATCGAATGAAGAACATACAAATCCACAAACTGCCAATACTTTAATGGAACAAGCATTAACACGCAATGACTATAAAAATCCCAAAGAAATGAAAAACCATTTTTTAACTTATAATACAAATCAATAGACTTTCGAAAGGAAAGTACAAGGTTTCCACCACTAATAAATTAACACGTTAAAAATAAATATTAACGAAAAAGGAAATTTCCAAGACATAAACAAATCCACCACAAACAAACTAGGCTGTTTTTGCAAACCTGCAAAGACTTTCCAGCAGTCCAAAAATGAAGACATCACACTAAAATCCACGGTTTGGGTGTCGTGACAAAGAGACTAATCACAGTAAAGCCATCTCACTCGACAAAAAAAGATGGGAGGAAAGAAAAAAGAAAATGGCAACATGGAAGGAGGAAGAGAAATGAGGACATATAGATATCAAGGATGGAACCCGAATGGCAACAAAATCCCTCGTTTACAATCTTCCGTAACACGCAAATATACAGAGGGACATGAAACAGACGGGACTAATGTCTTGGAGTCGGGACATTTTCGCATCAAAATTTATCAAAGGCCATGCAGTGGTGAATGAATGACTTCAGTGAACTGGAATCCACAATATAAGGTTCTGTCAGGCAATGACGCTGGATTTGTATCTTTCATAAAACCTGCATTATC
This sequence comes from Macrobrachium rosenbergii, assembly GCF_040412425.1. Classification (NCBI taxonomy): domain Eukaryota; kingdom Metazoa; phylum Arthropoda; class Malacostraca; order Decapoda; family Palaemonidae; genus Macrobrachium; species Macrobrachium rosenbergii. The sequence goes on from NC_089795.1 coordinate 38,353,444, forward strand.
ACTGAAGTCTGTAGCCTACATGCACTCCTTCAGTAAAGTCAAAATCTATAATCTGGTACGTTTCGGTACAGCAAGGTTGTGATGCAATTTCATAAAAAAAGTGTCAATATGAGTTCTGCATTGTTATACATAATTATTTTTAAGTCACGCTGAAATCCATTATCTCTTGTCTCATGCTGCAACAAGGATAGTGATGCAATTAACACAAGAAAAATGCATCGCTATAAAACTTGATGATTAACTATTCAGTAAAAAGGAATTAGTAAAGTAAAAGCCAATAAATATGGTACAGCCAACGATAGGAGGTACCAATTTTTTTCATAAGAACTGGATCGATATACAAGTCTTAACATTAATTACTTTAGTTAAGAGGAAAGCCATAAAATGTATTAAAACTGTATTTAAATTTAAGAAAAGTGAGGCAATTCTCTAAAGCACGCATTCAGTCCATCAAGCTCTTAAATAGGAGACTTAATATAATAAAAGTTATGGCTATGCAACTGAAAGCACGGTTTCACCCAAGTAAGACGACACATTGTGACATTCCTACAATGTGTACAACGATTTTACTCATAACTGCCCTTTGCTTCAAAACATGTTTTCACGTTGATACCACAAAACGTGGGTCTGCTTTTAATGTTTTTTCTTGGCAAGTACCAACAACCCACGACATATTTAACCAAACCGTATGAACATTACCCAAAACCTGAAAATCCCGTAATTGACCTAAAACCATTTTGAGTGACAAACACACACACACGCAGTCATACCAATATTATCCAACACCTCCACGGCTTCCTGGTTAAAACATATTTTTAAAAATCATCGAAGCTAGCCAATAGAATCGAAACTTCATTTCCTATTTTGCAGAACAAAGGAATAAAAATCGAAAGATAAGCAAAACATGACTCGTAAACTTTACACTGTTAGTACCTACCGTTTGAAGAACAAGAAAACGAAAAGAGAGAGAGAGAGAGAGAGAGAGAGAGAGAGAGAGAGAGAGAGAGCATTATTGTTAATGTATGAATGCATTGAACCTTGTTTACTTACACAAATAGCAATTTAACATGTCCGCACACTGAATTTGAACTTCAATCAGATCCTATATAAAAATAATTTTAATTTACAAATAAGTTAATATACTACTAAGTGTACAAATACCTTTTATCACACAATCTCATACAGTATATACATAATAAATTAGGTTAAAGTACGCTCTGTATATGCTCCCAAAAACAAGTATCTGAACATCATCGCGTGCTTTATACATTTCCCAAAAAATCTTGATATCTTCAAGCGCTTCGATGTATCTTAAAACTGTCCTCTTTGCATCTTTCCTTTTGCTTTATAGAACTTCGAAAGCGGCCCAACATCTTCCCGAAGTGCTACGGAACAACACATGATCTAATCTTGATAAAGACAATTAACATCCACCTCGTGTCATCTCCCCCTTCATCAGGCCATGTAATATTCAAATAAACTTCGCACGCTGTAGAGTAAAGCGACTTATCGAACATTCAGGTGTCACTTTCTGGCCAAGTAAAATTCTTTTTTCTACAATAAACATTTTCCCCCTAATTTTTCGGGGAACATCAAAGAGCAGAATGATAACCAATTTGCCAAAGAATATCAATCGGAACTAATTGCAGAATTCTTTTCCGTCAATCCATCAATCACAAATGCGCTTATAAGGAGGCTGCAATTAGTTTTCAGGGTCGGGCAGCCAAAGCAAACACACGCACAGTAACTTTACTTCAAAGACTACTTTTAAAAATACGCAAACTACAGAACTGTAAGAATGACGTATTAGCTTAATCTGAAGAATAGCAAACTAATATGAAGATTTAAAACACTTAAGTTACGTATGATTATTGATGGTTTTTAAAAGCAAGTTTGTATCATGCCACTTAAGAGAGAGAGAGAGAGAGAGAGAGAGAGAGAGAGAGAGAGAGAGAGAGAGAGAGAGAGAGAGAGTTAAGTATACCTTAGTTTGGCTCAGACCACTGAGCTGATTAACAGCTCTAGGGCTGGCCTGAAGGATTAGACTTATTTTACGGCTAAGAACCAATTGGTTACTTAAGCAACGGGGACCTACAGCTATTGTGTAATCCGAACCACATTATTGCGAGAAAATGAATTTCTATCACCAGAAATAAATTCCTCTAACTCTTCATCAGCCGGCCGGGAATTGAACTCCGCCCATCGAGTGACAGTCCGCAGCCTACCGACTCACCCAACGAAGAGCTAAAGAGAGAGAGAGAGAGAGAGAGAGAGAGAGAGAGAGAGAGAGAGAGAGAGAGAGAGAGTCTAAATGAAGGGATTCACCTCAGTGGGGTGAAGATTATCTCGTCAAGGCCCTCCCGTTCTAATGGAATACATTTTGACGAAGCAATGAATGCTTGTCTGGTTTTCTCTTTATTCTTCTCTTTTTCGCCACACTAGCTGCGACCCACAACAGTTGTCAACAAGTAGGTGCTAATTAACTCTTAAAGACAAAGGAGGCTCACTGTATAATGAAAGAACTCGCCAATCTGTCCCCACTCGTCCGGTTCGAGATTAGAACACGGATCATAAGTCGTGAGCTAGACATGCTACCATCAAACTACAAGAGAGAGAGAGAGAGAGAGAGAGAGAGAGAGAGAGAGTAAATTTTGTAAACTAAATGCTCATTTAACCACTCATCATCTCTTCTTTAAAAAAATCGAGACTGTAATAATCAAGTGCGGCAACATGATTGCACTTAATCCACAGATTACAATGAAACCCATTCATTCTCGCGCACACACACACACACAAAATACACACACATGGGGCCCAAAACGTAAAGCAGAAAGAGCCTTAAAATCTGCTGGACTGGCATTGCATTAGGAAAAAAAAAAGTGACTTTTTAACTGGCCATTTTTAGTCTACTTTCGCCAGAAAATGAAAACAATTTATCTCCCTGGCACTGAGTGTTCTCCAGCCTTAATTCAACACCCGCTCTCGGAGCCTTTTCCCCAAAAAGTTGTTGGGACGTTTGGGTGGCGATTGTTTGCTTGTTTGTTTTTGTTCCAACGCGCTGCAACCTATTCGACATTTTCAAGCGCTGCTGATTTAGATCCATTACACTTTCCGTTTGTTTCTTTCTTCGGTATCCGATAAAATCTTTAATCTTCACTATTTTTTATTCACTCCTCTGTTTAATTTTGCACTGAGACCGTTCTGCCTTTTGTATGGCCTAAAATAAAAATATTAAACATCCTGCCTTACGAAATGTTCATCTGTGTTGTAACTATTTGGATTTTGTTTTGGAATGAAGATTATCATAAATGCCAGAGCTTTTTATTTCCAGCATCTGAGATTCTCGTGCCCATGAGGGCAACAAACATCTACCTATCTACATATTTTCATATAAATTTAAGTATTCATTCAAAATCAACTCTTCCACAAACAGGAGAAGGATCCCGAGAAAAAAGTAGTCACTGTCTCATTCATAAATTGGTTGCTGAATCGTTACATATATATATATATATATATATATATATATATATATATATATATATATATAATATATATGCAATGTAATAATGGCCACAATGCCCTCTTAACTTTTAATATTAATATATATATATATATATATATATATATATATATATATATATATATATATATATATATATATATATATATATTGCACATTAGAGAAGATAATCTCAAACTACTAAAGATATAAACGAAGTTGTGCAATGATAAGATGAGATAAGAAATCATTTAATGTTCACTAACCATTAATGATGTAGGAAATTTATAGTTTCCCTCCATCAATCTGCAAGATAAACAAGGTACGGCTTTAATTTTTATGCTGAATCTCTTATTGTTAATAGTGTCCATCGTTCAGCCTGTAGTTACCTTGAACAGTATACGATTAAGGATTAATTTAATTTCCGAGAACGAAATAAACCTTTTTTTTTTTAGAGGATGGTTTTGCAAAGAAAGTATTTTTTTTCCTCTCCCCCTATCTTCCCGACCCAGTGCCTTCTCTCTCGACGACACAGCGTCCTTTCTCCTTCTCTCATTTTCTAGCTGAAAGAGCTCTCTCTCTCTCTCTCTCTCTCTCTCTCTCTCTCTTTGACTTCCATCCCCCTTCATGCTACTAAATATTACATTCACGGATTTTCACATGTAACTATGTGATTATGTATGGATAGATGTTAACTTTTCTAACACAGAACAAGGTATAAAACAATAATTAACAACAACACATCGTCACACACACACACACACAGAGAGAGAGAGAGAGAGAGAGAGAGAGAGAGAGAGAGAGAGAGAGAGAGAGAGAGAGAGAGAGAGAGAGTAAGAACAGTGATCAAACAGGTCTCTGTGTGTATGTGTGTGTTTATTTATATAGAGAGATAGGAGTTTATTATTATGATGTGAAAATTGTTATATATATATATATATATATATATATATATATATATATATATATATATATATATATATATATATATATATAAAAAACCAATTTTCACATCATTACAGTAGCCGTTAATGCAAGTTTTCTCCATCATTACGCTTACAAAACAACGAAAAGTGTTTCGCTTACAAGACAAATTTTATCCGCTGGCTTCAGCGCAATATTTCATATTTTATTGGTTGACCAACGTGACCTAAGCTTCCTTTCCACAGTGAAATGTTCTTTATCGGAGTTTCATATTCTTCCCCCAATCCCCCCACCTCTCTCTCTCTCTCTCTCTCTCTTTCTCTAGCGAGGGGGCAGGTCGTGAACAAAATCAAAGGAATAATATATTTACAAATCAAATAAACAGCAGGATTCAACACGAAACAATACTCTGCCTACCGGAGGCATCACCTGACATTAAGAAATACTCGGGCGTTTAACAATCCTGCCTATTTCTGTGCGATGTAGTTATATAAAATGCCTAAGGTGTTTCTTGTCATTAACGCCTACAATGCCGAGTGACGCAAAGGGTCTCAGTAACCTTCTGCTACTCATAAATAGACAGTAGTTTCTGTGTCATACAAGGACTCATGTCCGTAAGCAATACAGATCGTATTGGACTTAGGTTTATTCACTTTTTTGCTTTCGTAGAAAAAGTTAAGTATACCTTAGTTTAACCAGACCACTGAGCTGAATAGCAGCTCTCCTAAGGCTGGGCCTGAAGGATTAGGATTTATTTTACGTGGCTAAGAACCAACTGGTTACCTAGCAACGGGACCTACAGCTTATTGTGAATCCGAACGACATTATACTGAGAGAAATTAATTTCTATCACCAGAAATAAATTCCTAATCCTTCATTGATGGCATGGAGACTGAACGTGGGCCCAGCAGAGTGCTGGGCGAAAAATATACCAATCCTTCCAACGAGGAACTTCTGAACATCGGTATAATGAATATGTACTTATATATATATATATATATATATATATATATATATATATATATATATATATATAATATATATATTATATAAATATATATATATATATATATAATAAATATATATATAGATATATTTATATATATATATATATAATAGTTAATATATATATATATATATATATATATATATATATATATATATATATATATATATACAGAAAAAAAGTAGCTTACAAATAACCTAATGACTAGTTGACCAAACCCGGCGCTGCCTAGAAAACCTGAATGACAGTCTACGGGTAGGAGGAGGGGAAGAGGAATGGGAGGGGAGGGGAGGGGAGCGGAGAGGGGGAGGGGAGGGGAGGTATAGGGGGGAGGGGTGTTGCATTCCTCTATCAGAAGAGAATAAAAGGCTTCTCCACTGAACAAATACAATATATAAAAAATATTGTATTTCTACGATACAAGCTCATGTGTGTCGGTGTGTTTGTATATGTGTGTGGGGGGAAAAGGTCTGTCTCCCTTGCAACAATAGACGGACCTTTTATCGATTACGTGAAGTGCACTGCACGGCAAAACGGAGGAGAGTCGTGCAGGTATCTGACTTCAGCAAATTGCACGAATTCGTAGTGGCTTCAATTTACGTGAACGTACTACTAACTCATTACCATACGAAACTTCAGAAACTCAAGGAAGAAATGGAAGTGTGATCATTAGGCCTAGTAGTAGAAATCTTATTTTGATAGTGTGTGATCATCTAAGCGTTTGTGTTTTTTTTTGTTTGTGTGAGTTCACTGCATTACGTTCAATAAACATGTAAAGAATGACTTTGAAAGGTTTCTCGTTTGTCCCGAAATTCTCTGAAGACGGCTAGGGATCGCGAGCAACTACCCTCGATATAGTGTAGTAAAAAACATTATCACTAAACACTGATTTTTTTTTTCTTCCATTCCCTTCATTTTCTTCTCAATTCTACGTTTACCTTGTGTGTTACCACTCACTTCATTCTTCCCAAATTTCTCAAATTCCTCGTGGTTGCATTACGTATACGCGGGATGTTTTCTAGAACTGTTCCTCATCATTTGACACTGGTCTCCTCAACAATCCCGATCCCATACAAACCCCGCCCCTACAAGAGGCGACCGGGATAACAGAAAACGCAAAACTCAAAACCATTGTTTGTGTAGTTTTCGAAACCTCCATCCCATCTACACTCACTCTGTTTATAGGTATAGGTGTTCAATGTTCATTATATCTTGCTTTATGACTGAATGAAAGTAATTCTAATACAGCCAAACACATGTTTAATTTTTCGGATGTACTAAATTTGTCCTAGGGTTGGTAGTGGGAGGAGTTTAATGACGTCACCAACAGAAAAGGTAGTGGATTTCCGGCCTAGCTACTGGTGACTCCCATGACGTTACTGAAGAAAAGTTGGACGGCACCGGAAACAACGAAAATTTCATTTGTTTTGTCTGTGTTTGTATGTCTGTCACGGTGTAGGGGTTTGATTTTGAGTTATAAACGTTTCTGAGGTGACAGAGGCCGTGTGCAAAATGTTGTCTGGGTCTGTCAAGCGGTTTGGATTTCTATAGCGTTCAAACAAACATACAAACATTCACTTTTATACACACACATATATATATATATAGTATATATATGTCTGCACACTAAGACTAGAAAAAAGTACCTTACAAATACCCTAATGATACCAAAAAGAAGTAATCTTCCATAATACACCAAGCTTTCTGCGTAACACTTAACCGAATTCATAGAATCGCAACGACGTAACAACGCAAAAATTCATGACATACGACAAGCCGACGCCGCATTACTTATGACGTCATAAAATAAAAGGGTAATGAAGAGGAGGCAAGGTACAAAGTAGTTGGTATCGTACATTTCAACTTCAAACGTTTGTCTGAGAGCTACACTCGAGCTCATAAAAAATTGAACCGCCGTTCAATTTCTGTTTATTATAGATACCCTGCTCCGGAAGTAAAAGGTCTTCGAACGTCGAAAACATGCTAAATTGTGAAAGGAGGCTCAATGATATCTGGGTCAAAACTGTGTATACGTGAGCGTGCGGTAGCACAGTGGAAATGGGCTTAAAAAGTAGATGAACGGTTCTTCCTTCGTGTGACATTAATATTATTCTCAAATACTATTATTATACACTGTGCCCCTTCTGAATCTTCAGTGACAAAAACATATAACAGAACTGGGATACCGTCTGTAAAAACTAACTTATTCAATGGTATGAATGCCTCTGACACTAGAAATGCAAACATACTGAAAAGTCACCAGCGTCATTAACCTGTAATGACCATGAATTTCATTCTTTCAAATTTTTTGTTGAAGCCCAAAGCTTTTCGTGTCTTAAATTCACAGTGCAATGCAAATTTAAAAGAATGAAATTCATAGTCATTACAGGATAACATACTGGGTGACTTTTCAGTAGTTTGCATTTCTAGTTTCAGAGCTTATTTATATATATATATATATATATATATATATATATATATATATATATATATATATATATATATATTGTGTGTTGTGTGTGTGTGTGTGTGTGTGTACAAACAACACGAGAGTTCATCTGAGTTGAAAAAACGAATGTGGTACTCAACCACCTTTGCTTATAACTTTTCCCCTTTGATGAACGGCATTATGATGATTTTATATATATATATAATATATATATATATATATATATATATATATATATATATATATATATATATATATATATATATATATATATATTATTATATACATATATCTACATATTATATATAGGTTTATGTTATGTAATTTATCATATTACCAAAGTACATAAACACAGTTACCAACATAACAGAGTATTATCGAGGAACATGTGCTACGTGGACAAAAATATAAATTAATAAAATACAAAGCCATTGTCACGAAAAGCTTCCCCTCCCTCCAAGAAAAAAAAAACTATTTTCTTCTTCAGACATAAAAAAAGGAGGTGGGGAAAGGAAGAAGTGGTAACGAGGAAGAATAATGATGACGTCAACACATTATTGTCATGTTTATGGTGGCGACAGTCATAAAATTATCGCTTACTACCAGGGAATATAGTGGCTCATAACACCGTGGAAGGTAAAACGCAGTAAACAACCGAGAGAGCCTGGGAGGTTTTCAAAGGCGAATCAGAGCGGAGGAGGTGAAAACTCATTTAAAAATACACACGACAGGCGCGTACAAAGGGATCTACCATACTTAAGCGAAGCAATTCTCAAATTTTTCTTTCTTTATTTATGAAGGAAGAAAACATCATTTTATTTATAAACCCATGTTCTTCATATTTTACAGAATAAAATAGAATATAGAATTTAGGCCAAAGGCCAAGCACTGGGACCTTTGAGGTCAATCAGCGCTGAAAGAGTAATTAAGAGTAGAAAGGTTGAAAAGGTGTAACAGGAGGAAAACTTTGCAGCTGCACTATGAAAATCGTTAGTACAAGTGGAAAGCAAGATGGAAGGGACAGAATATGAATGGAGGTTCAGCAATATAAATGAAAGGGGTTGCAGCTAGGGGCCGAAGGGACGCTGCAAGGAACCTTACGTAATGCCTACAGTCCACCGCATGAGGTGCAATGACGGCGGTACCCCCTTACAGGGCATACTGTTGTATAGCAGGAAAAGTAAACATTTTGTTTTTATTTGCGGTATTATTCCGGCATGAAAAAGATACCACTGGAATCTATTCCAACTTGCGTTCTCTGATTTCACATGAAGAAATCACTGCACTATTTTATTTACAACTCGGGGCAAGATGAATATACTACGTGATCTTATCTTTGAACTTGCTTCAAGATGAAAAAATACCGCGTAATTCTACTTTCAACTTGCTCTGAGCTTTCGTTTTAGCATGGAGATATAGTATTTTATTTCCACTTTCTGGTCTTGCTAGGAAATAGAAAGAGTATTTAAATTTGTTGTAATTTTTATAGCATGAAACTTACCATCATTTTGTAAAGGTTGTTTCTTATAGCAAGAGATACCAAATGAGTTTGTTTACAATCAGCAAAAAAATGTATTTATTTTTTTCCATGAAAAAGAAGAAATCGCGTATTTACTGTTTATGGTGTGCAATGTTTCAACTGGCTGTATTCTATAAGCGTGAAAAAGATACCAAATATGCCCTTTTACTCAATGTGTCAAAAGCACTTACTTCGAGATAGTAAAAGATAATATGTAAAACCTAAAGGAGAAGATCAAACCTTACACTCCACCATCAGACGATGTTCACGACTTCTTGGCTTCCACGAAACTGCACCGCTAAAAATATTGCAATCAATTATCGTTCTCAAAACTAATGATTCTCGAAGGTAAAATACCTTCTCATTTCCAGTCGTATTCCTTAAAAAATCACAAACCTTCCCGAGAAATCTCGTCCCCATCTCCCAGCATCATTTTTATAGCATTTCTGTGAATTTCATGTCTTCCTGCCATATCAATACTCCTAAATCTGTCTGCGTTCCGCAGTCGACTAACCATGAAAGCTTCCCCAACAGCTTTCTTCTATAGACCTCCAGCGCTCTCAATTCACTCATAAGCAATTATACTTGAAATGTATTGTGTCATATATTTGTAAATTATATTTCCTTCATACCTGTGTACTTAATAAGCATGCCCATATAAAATATGTTGACGTATATACTCGAAATATTAAGCAGAATACGTAAGGTTTACGCACACATGCATTATACTGTTCATCCCCGTACATTTATTTGCATTTGCATATCTATAGACAAATAAAACCATTCCTCGGGTACACCAAATACATATCTATACTTATATCTGTTGACGTTCATACTCATTATATACAGAACAAACACGATAAACGTATACACACAATAAAAACATAAATAAACAAAATAAACTTCCACAGACCATATATAACACACACACACAATATATATATATATATATATATATATATATATATATATATATATATATATATATATATATAATAAATATACATACATAAAACAAACACACACCCACCCCTGTATAGTGATACCTATGATTGCGTGAGCGCGTCTTTCGCTTATGATGTAAAAACAAAAATATAAGAGGTGGGCGGAGAGGGACAAACTGCCGATCAATACTCATGAATATAATATCGCGGGGAGTCACTAACTCAGCACCGGCCAAATTCTTGAGAAGACAAAGGGAAAAAGAACAAACAGAAAAAGGGAGGCAGGGAGGGAGAGGAGAAGAGGACCAAGAACGGAGAAGGCCGAGAGATAGAGAAAGAGAGAGAGATATGAGATGAGATGCCAGACATTTTAAATATTCCGTAGTTCTGAAGAATTGCACTTTTGAAAAACCCACTGAGCCCTTCCGTCACGAATGATCCAACGCCCCCCCCAACACACACACACACACACCCAAACGTATTCAGATCTATTGATCCCGGTTTATTCGGGGTCCTTCTTCAAATGTCCATTGTTCAAAGAAACGCATCATCTCGATGCTTTTACAGTACTTCAAAAATTCCCTAACTAAATCCAAAGAACGTACAGACCGGAAATGGCGGCAAACTCAGGATCATTTCCGCAAAAGAAAATATGAAAAATGACTGGACGGGAAACGAACGTAAGCTGGAAATGAAGGGGAAAAAAACAAAGGAAGGCGGAACATGACATGAACGGAAAAGGACGTAAGCTGGAAATGACATGAAGAGAAACAAAACGAAATCTGGAAATGGGTTGAAGGTAAACAAAGTGAGGCTGAACATGACTTGAAAGGAAACGAACGAAAACCGGAAAAGACTTGAAAGGAAAGAAAAGAAGGCTGGAAATAACTTGAAAGGAAACGAACGTAAGCTGGAAAAGACTTGAAAGGGAACGCACGAAAACTGGAAATAACCTGAGGAAACGAACGAAAGCTGGAAATTACTGAAGGGAAACGAAGGACCGTTGGAAATTACTTGACAGGAAGCGAAGGAAGGTTGGAAAGTCTTTAAGATAAAGGGAGGAAGGCTGGAAAAGACCTGAATGGAAACGGCGGAAGGTTGAAAACGACTTGAAGGCAAATAAACTGGCCATGAGAAAGTCGAGGTAACAGATATTAAAGTGGCAAAAGACATAGAGAAAAAGCGGAAAGATTTGACAGGCACGGAAAAAAAGGATGGAAATGACTCAAACCGGAAACAACAACAAAAAGATGAGAGTACATTATATGGACAAGAAAAAAAAAGATAGGAAAGACTTGAAGAGAAGAGAAGAAAGAAAAGACAGGAGAACCCTGAAGGTAAAACAAAGGGGAAGGATAAGAAATACTTGAAAGTAAAAAAAAGAAGGAAGTCTTAAAAGGATACGAAAGACAAACAGAAAAGCATGTTTAAAGGAAACGAAATTATGGACGGAACGATAACAAGTAAACCGAAAGAAAAACTAAGACTTTAAAGGAATCTGAGGAAGTGCCGAACTTCTTACGATACGAAATAGAGATGACACCGACAAAGGGGGAACGAAGGAAAGTGGCGAAGACTTGAATTTTAAATAAACCAAAAGTCATCTGAATGGAATTTGTCGCTGAAAAGGTCAAAGAGCGAAGAAAATACGCCTAAGAATTTGGATTTTGGAGGATGATGCAACCTATTACCTCTCGAACTTCCTCCTCTCATCTGTATTCTCGCAGACTTGCACTCTCCTTCAATCTGGCAGACAGATTTGCAATAACTCACTTGACCTACGCTATGTTTTGTCCGTCTCTGTCTCTACAGCGTTAAAAACCCTATCCATTTACTTCACTGGATAACGATTATATATATATATATATATATATATATATATATATATATATATATATATATATATATATACATATAGTATATATATATATATATATATATATTTTTATATATATATATATATATATATATATATATATTTTATATATATATATATATATATATATATATATATATATATTATATATATATATATATACATATATATATATATATATATATATATATATATATATATATATATATATACACACATACATACATGCATATACATACATACATAGCAGAGTATATATATATATATATATATGTATATATATATATATATATATATATATATATATATATATATATATATATATATATATATATATATATATATATATAAAGTATATATTTATATATATATATATATATATATATATATATAGAGAGAGAGAGAGAGAGAGAGAGAGAGAGAGAGAGAGAGAGAGAGAGAGAGAGAGAGAGAGAGAGAGATTCCCCTAATAATAAAAGGGTTCGGTAAACTTTATTGAAGATATGCAATAAAGGCTCGAGGGATTGTCCCTTTGGTGATCAATTCTTATTTTCTTTCACTATTTTGGAGACAAAACAGACGGACAGAAATGCCCATTCCTGTTTTGGTTATATAGATACAAGACATATACAATGCTGGTTCACTGGTCCCATATGAGGTTCGTTTTCCAATCACTTAAAGATGAGGAAGATTTATAAGTCCCTGATAATATGGAAGGGAGCGGAACACCATATTTCAGAGAACTCCTGTAATAGGACAAGAAGTAGCCAATGGGCATCTCATTACTATTAATTGTAATTAAATACAAAACTTTAGCCAATGCAAACTCAGACTCGCGAAAAAAAATATTCTCAGAAAATACCCGAAGAGGTGTCCAAAGATCCTTTTAATTACTTCATTATTTTCTGTTTGCATCAATCCATGGAAAGTAACAGGAATATTTCAGTTCAATACTCTGTACAAATCACACACAATACACGTTTTGGATAGATTTATTAAACAAGACCTAAATTCATTTTTTCGTTTTACTAGAATACTAAATTAGATACGCGAACGATGGATATCAACAAGCTGAAACAATAGCATTAACGTTACCATGACAACCATGTCAGAACAATGCTGACTGCAGCATCAGCGTTCAGCAGCAACGAGAATGGAGTAAAACAACAGTATGATAAGAAAGACAACAAAACAGAAAATCTCAAAACAGCAAAAAACCAATATATACTGAACTAGCCATAATTACTCAACTTGCAAGCACGCAACCCAATGCATATACCTAAATGCTGTGGACTCAAATCTCTAAATCAGTGACTACAGGAGATGGCGCAATCACCCAGTCTTCGAGATGGTGTGTAATGTAACCTCAAAGTAATAGCCAATTGATAAAGATCACATCTTACTGGGTTAAAGTTTGTTATACATGTGTTAGTATATAAATATAAAACATGTATGTGCAGGTGCATTATCCATACATACATACACACACACACACATATTATATATATATATATATATATATATATATATATATATATATATATATATTTATATATATACATATATATGTATATATATAATATATACCAATATATATATATATATATATATATATATATATATATATATATATATATATATATATATATAAAACAAGACAAAATATTTACAAGTGCTGCCTAAGTTTTTCTCTCTTTCAATGAAAAATGAGGAAACTTGTGAGTAGGCAAAGCTTAACGGCCAGTTGTTTAAAAAAAAACTTCCATATATGAAAACAAAAACTGCAAATGGAGAGGAGGAAATAAATTTATATGAATAACAATGATGAACCAACCGATGAAAATTTAAACGTGCAAAAAACAATATGTCAGAAATACTAAGGTAATGGTGCTTGTGCTTCTACAGTAGTAGCATTAAAAACGTTTTTGAAGTACTGTCATCAACAATATTTCCTGTCAAAACAAGCATTTACAAAGTGTAGAAGTACAAGATCTGCAAAGCGAGGAGAGAGAGAGAGAGCAGGCATATCAGCAAAGCTTATAACGGAGAAGCATGCTGAGAGATCGGCTAAATAGTGTACCTTAAAAAAAAAAAAAAAAAACTAACACCTTTGGATGTCACCTCTCCCTTGGGAAAAGACATAGATGAAAAAAAAAAATGCGGATTTAAAAAATTTAAACAATATGTAACTGCAAAAAACAAGTTCTGAATAAGCACCTACTTCATAACTGCATTACATCTTTTTATCTACAATTCCTTAGGTTTAAACGGCACATATGCTAAAAACGACGCACAAAACATTATTTATATGGAAGCCTTAGTTACTTCGTGCAGATTACTCTCCCCAGCCTGGAAAGAGTGAGTAAGCACCTTTTCCAAGACACTGCGATGTTAATGCCCAACTCTAAAAAATACTGTTACATTTCCAATCATTTCAGTACCTGGAAAACTTCCGAGACGATACAAATGCTTCAAAATTTCCAGACCCCTGTTAAACGTGACGAGGACGCCAGCGGCTACAACAACAACAACAACAACAGCAATAATAATAATAAAATAATAGAGTACCATGTTTCAAGCGTATGCCTTCAGCAAGACAAAAACTCTACGGGATTTATTCTTAAAATGTTGTAAGAAAATTTATTGCCAGAAATTCTCAAAATTGGGTTCCACTATTCTTGTGTCGTACAACACATCGTGAGCAGAAAGTGCAAAACATTATTTAACGCATACACGTTTTTACACTTTATAGAAAGCAAAAAAAAAAAAGGGTAAAAGGCCCCTTACATAACTGGAACAACATAATTTTTTAAAGGGAGCACATGCCCACTGCAACGACGGGCATGCATAACTTCTAAACGCCACTCACGCATGCAAAAAATATCGCGACAGGAAGCCGCGGGGAAAAAGTAGCAAAACTCGTGAAGAAAGTAGTAATAGGAAATGCAATGGCAGAAGCGGCAACAAAAGGCAACATAACATGAACAAGAAAGCTGTGATTGTCCAGCGAAAACCGTAAATCATTGTTTATTTATTCATTCCACGAATAACAAACGACCCTTTACAACTGTTAATAACTTCCAACACTGACACAAGGTCTATGCTGTTAATATTCAAATACACAAGCATTTAAAACCAGTGACAAAGACAAAAATGGAAATACACAAAGGCCTTTGAGCCATGTAAGATTCACTTTTAAATAAATAAACGAATGTATACTTCTTAAGTGACTTTACTGTGCGCCTTATATAAACCACAAGCATACTTACATAAATAATGTGTGTGCTTGTGTGTATTTATGTATAATTTACACATGAATGTGTATCTAGAGAAATCAGTAATATACAAGAACCATTATTTCTATCTATATAAACCACAAGCATACTTACATAAATAATGTGTGTGTTTGTGCTATTTATGTATAATTTATACATGAATGTGTATATAGAGAAATCAGTAATATACAAGAACCATTATTTCTATCTCTCGGTGAATTCGGCGCCCCCCTACCCCCACACCACCCCCGTAACTGTTATTCACCAATTACATTCCCCTGAACATTTGTCAATTATGATTTCATTCAAAATCCAGTACTATAATTCTTTACATGAAATAAATGCGCACATAAACAAATACTTGTCCTGCACATAAATTATTCAAAACTAAATATATTAAGTGATATTTTCAGAGCACACCTTTATGAAAATAAATAAAAAGGCAAAACGTTTAAACGAGAATTGCATTACTTCTCTCCCACTAGACTCAGAGAGAGAGAGAGAGAGAGAGAGAGAGAGAGAGAGAGAGAGAGAGAGAGAGAGAGAGAGAGCAAAAGTCTGTACACCTCCATACGTTAAAGTTAAACTGCCCTTACCGGCAAAACACGACGAACTAATACAACACAATGGTTTTCGCCAAGCATTTACAATACGGAAATTACAGTATATTAGAAGTCATGATTTACACAAACACAAACAGACCACCATTAGAAACAGACGAAACAATCTCTTTTTTCAAAAAAAAAACACAGAAAAAGAACAAATTACCCCAAAGTACAAATGAGAAAAAGAAACTTGAAAAAAAGTGTAACTAAAATTCAACAATGGACAACGAGAGGCTACCGATTCCCCAGAATCGAACTACTGTATAAAATAAATAAATTGTTGAAATTGAAACGGATCTGATCGAAAAATACAAAATTAAAAAGTTTTAAAATTCCCCAAATTAAAAAAAAAAAGCAACAAGAGGCCAAACAAACACACGCACACAGAATCAAATGCAGCACCGAACCCCTTCTCCTTCTTCTTCTTCTTCTTCCTCTTATAAGAGGAGTGCAGCTTTAACCCATTAAACGAGGCTCCGAAACAACATATCTGTTATAATAATGTTGTATTGCATATCTTGAAACTTCAACGCGCCCGAGACGGCAGCGACGACGTGCACAAGCTACCTCCTGCTTCAGCTCCTGCTGCTGTTGCCTCCCCATTCCTCAAGACTCAAGCTGCACACGCAAAAGTAAAGGTGAGAGAGAGAGAGAGAGAGAGAGAGAGAGAGAGAGAGAGAGAGAGAGAGAGAGAGAGAGAGAGAGAGAGATTCAGCATGAAATCAGGAAACATGAAACATGAGCAGGTAAGGAGAGCAGGAAAGAGAGAACACAGAGAGCTGAGAGGGGAAAAGAGAGAGAGAGAGGAGAGAGAAACATGAGGTAGAGAGAGAGAGGAATAGAGAAAAAGAGAGAGAGAGAGAGAGAGAGAGAGAGAGAGACTAACAATTAAACGAAAACAAACAGGATGAAATTTCAGAAACGGAAAGGAAAAATATAAAAGGTCGGATTTCGAGAAGAGAATGATGAATGGAACAAAGAATGGTTGAAAATATGGCCTGAAGTCTGCTGCTAGGACAATTGACAATTGTCTGTTGAGAGAGAGAGAGAGAGAGAGAGAGAGAGAGAGA
Organism: Macrobrachium rosenbergii; assembly: GCF_040412425.1. Taxonomy (NCBI): domain Eukaryota; kingdom Metazoa; phylum Arthropoda; class Malacostraca; order Decapoda; family Palaemonidae; genus Macrobrachium; species Macrobrachium rosenbergii. Next base: position 38,370,611 of record NC_089795.1, read on the forward strand.
GAGAGAGAGAGAGAGAGAGAGAGAGAGCCACGTTGGCAAAAGAAAGCCAACACTGGAAAACACACGAGAATTTAGAGAATTGATAACAAAGGGGAAGAGGGGCTTTAAACAATCAATTATTACAAAGGAGAGGAAGATATTGCGGAAACCAAGTAGAAAATATAAATAAAAGGCCGAAATTCGAGACGTGTGTAATGGATGAAACATAAGAATATTTGAAACGTGGCCAGAAGTTTGCTGCTTGCAAAACTGGAGAGAGAGAGAGAGAGAGAGAGAGAGAGAGAGAGAGAGAGAGAGAGAGAGAGAGAGAGAGAGAGGTTTGTAAGTGCTCATACGGGGAAAAGGATTATTAACAAATGACAAGGAAGTTTAATATTTTCTGCAGACAGGATGGCCAAAATGAAGTAAACCTTTATAGTAAAGTAACTTTCAAAAGTCATATAATTTCTTAAGCATGAATATCGCTGGAACTTATGGCTATATAATTAATATTTTTTATGATGTAATAGTAAGGGCCCGAATGGTGTCAAGAGCAGACGCGACAGATATACTAGCTTTAAAGTCGACAGAACTGCAAAACTAACAAAAATAAAGAAATTACGATTTTTCCTATCATTAACAATTTAGACTTAGTTTACCCTTAATAAGGTGATTTAAAAGGCCCTCAAGTCAAATATTATAATCCTTGCTTTTGCAGGTTACCCAACGGCTTACACCGTAGGAAGTAACCTAATCATCACGTGAAAAAACGATATTTCAGACCATGATCCTCAAAAAGAATCAGAACAATATAGTGCCAAATAACAATACAAAAACATTGGCCTTCCTAAAGTAAAATCCCCACTGTCTTACGTAACAAACAAAACCTTTCTGGTTATGGTAATTCACCGCTTATGTTTAACCGTTCAACTTTCTCATTTCCTAATGAAAGATCCTTTGAAAATCCAAATAGACAAGAAAAATTTCTTCTTCGAACCCATGCCTAGTTCACTTTCAAATCGCACCATGAAATGAAAAAGCATAAAAAGACAGAAGCATACCTATAAAAAAAAATAAAAAAACAAAAATAATTTTTTTAAAAAATGTGAGAACCATACTTACCAGCAAGGGTCATTTCCCACAACATAACGAAATCAATTCCTCAATAATCCCAAGAAACCCAGAAGAGAGGCCGCGCCCTTCCTAAACCCTTCGCTCCTTATCAGCGGAGACACGGCCTCTCAAGGAGCTAAAAGCTGACGAGGCATTTCCTTCGTGGAAGTTTGTGACGAGAGGAACATCATTCTGAATCTTGTACCCGAGGAATCCCAGATCTATAAAAACATCAAAGGTACCTTTATGAATCTAAAAATCATCCCAACCCATGGGTAGGAAAAAACTAAAAAATTAATATAATCATTAGTCAAAATGCTGTTAAAGTGTTGAATTAAAGTTAGCTACTCAAATTAGCAAATGATACTGCTAATAATAAACTAAATACTTAGTACTACTGTAACACAATATTACACACCATATTTACAGAAAACCCCAATAAAATACCAACATTATACCTCTTAACCAAACCAACCACAAAATTACCATTAACTTCTGAATCCATTAAGACTATATGAACACACTTTACAGACCTGCATCCATGACATGGAAAAATTTTAAAGCTTACACTTTTCTTCATAAAAGTAACGAATATTTTTTATTAGGGCTAAGCATATAACAATTAGTTATTAATCCGCACAGCGTTAAACGTTAGCTTGTTTTACATCATCAGTAATGTCGTGCAGCTTCCGAATTATCAAATGTTTACCCATCCGTCATAAAAACGGATCTGTGACCCTGACATAAGTAGGCTAAGGCCAGTGAGAATGGTGCAAAACAGAAAGATCTGTTAGTGAAGCTTATCCTATTAAATACACTGTAGGACACAGAGCCGTACAAAAGTGCATGAAAATGATACGTTAAAAAATTAGAATATTCATATGCCCACTTTAATAAATTATAATTTCATATACCCACACAAACTGCTACACTAACACCGCGTCAAATCTACTTACATACACAGGACCGTCACTCACACCTTCCTAGCATGCCCTCCCACGCTTCTGGAAAATCTGGATGCCTATCCAATACTACTCCTCTCATCTCTACACAGATGAGAGTATACTGTGTGTGTATATATATATATATAAAAGAGAGTATATATATATATATATATATATATATATATATATATATATATATATATTATACACACACACACACACAAACACACAAATACACACACACACACACACACACACACACACACACACACACATATATATATAGTGTTATATATATATATATATATATATATATATATATATATATATATATATATATATATATATATATATATACTCAAACACACATATCCATTCATGGTGATAAATCTTAAACTCCTACGCTGAAAAAATCAACTGTTCATTAGACAATCGCTTCGCGGTCATATCAACCATGATAAAAGTAAAAAAAAAAACGGATCGGCTTTGCACCGAGCTCCACTTCTTCTTTGCGAGGGATGAAAAGTGCATCAATCACAAAACAAAGCCTTCCGCCGAGAGACTTTTGCCAGTGGGGAAACGAACATCTAACGGCGCAGCAGGAGACGTTTGTTAAATGGGCCTCGTGGCATAAACGATGAGCCATTCCCTGGCCGTATTTGTCTCGGTTATGGCCGAGCGCAGAGTTGATTGGCCCATTACCTGAGACAGCCAATTAAATCACTCCTGCAAAGTTTGGATGTGCAACGTGGCACACAGCAATTCGTGGCCACCGAGACGGGGATCATCTCGAACCTGATACACCTTGATTTCCCCCAAGATCGACGTAACAAGATCAAGGCAATTACCAAACATCGCTTTGGATCCTCGGCCGATAACAAACGTCATTTCGAACAATGATCAAGTAACGTCGTTGCAGGAGCCACGCGATAATATGTAATGGTGGAGAAACCGCTGACAGATATCGTGTGGTACTAACGACGCAAGTTAAACATTTGTTACTGGGCGGGAGTCGGAAGTGAGTGTGCCACTTCTCTTTCAAAAGGAATCAAATGTCTAATGTTCTCGTGAAACTAAAACGCACGCCATATAAACAAAGAGATATATATGACAGATTCTAAGTGCAGCCAATGCATCATTGTTTAATTTCCCAAGACCGAGTTAATTTGACAAACACACCAGAAGTGCCACGTTGCTGCAAAGCGGTAAAAAGACAATAAATCATGTATCAATTTTCCAACATTATCATCCTATCACTGAACAATCTTCCTCACTACAACTCAATATTACGCGACCGGATATAAATAAAACTTTTAACACTTTTAAAAAGTCAAGGGTTGATTGGTTATATGGACGTAGGCTTCATTCGACAAGGTCTTTACATTCGCTTGGACTCGTGAGCATTCGAAACCATATTCAAATGAATAAGCCGATGTTTCGTGTAAATGTCAAGTTATACTTTTGATAAAAGTCAGACAAAACGACATGACAACATGAAACCTATTATTGCTATGATTAAAACGCGTTGTTATTAATTCTACGAGTCGTCAATATATTGTGATTTTTCATCTTTAATAAAAATACATTTTCAACTTCAACAAAAAATACCTGACACTCGACTGGCAACAAAAACTCTGAAAACCTTGATATTTCCCTCCAACCAACCGAAGGTAGATGCAAAAGTCAACTTTGTCATTTTTTAAATATTCAGTTTTTTATTTTTTCAGTTAAGCCATCTCGCAAAACAGGTTGATTGCAATATGTATATATTGTATGTCAAATCAGAGGAAATAGAAATTGACATTTAATAAAAACAACGCTATATGCAGCATAAAATACAGCGGAGAGAATTTATTCATTTCACCAACACATTTCGCAAGAACGCAGAGCGAACTAGAACACCATGTGGGGGTGGGGTGGGGGTAGTCTGAGAAATCATCTTTGGTCGTATAACAAATTCTATGAAATGGTTCCTCCATACTATCGTATAGCGATTAAAGTCGTCTGATGATTTACACGTTAAAAACTTATGTATATATAATATATAATATACATATTACACACACACACACACATTATATATATATATATATATATATATATATATATATATATATATATATATATATATATATGAGACACTCGTATGGAACTACAGAAGATAGTGCTGACTCTCTCTCTCTTCTAACAAGAAGGATTTCGTTTTAGTCTGAATACGCGTGAAATCTTACAGGCTGAAATACTTCGTGGTATAAGTGTGGTTGAATAAAAAAAAAAAAAAAAAGACATCGGAATATCCACGAAAATGAAAAATGTGTTGACCGGCCTTGTCAAAATCTAATCAATTCTTTCTTGATCAGTGGCCTACCCTTCGTTTCTTTGAGTAGTTTAGTAGACAGGCAAATACAAGTACACCAGATTTGTAGACGCATTTATATGCTAAAGAATCTCATGATATTAACCCCAGACAATGAAAAACAATACGATTCATAAATACATTTGGAGTCGGTTTGTTACTTGTCAGGGATAATGGAAGCACAATTACAAGAAATGAATAATTATAAATAAAGTCATCCAGGAGGGAATGGTGGAAAGCCTATTTTCTCATTATATATATATATATATATATATATATATATATATATATATATATATATAAATATATATATGTGTATATATATATATATATATATATATATATATATATTTATATACATATATATATATATATATATTAGTATGACTAACATATTAGTCATACTCGTATAAATGTAATCCTCTCTGGATGAGGGTGAAAGCAGCATGCACGAGCACACGAAAACAATTTCTGGTACTTTGCACGAACTCTGTGTTCACAAAAAATTATGAATTACTGTATATGAAATAGCTGCGTGCCACGCCCAACGGTTAACATGAATTTTTCTGCGTACTTATATTAACAACTCTCAGTGCTTTTATCAAGTTTTGAAAATTCCTGGCATTTTCATAACATGGAGAGAGAGAGAGAGAGAGAGAGAGAGAGAGAGAGAGAGAGAGAGAGAGAGAGAGAGAGAGAGAGAGAGAGAATTTTGTTTTCAGTAATACGCATTTGTACCTTTCGCATTTCACCATTTTTTCTTAAACAAACCCAAATACAACAAAACCACTAAAATATTAAGCATTCCCTCATAGCAACATCATTAACAAGACTTTTTCATTTTTTCCAAACCTTGAATAACTGCAAGACAAAGCTACTGCGCTTCAAAGCCGTAAATTTAGACGGTGATCATTTTCAAGACTCCGATATCATGAGCTTCCCGACCACTTGGATTTCTTCATCCCCTTTTGTTTCAGAAGTTTTCCTCTTTAATAACATTACAGAATAGAAAATAATAATAGAGAGTTTAGGCCAAAGGCCAAGCGCTGGACCTATGAGGTCACTCACAGCTGAAACGGAAACTGACAGTAAATAGGTCTGAAAGATGTAAGGGAAGTAAAATCTCGCAGTTTCACACGAGTCAATTGTTAGGAGAGGGTGGAAAGTAAGATGGAAGAAAGAGAATATGAACGGGGATAAAGTACAAGAAATTAAAGTGGTTGCAGTTAGGGGCCGATGGGACGCTGCAGACAACCTTCAAGTAATGCCTACAATGCACCGCATGAGATGCACTGACGACAGTAACCCCCATACGAACATAATACATTTTCTACCAACCATTAACATCTATATTTTCCAAGACTGACAAATATAATTTTGCATACTTCACACGAAGAACTTTGCATCCGCGGATAACTATAGGAAGTCTCTGCCTTTATCGTTACCGAAACAGACTGACACTCCAACCAGAGAATTAAAAAGTAATAATGCTATCTCGGTAACTTTTACGGTGTTAATCCTCTCTGTGTTCGTGCTAGGTTAAATTTTAACTTACTAATGGACATCAATTTTATAAGCCCTCAAACAACAAGTTTATCAAGTTCCTAGAATTCAAACAATACTCGATGAAACTTGAATATACAATAGACTATAGATAATCAAGTTCATGCAAATAGCGACGTATAATTCTTTTAACCTATAAATTTTTTAAAATCGCCTTTAGGTGCCGGTGCTAACCAGTTCCAACAGCACTACACTCGAATGTAAAATACTATGACAGATCCTGATTCATGGAATGAATAAACTTATATCAGTAACTCAAAGACACCGATGTCCTTATACAACTATGTACTAAAAACCGAAATAAGTACAGCAAACAAACACTGATAATTGTAAGTTTCTGTAAATTTATTTGCCGGGAGCACAAGAAATCACATAAAACACAATAATGCTAAAAACGAGATCATGAAAACATACCACAATAAAATGCCGAGGGAAAAGGCAAGGAAGCATCAAGTTGTTCTAAAAATGTAAGTGTCGCTTTTTCCAATATCCTGAAAGCATCAAAAATCCATATCTGACGCTAAACTTTCACGCGAAAGACGACAACCATTAATATGAGGAAACTTTTTGAGGGCTTTAACAGGACGCACGGGAACACCCGGAAACATTTATTGGACATGACACGGCCAGAGGAAAAACCCAAGACAAAACGACGAAAAAAGATTCACTCTTACTACGCTCTAGAAACAAAATTTCACGCAAGCGACCTTGTGCACAGTACGGGAGTATATACAGTACACATACATGTATGTATGATACGTGTATGTATATATATATATATATATATATATATATATATATATATATATATATATATATATATATAATACACACACCTACTATATATATTATATATATATAAAACATATAAACACATCTGTTGTGTGTGTGTGCGTGCGTGCGCGCGTGTGTATGAGAGAGAGAGAGAGAGAGAGAGAGAGAGAGAGAGAGAGAGAGAGAGAGAGAGAGAGAGAGAGAGAGAGAGAGATTTTTTCTTCGGTAATACGCTCATCTACCTTGCGCATTTCAACATTTTTCCTTAAGATTCCCACAGAATATTCGAAAACGCGAACTTGACAACAATCAAATCTCCGAGATCATATTTTTTCTACAGTAAACCCGATAAAATGGCTGCAGGATTCACCACTGACAAGGCTAAACAACGATTCATCTACACTGTTTCGCCGTGTTTAGTGCTAGCCCCTGGTGTCAAATGTATTTTGCCGTGTTTAGTACTACCCCTGGGGGGGTCAAACGCACTTAGGGACATTTGATGCCCCAGGGACTAGCAATAAACACGGTAAAAGTGTAGATGAATCATTGTTTCGCCGTGTTTAGTACTAGCCCTCGGGGATCAAATGATCCTAAGTGAATTGGTCATTTCACATATTCCCTAAGGATTTCGTGAAATCCCTGATTTAACATATTCCTGCAACATATATATATATATATATATATATATATATATATATATATATATATATATATATAATAATCATGTACACACATATCATATACACACACACAGACACATAGCCTATATATATTCACGTAGTTCTTGTTCTATCCTATTGTACCCTTTTTCGCATAATGATAGAGTGATGGATGATGTGGTTAAGGGCATAAGACAAAGCGATGGAACCTATTTCATTTATTCAGGGTCTCGTCCCTTCCGTGTTCCTTGAAGGCGTCAAGAAAAATTAATTGTTTATCAGAACAAATACAATAAATACAATATACGTACAGGTACACCGATATTTCTCATAAAAAAACTGATATCTCCTAGACTGCCAATAAGGTTAACTGAATCTACATTTTCAGTTAGCCTAAAAGACCTGAGATATACTATTTCCTACGTATACATTCATATCTGGATCAGGAGGCCGAAATATGCTCAACATTCACAGTGAACAAACCCTGGGACACTGGCTCTTTCAAAAATAAATCTGCTGGTTAATTTTAGTACACCCAGTCCCAAGGCGGATCACTGGTTTCAAACCTGGAGTTCAGGTCATGGCAGGATCCACTACAGCCTAATTCTCACATCAGCATTCTAAAATGGGGAACGCTATCTATGAAGGCTCACAGCTGTTCAACTTCTGAATGAATGAAACTACACTGGAGGATCACCTTACAACTGAAATCAAATTACCATGTTTTGTTATAAAGGCAATCTATATTTAGTACATGTAGAGAAAAATATAGGCATAACATTTTCGCTTGAAGCTTAACCCAAACCAAGACTTAGGTTTAACGTATCAATATAGTCGCTTACATAATTACACCAGCTCTGTAAACAGGGAACTTTAAGGAACTTATAGCAACGATAATAAAATTATTCCTCCAAAATGGTGTTACTTTTTATTTCACTCGACAAGGAAAATGAAGCTCAAAATTACCCAATTCAACCAAAAGCTGCCAAATGACAACCAAATGAGAAATTGATTCCCGACGCGGTCAATGATGATTCCAACATGGTTTAATAATTGTACTTCACTGTACTATAATATAAGACATATATATATATATATATATATATATATATATATATATATATATATATATATATATATATATATATATATATATATATATATATATATATAGAGAGAGAGAGAGAGAGAGAGAGAGAGAGAGAGAGAGAGAGAGAGAGTTATCAACTGCAATACCGCTTACCAACATTACGGACATCTGCGACAGCTATCTACGTAACATGCAAACTACATGAGCGTCTTAAAAAAAAAAAAAGTGCAGCAACAACAGAAACAAGTAACACTGCACTAGAGTAAGCTTAACATTGCACTAGAGTAAGCTTATTCAACTTCGCATAACACATAGTACATCCATACATCAAAACGGGAATCACACCACCAAAAGCTAGCGCTTTCCATAAAGTCTGTGAGCCAGAAATTCTGCTGGAGGCCCTCAAACTTTCAAACTACTGAGAAGGGGGAAAGAAAAATTTTCTTAAAACGTAATAAGTGCTATTTCTGGGAACAACCGAAGTCGCCTGGGACTTCGGACTGTGAGATAAGATATTCAAATTTTTCATAATCCGACTGGGTCGTAATACATTTCTCAAACTCGGGTAATTTATGCTGAAACCGACCTGAAGCAAAGTTCCATTTCTGAAACAATGCTAATAGACAGAAGATCGAACTCGGCCCTTGAGACGAATAAAGACTTAGACATAGAGAAGACGAGAGAGAGAGAGAGAGGGGTTATGATCATTAATAAAGACGGAAATAGACAGAGAGAGAGAGAGAGAGAGAGAGAGAGAGAGAGAGAGAGAGGGGGGGGGTTATGATCATTAGATACTCATCAATTAACAACCAAATGAGAAATTGATCCCCGACGCGGTCAAGGAGAATTCTAACATGGTTTAATAATTGTACTTAAATATAATTGAGAGAGAGAGAGAGAGAGAGAGAGAGAGAGAGAGAGAGAGAGAGAGAGAGAGAGAGAGAGAGAGATCCGTTTATGATCATAATATACACATCTATTGTACCTTACTCATCTATTATAATTTACAACGTTGCACACGGATTATTCCCATCCCAGACTTAAACTTCAGCAATAGTAGGAGGGACGACACATAAAGTAACAAGTCAAGTATAAGCAACTTTCAACCTCTATTGGTATCTGGGGAGTTGGTATTCCTTTGAGAGCCGCATGAGGGATTCGGGATAGTTCGTTTACAAA
>NC_089795.1:38385267-38387767 GCF_040412425.1 Macrobrachium rosenbergii
TTTCGCTGGGATTGGAAAATAAATTCTATTATTAAGTTTTCGTTATCCTCCCTAAACTGTAATGTACGATTTCCTCAAATTTTAAACAGTCCTATAAACACGACAGGAAAAGTTCCGGATGGCTAAATTTGCCAACAAAAAGATAAAAGACTGTAAACGTTAGAGCACTGCTTTATACACCAAAATGTAGGCAGTGGCTTTCGACATTAAGTACACAAAAATGGATCACCTTGGCACGTTTCCGGGGTTACTAAAAAAAGGCACAAGTCAACATTAACAACCTTCTCTTTTTCATGTTTAGGCATAATTTCCGTGTTTCCCAAAATGGTGGCTTCATAACGAGAGAGTATCTGAAAAACATCTTTTTCGGTTTACCAGTGGGAAGGTACCTTGTAAAGCTATCTTCCAATTAAGAAAAAAATGTCTTTATAAGTGATTTACAGTCACTTATGATGCGAGTATGGTCGTAAATGAAAATAGCGTTATCTACTGCATTTAATGTGTGACTTATCAACAAAGCAGATTGACAGGAACGTTGACCAACAATGTGGCTTAATGAAATTTTTGTGAGGCAAGAAAAAACTTACTTTCAAATGATTTTCATAAACATGGTTTAAATTAATAAATCCAATAACAAACGTACATGAAAAAACTTAATAACAGTAACAATGTGATCTATCAAAATCACCAAAGACAGAGTCTGCTTAGCGATAATTACAGTAAATCGGGAGTTATCACACGCAAAATCGTCTGTCAGTGGAAGCAGTCGCACTTTACAGCCATCAGTTCTTCAAAATACACCTCAACGACATGTTTCACTTAGTCAATCACTCTAGGTATGCGCCGAACATGAATACGTATTTGCAATATAATCATGCAATTTTAATACGAGATATACAGATACGGAGCTCACAGATATTTTATAATTTAATAAGTTATGAGATAAACAGCAAAAAAAATCTTGGTCAATCACAGAAACAATGAGAAAAGCACGTGACGACAGTCAGCCGGGCTCCTGTGGGCACCAGAAGAGCTGGAAGACCCAGAGCGACTTGAATGCGAGGTATAAGGTGGGATGCTGGAAATGAGTGGAGATTTCTAGATGATATAGCACTGGCAAATCATTTTACAAGTTAAGTATACCCTAGTTTAACCAGACCACTGAGCTGTTTAACAGCTCTCCTGGGGCTGGCCCGAAGGATTAGACTTATTTTACGTGGCTAAGAACCAACTGGTTACCTAGCAACGGGACCTAAAGCTTATTGTGGAATCCGAACCACATTATAGCGAGAAATGAATTTCTATCACCAGAAATAAATTCCTCTAATTCTTCATTGGCCGGCCGGAGACTGGAACTCGGGCCTAACAAAGTGCTAGCCGAGAACACTACCGACTCTTCCAACGAGGAACTAAATCATTTTACAGACCCTTTGCGTAGTATATATTATATATATATATATATATATATATATATATATATATATATATATATATATATATATATATATATATATATATATATATATATATATATATGCCTATATGTGAATATAAAATGTGAAAAACATAATATTGAGATTTTTAGCCTGAAAGCTAATCTCCGTAAGGGAGTGTAAAATCCTCAAATATAGAAAAAATAAATAAATAAATAACAAAAATAAGATCCGCAGGAACTGAGCATTCGGGACCTACGCCAGGCAACGCAACTTGGAGAACGTTAAAGAGTCAGCAACATGAGCCAACCCTATACGCTCTGTGAAACAGTAGCGAAGGAAGATGATGTCATATATTTGCATCGTAAGCGGCTTGTGGTTGACGTCCGGGATATTAAAGTATGAAATACGGTTAAATTGGTCCCATTAAACAATGGACAAATGCTATTCAGACTCCTATAGATGAAGTCGATATCCTTAACAGATGCAACTCTACATGGTCAAAGAAATTGTTTCTCCTCTAAGCAAGTATTCACACCATAAACGTAGACGCTAAGGTTCAGTTTAACAAACGTTCGTGTTTGAAGACAACTTCATTGTTAAATAAGCTATTGAATATATACGCAAAACAAAACCATTTTCATAGAAAAATCGCCCAGATATTTTGCCGACTTTTACTTCGCTGGTCTTAGATTCTTAGAAGTTGAGTAAAGATTTAATAAGGCGCATTCTGTGAAATGTCAAGTCGTGCAGAATGAACCTCGAAACAATGAGGCCACTGAGAACAGCAGAAGCATTCATGAGAATAACAGCCGTAAGTAATGCCAGCATCATCATACTCACAGAATGGCTTCATTCTGTTCTGCTAGCTGAGCACAACCTTGCAATTTTTTCTCGCAGTGTGAAATCGTTTGGAGGTCTGGCCACTCAGGGGAGACTACATACACACTTCACATCTCGTGGCGCAACTGCATAAGATACAAGATAGATACTTCACTGGGAAAAGCGTCATGTGAACCATATGGCACTGCAGCAACTACAATACTAAACACGCTCCTTCAAGAAAT
>NC_089795.1:38390267-38420267 GCF_040412425.1 Macrobrachium rosenbergii
ACTGAAACTGACAGTAAAAGGTCTGAAAGGTGTAACAGGAGGAAAACCTCGCAGTTACACTTTGAATCAACTGTTAAGAGAGGGTGGAAAGAGAGTATGAACGGATGCACAGTGAAAGGAATGAATGGGGTTGCAGCTAGGGGAAGAAGGGACGCTGCAAAGAACCTTAAGTAATGCCTACATGCACCGCATGAGGTGCACTGACAGCCCTAACCCCCCTACGGAGCTTCATTCACATGTTAAGAGCACAAAATACAAGACAATGGGCATAAGGCATCACATGCTGCCCTCAATTACATAATTTACGATTTTTCCTAGAAATTACTAAGTAAAACTTTGGACACTCTGGGGGACCCATGATTTAAACAAACTTAAATCTACGCTACATACGAGCTTCAGAATATAGTTTGTTACTTCTGGCCCAATAGTTCTAGAGATGTGTAACTGACCCCGGCCTATTTCCACTACTTCTAAATTATCCCATCCCTCTGAAAAGGAGTCGCCCTTTGAAACCTGCTCCAATCCATTCAAGGATGCTTTGTGCCAACTTTGGTTGAAAATGGTCCACCGACTCTGGAAAGTCGAAAATGTACGAGGTTTACGGCAAAAATACATACATACATACCGGCAGACGTCCGAAAATCTTTATTGGAAAAACTCATTTGAACGTCCAGCCTCGGAGAAATAAAAACAGTATTAAAATATTATCATCTAACAGGAGATGTAATTAAAAAAACACAATCCCACATTTCATTTCGAACGGGAATCCTTATTTTCCGTACCCGATCCCCTGTCTTATAAAACGACTTTCCGATGAAAATATCTGCCAAAAGATCTCCCTTATTATTCAAGGACAAGTCCCTTCATTACCCGTTAAAATGTCAAAGGCTTAAACGATAACGAAATTCAGGGAAGCTCTAAACAATTAACTCCCCGATCGTACAAGGCAGAGCGTGCATGCTAAAACAAATATCGTACAATACATTTAGAATGCAAGCAATCGTGAAGGTATTAAGCGTCGGATGAGGTTTAACGAACCCGCCAAAGCACAGGGTGTTAGGCTTAACGAACCAGTCAGAGCAATCGAGAAAACTTATGAACGCATGGCATTACGGCGAGTGGTAAAAAATACAAAATATAAAAGCAACGGGGAAAAAGACACGCTAATGAGCAAGGCCGCTATGAAATAAAGGACATACAGGCAGGTCCGCTCACAAGGAGGGATATAAAAAAGCCTACAAATAATCGAGGGAAAAATAGTACAATTTGATAAACCTGAGGGAAGAGGAAACAAAACTCCTTATCTGCCCCAAACCTGAACACACAAAAAAAGGGAGGGGGGGGAGATAAAAAGATCTGTCCCTACCCCCAAGGGAAACAACAGAACAACCTCTCAAAATAGGCTAAAGGAAATATGGAGGCTGGCCACAGTCTGCCGGTACTAGAAAAAACGAAATCAACCTAACCAATTTATCCATATATCAGTCCTCCGAAGACAAAATAGTCAATGTAGCAAAAGTATAAGTCGTTCTTTATATGAGAAGCTACTAAATACCTGCATTATGATAATTCCTCAAAATAAAAGCGAAGAAGTAAGATTCACTGTAAAATGTTTTACCATAATCGCGATCACTGAATGTGGCCAATACGCAAGTGCATAAAATACCAACCACTAAAAAAATAACATTTGTTATATGACTGATAAATTCTGTTTCCGTTATCAGGCGTCAACATAACTAAGGTAACCGACGAGTGAACTAGTGCGCTCTTACCTAAAGGAACGCCAAGTCAAAAGCAACGGCAGTGTCATTCACTACAACCTGAAAATCTATGGAGCATCAAAGTTGTGATTTGGAACGTCAATGCGTAAACTATCTTAAATATAACACAAGCATGAAAGCATACACAATAATACTGAATTGAGTAAAAACAAAAACGCAATAAATCAAGTGAAAGTGACAGTTCAAAAAATCACTAACAAGGAAACATACAGTACATTATGTATATACATATATATATACACACTCAAGTGCGTATTCTTTTACCATAATCCTTTTCTCCTGAAATGGGGTAGCTCTAAAAGTAAAATGTCGTCTAGCTGCTGAATTAAGAGGAAAGAGAGAGAGAGAGAGAGAGAGAGAGAGAGAGAGAGAGAGAGAGAGAGAGAGAGAGAGAGAGAGAGAGAGAGAGAGAGGGGGGGACGCACTCAATAAACACTAACATCTATTTCCGACGGTGGAAAAATTTTTTTTTATAAAGGGCAGCCAAATCGCAAAGCCTCTATTCCCGGCAACCCCCAAAAATATTATCTCCGCCCATTTATCTCGAACGTAAATTCCTGTAAGTGCTACATTACCATTCCTGGAGTCTTAATGCTATTTGTGACTCTAACGACTGTATTATTAAAACCCAAGGCGTTGGGGGTGGGGGGAGAAGGAGGAGAAGGAGGAAAAAACAACGTAATTAGATACCAAAATAATGTTTATGATTTTTTAGGGTGGCAAGAAGAATGAGATCCTACCCACTATATTCTTGAACATTACTGCAGCAACGAAATGTTAAATTTACAAATGAATTAAAAATACACTCGTGGCAAAGTTAACATTCACTTACGATATGGCATAAACAGCAAAATAAAATGTGTATATATATATATATATATATATATATATATATATATATATATATATATATATATATATATATATGTGTGTGTGTGTCTATTTATATTTATATATGAGTAGACACGTAAGTTGACATAGTTTGTGTAATTCGAACATTTTTGGGAAAAAGGAGTTAAGCAGTGGATGTGCAGGCTAGATGGTATAGAAGGGTTTCTGCAACAAAACTGCCTTAAAGTTAAAAACGTGTTGTGTGTGTGTGTGTGTGTGTGTGTGTGTGTGTGTGTGTGTGTGTGTGTGTGTGTGTGTGAAATTTAGATGTGAGGAACGTACTGTGAGTGTTTGGGATTCTGAAGCTCTGCTAATTAACTTTTTGTAAAAATATCTAGCGGCTAATGTGGTAGTTTTATACGGAGGCGTTCCTCTCCGATGCAGCAACTTAAAAAGGATCTGCGCAGCAGTGACTATCTGAGCCGTGATTTTCTTAGGAGCTGGCCTTATGGAGAACGAAGGGGGGGGGGCATACTAATGTAAAAAGATGCACAAACATGCTCCAAGTCAGTAATCGACACCTTCAGATATGTAGGCAATTTAAATTTAACCAGAAAACACGTTAAAAACTTTTAAGATATAAAATTAGTTAAGCACCAGGATGAATAAATGACTTGAGGTATGAACGAAATAATTTGACAACCAAGAAAGCAAAAGCGATATGGTCTTTTAAAATCGAATTCTCTCTCTTGGAAAATTTCACGTTCCGATATTATAAACGAAGAGAAATGCAAGTTACGACACATCAGTAAATAAACGCGAAATGTCCGATGCCATACCCACTACATAACTATATTTTCTTTCCAAAAAGGGAAAAAACATCATTTTTAATATGTACAAAAATAAAAAATAGTGCTCTTTATATACATGAGTGAATACTGCGAAAACACTAAATATTTGCTGTTTATGCTCTGGAGAAAACTTAATCTTACCTCACTCTGTACCATATATAAATTTACATATTTCTCAGCCTAATAAAGCTAGATTAATCGAAAATGGGAATCAAGAAACACGTCAATTCCTAAAAATTTAATCGTGTTCCCACAAATGCAGCATACCAGTTGTTAGAATACCACTACTTCCTACATGCATTAACGGAATCTAAGAAATCAACACGAATTGTTGCAATTCGACAAAATAGTAGTAAAAAAATACAGAAACCAAGCCATTTCGTCAGCTGTTTAAATAATGTTTCTCCTGAAAGAAAATACTATTACATAATGATTATGGTAAGTCGGACATTTCGAGTTTTTCCACTGATGTGTCATAATTAATGCTTTTATGCTATCCTCTACCTGGACCTGCAGCTTGTTATTTTGGTGAAGATTCTTATATTTTGGCTGTCTCTACTCTACTCATAAGTAGCCTGCCCGTCAAGCCAACTCTTCCCGCATTTACTCTAGAAAACTGGACTGAGCGCTTTGGTGGCATTTTTCCATCTATTGCGAACTTCTGAAATCTCTCCTTGCTTCCGCTTTTCCAGACGCACTCTTCCATCCTTCAAGATAGACTTTTTCCACTTCTCTTAATTTTTTTTTTTTTTCGGGGCTGGGTCAGTTTAGGGTATTGTCTGTCCTTTTTATTCTCGTCATAGGCATAATCAATATCAAGTCTGGTAGCGCTGTCACCACTGCAAACCATAAATATTATACTTGAACGTATCTCTTATAAGAGCTACGTTCTCTGCACACATTACGTTATGTTTGCCTCAATACCACACGGACTAATATTAATCAAGGGAAAGAATTTAGCTGTAAATTCAAAAATTTACAGCACCATTATAACCATATATTAATGTGACTTATGTGTTATGGGAATTAGCAATAAAATATCAAAATATAACCACCCCCCAACAGCACTGAGCCATGAGTGCACGCAAGCATGCAACGTGAACATCTAAAGTTCAAAATGATTCTACTCGCAATTTAAAGCATGCCTTTACAGGCAATGCGCCATAAAATGGAGTCTGAAATACAAAAACCCGTGAAATAATCCCGCTTGCTCGTTTTCACATTAGCGGAATATTTCACCATAGTTGAAACCTCACCATGAACACATAACCTATGAAAACTTATTACGACAAAAGATCAAGGGTCAACGCAAAGCCAAATTCGCATGATTTTTTTTTTTTTTAGCAAATTTCTGCAAATCATATAAAATAATTACATTATTTTCCCATACATTCTTCCGTTTATTATTTACGCAACGGTTCCAACTTATGTACGGACTAATCTCCGAATATTCACTAACACCCAACCAACACGTCATCATCATTTATACTGAACCTTATATAACTCAATTCCTATAGTCATAAGACTGACAAGCTAGGATGCTGAGAGACCCCACTCATCCTGAGGATCTTCCCTAACCCCCCCGCCCCCCCCAACAACAAGATATTCATTCAACAGGGGAAATAGCTTACCGACTCGCATACAAATTTCCTTCTCTTCGTTTCGTGTTGGTGACGCAGTGCTGGTAAAATGTATTAAAAATTCTTCATACTCATTTTGACTATAGTGCAGGTTCTACGATCAAGACACCAAATATGAAATTTACTAAGTTTCTTTCGTTACCGATGAATTAAGACTCCAGACTTATTTTATTTCAACATCTTTTGTTATTTTTACATACATATGCAGATAAAAACAACAGTATGCTATTTGATTATATCCATCATCTACTTTAAATACACTCGTGAAAAAATAGTTTGTCGTAAATACTGATCATCATCAGTAAACAACAGGAAACGAAGTAGCATGGGATGGGGAAATTTACCTAAAAAGCCTATCAGTAGGAGTGACAGACTTCAAGTAAACAACTCTGATAAGTTTATTTATAAACCCTGGAATAAGTCCCCAGCTTACGTTTTCCAGGTTTCCAGAATATTTTCCAGAGGCAGGGTTTGTCTCCTCCCTCACTCTTACCTTGACTCTTTCTACATGAAGTTACCAACATGGCTGGGATACATACATAGCCTAAACAGGTTATACTCCCCATGCCACCGGCCTCTGTAATCAATGTTACGAAACTCCCAAGGTAAGTTAATTGTTACGTAACATAGAAAATAATCATTTTACAGAACTCCATCAGCAAGTAACACTTTACAGGACTCCATGGGAAAGCAACACGCTGCATCTAATGAGAAAGTAACACGTTAGACAGTCCCAAGGAAAGTAACACGCTCCTGAACTCCCTGGGAAAGTAACACATTACGAACACCATGAGAAAATAAAACGCTTAGGTAAAAAGTAACGGGCTACGGAATTTCCTAGGAAAAGCTGCTTGTGAGCTGATTAAAGAAGAAAATTATATAAAATTATGTAAAATCACAAAACATACCATGAGTGAATATATATATATATATATATATATATATATATATATATATATATATATATATATATATATATATATATATATATATATATATATAAAAAACTAGTTGACTCAAACCCGGCGCTGCCCGAGAAAAATCTGAAGGTAAAGGGAAGGTGGAGGGAGGAAAGAGGGGAAGAAGGAGGGGGAAAGGGAAAGAAGTGAGAAGGTAGAGGAGAGGGAATGGGGGGAGGGGAAGGGGAAGGGGAATGGGAGGGGAGCGGAAGGTGGATGGAAGGGGAAGGGGATGGGAGGGGAGGGGAAGGGAGGGGGAACCGGAAGAGGGAGGGTGAGGGGGAAGTCACGTTATTCTATTAGAAAAGAATAAAAGACATCACTGAACAAAGACAATAAATAAAAAATCTTACACTTCTACAATACATGCTCAGGTGTCTGTCTACTTGTGTGTGAGGGGGGGGGAGAGAGCTGTCTCCCTTTTAACAGTAGACGGACCTTTTAGCAATTACGTAAATTCATTGCACAACAAATCGAAGGAGATGCGTTCTAGAGATGACGATGGTAATACCTCAGGGTACCTAAGAATTTGTATTTTATTGGCAATGTAATTTAGATGCGTTTGTCGTAAGATGAACACTGAAAAAAATGTGGTAATTAGGCTACATCGCGAGTAATTTTGTAATGAGGTGGTAGAACTCTCACAGAAGCATCTGGTCTGCTAATACGCATGTGTGGATGGTGATGAATTAGTTCTTGATCTACAAAGTTGTGCCCGTAACTACGATTTTTTTTTTTCGTCAATTAAGTACTTAGATATAACGATGGAAATACCACAAGGTACTTAGGAATCTGCATTTTATTGGCAAGGTATGATTAAGATACGTTTGGCTTAAGATGAACACTGACAAAAATGTGGTAACTATGACGAGAGTACTTTTTTAATGAGGGGGTAGGCCTGTCACAGAAACATTTGGTCCGTTACTACTTTTTTCCCTGGCGAGAATTGTAAGGGTGACTGACGTGGTGGTAGAAGTTATATTTTGATTACATTGCTTTGTGACTGATTGAAAGTAATTCTAATACAGTCAAACACATCTGTTTAATGTACTGAACTGATTATAGGGTTGCAGTAGGAGGAGTTTTATGACGTCGGCAACATTAAAGGTGGTGGTTCACCATCCAAGCTACTGGTGGCTCCCATAAAGTTACTGTGGAAAAGGTGAACAGCATCAGTAAAAACAAAAATTTCATTTGTTTTGCCTGTGTCTGTATGTCTGTCACGGGGTAGGGGTTTGATTTTGTGTTATAAACCTTCCTGTGGTGACACAGGGGCCGTGTGCAAAATGTTGCCTGGGTCTGTCAAGCGGTTCTGATTTCTGTAGCATCCAAACAAACATACAAATTTTCACTTTTATAATATATATATATATATATATATATATATATATATATATATATATATATATATATATATATATTGACAGTAAAGTTTGTGCAAAGCCTTTCAAGTTTATTCATGCATTGTCCCACGACGATGCGTGAATAAACATGAAAAGCGCTTGATACTGAACTTTCTGCCTATCAATTTCCTGTGATTCGCATATACTGAGTTAGTGTGCATCTACTGTGATTTTTTAAATACATATATGTATATATACACATACATACATACAAACACATATTATTTACATTAATAGTGTACACGTTATTTCCCAAACAGTAGAAAGTTCAAGAGAAGGTTCATACTTTTTTCATTGCTGAATCGTGGACGAACCCCACCTGAGTGTGTGACAGTAAGATAACAGATCTTTCAGAAACTGTCAGCAAATGTTGCAACCTGATAAAACCCAAGTTACTTTTTACCAGGCAAAGGGCATAGCCTAGTAATTTTCACATCTTGAGAAAGAACGTTTAATCTTTTAAATGCATGTTCTCACTGGTAATCAAAAACTGTAATAAGTTTAATTAGAATAATCTTCATATGTCAAAATGCGATAAGTCACGACCAACTGCAAAGGTTATTTAGGTTAAAATAAAATCATTACGGGCAAACGTGATGCCAAAAGAAAAATGAAATTACTTAAAAAACCACATTGGTAGAAATAAATAATAATAATAATAATAATAATAATAATAATAATAATAATAATAATAATGAGCATTTAATCTCAGGATTACTTATTATGAAAACTAGTCTTACGGACGGGTTCTAAACTACTACTACTACTACTACTACTACTGCTAATAATAATAATAATAATAATAATAATTAACAGCAGCAAAAACAACTAGCCTTATGAACACGATTCTAAACTAGTAATAATAATAATAATAATAATAATAATAATAATAATACCAACTCGTTTTTGGCTCAAGCTCTCTTGAAATGCAAAGTGTGGGAAGCCGATCTTGCCGTCAACTAAAAAGGGAACTGGATTTAAAGGCCTCTACAAAATCCCCAACTATACGGGCTATGAATATCAAGGATAAAGCCAAGTCTTCTCCAAACAGACTTGGTAAGACCCCTTTCTGAGGCATGCGCTCCGTCATCAGGAATAATAAGTGCCTCGTGCATTTCTCTTGACGTCCGTGCGAAAGGAATTCTTATATAAAATTCAGGCCAAAGGCCAAACGCTGGGACCTATGACGTCATTCAGCGCTGAAAGGGAAATTGAGAGTAGAGGAGGTTTAAAAGGTGTAACATGAGGAAGACCTCGCAGTTGCACTAAGAAACAACTGTTAGAAGGTGGAAGGTAAGATGGAAGAAATATGATATGAAGGAGTTACAGCTAGGGGTCGAAAGGATGCTGCAAAGAACCTTAAGTAACGCCTATAGTGCACCGCCCCCTATAGGGTCCGTACGAAGGGCACCCTTTAATACTATGCACTGTAATGTTATGCAGCTGTTATACTGAGTGTCAGTAGCTAGAAACTTGGGGGAAAATATCCACATTAAAATGATCTTACAATTTTCGATTTTCTTATGGATAAGGTGTTAAGAGGAAAACTGAATTAAATGTTGTGTTAAGAAAATGAAGGGGTTAAATCAGAAACAACCTCAATTATACGAAACGTACACATGTAAACAATTCAATTCACTTGCTCCTCGACAGAAGATAAATAAAAAACAAAAACATTTAACCCACGATTCCAACAAATTCACTTCCCTATTCCGTTTGAACCTTATCCTATGCCTCTACAGCTTCTAAGGGGAATACGGGCAGAGGCAGCCAATCCTTTAAAATCTCTAAATTCTGGAGACCCTGAAACTCCGACAAGCATTAATGTCAGCAGATTCGAAATTGTGTTACGGATGCAAATCCGCTTTTAAAAACCAATACGGAGAATACATTGATTAAAAGCTTCCGATTCACGACCTTAAGCAACACTTCTTAGGGAGAATACTACATATATTACACATTCACAAGAAATGAACGGAGGCGAGTTGCTACAACCTGCGGGGGAAAAAAAATGGAATTCCATCGGAATTCGATCTCTGAAGTTGAACTTTCCTTTCAAAAGACCTGTCGAATTTGATTAATGGTTTTAAAAAACTTTTTCTTGTGCCTCACAAGTTCTCATTAGAAGTGATCTATCATGCAGCTATTCTAAACAATTTCAAGCAAAATTCTGATGTTATCATCAAAATAGGCTACTAAGTATAACAAAGTTACCTCAAGAAAAGCCAGCAAAACGTCACAGTTCCATCGTACTCAAGCTCACTGGTTTGAAAATCTATCATGAACAGACTGAGAGAGAGAGAGAGAGAGAGAGAGAGAGAGAATCTAAATCAGCTTATAGGTTAGTTATAAATAGAACTAACATTAAGGAACACCAGAACACCTCGACAAGAAACAATCTTTTATTTCCGGAGCAACTCAAAAGCATACGGCGAAATGTGAAAACTGTATTTGGGTCATTCAAAAATAATCTCTCTCTCTCTCCTCTCTCTCTCTCTCTCTCTCTCTCTCTCTCTCTCTCTCTCTCTCTCTCTCTCTCTCTCTGTGCGAGTGTGAAGGTCTTTCTTATATTTCTCCAATACTTCTTTGGAAGTCGCCCCTGCCAATAGTTGGACAGCTGGGCTCCTAGTGTTTCCATCGGTTCTTGTCCCCATGTTGTTCGCAGTTTATACAGTCCGTTTTCGGGGTAAGCCTCGCCCTCGATGTCAGATGGTCAATACTGTGGTTTTTTTTAGTCGAGGTTCTAGTAGGAATTTCGCAAAAAATAAAATATCTGTCAATATTTTCCACCTTTAATCATTCAGTCAGAGGTGTTAAAGGGCAATCTAATACTTTGTATCACTATCATTTACAAACTATATATATCATATAAACTGGCTCTTTAAATAGGGAGAGAGAGAGAGAGAGAGAGAGAGGAACATAAAAGTATGTCTATAAATTTATGGGCATTCAATTCACCATAATCTACGGTTTTTACAATTGAAATGTTTAATCACAACATTATCATTTCTATTATTCAGTAGATGAAACCTATTCATATGGGACAACCCCACAGGGGCCACTGACTTGAAATTCAAGTTTCCAAAGAATATGGTGTCCATTAGGAAGAATTACGAGGAAGTGAAATACAGAAAGAAGAGATCCCACTTATCAAAAAGGAAAAAATAAATTAATAGACAGATAAATAGATAAAAAAGTATTAAAATGCAAGAAGAATGGTATTAGGGTAGTAATTCATTGATTCTCGCTTGAACTTCTGAAGCTCCAATTGCACGACGTCCTCTGGGAGCCTACTCCACAGTCCAACGGTGTGAGGAATAAAGGAGCTCTAGAACTGAGAAGTTCGACAGCGAGGTACATTTACTGCATATTGGTGCTGCTGTTCAGAGAATCTGGTTGCTCTCGGCAGATAAAGGGATCAAGGATCCATTGTGAATGTGAAAGATCTCTGTTGAAATACAACTTATGAAAAAACGACAAACTTCTATTAGGAAACAGAAACCTACCACCACGAACCACTCTACCTAAAAGAGATAAATATCTGGTAGAAGCAGACATCCACACCGGAGAACAGTATTCATATAAAGGAATTACAAATGACCTAAAACAGGTTGCACTGATTTTATCACTGTTATAAATATATGAGGCTTTCCTTTCGTGCAGCATTTGCTGAAGCTTCCATTAGATGTTCCCCAAAAGTTAGATGCGAGTCAAAAGTTACACCTAGAATATCAAGGTTTCCTTGCAGATGGCATGTCAATAAAAGGGGTTCGCAGATACCTAATGCTTCCTGTAAGCATACTGACTATCAGCTAAGCAATTCTTTAAATTCCACATATTTACACAGCGGCTTAAAAATAAGTTTTTTCAGCAACTTTGGAGAGAGTAAGGAGAATACTGCAGTCTGCAGATATGCCGCTCTTTGGAACATGCACTGTATTACTAAGCTTGCGCTCATCCACAAAGATACACGTCGATAAAATAGCTATAGAATCTAGTAGGCTAATCTTGGGAGACAACACACTAGAAACTTTTTAAAAAATCAAAGGAAAGAAACCATCAGGGTCTTCTCCACCCCAGCTATCAAGCTTATCCAGAATTTTCTTAACATCCCTTGAGCGAAAAGAAAATTTTTTAAGAATAGGTTCAGGATGACAAGTATCAGGGAGAGGGGGACATCCTCAGCTGATAGCTTAGCTCCAAAAGCTCGATGAAGCAGTTCAGCGTTTTCTCTAGGCCTAGGGCCAGTAACCAATCTACTATCATCTGTTAGTAGTGGTGGAATGGAAAAAGATTTTACTAATCCGATTTCCTGACCTCTCTTGTGTACACACTGTAAACAAATATATATATATATATATATATATATATATATATATAATATATATATATATATATATATGAGTATATACTATATATATATATATATATATACTTCTCTATATACATATTTCCTGACCTCTCTTGTGTACATATATATATATACAAATATATATATATATATATATATATATATATATATATATATATATATATATATATATATATATATATATATATAAACATTGGTCATAAACTTAAGACAAATGCCTAAATCTGTCCAACGAAAAAACAAACAAACAAACACATTAGCCATCGGAGCAAAGAAAAAGCATATGCCATTAGCAACAACTTTATGAACTGTCCTAAAGTTGGAGAGTGAGTTAGCATTCATTTCTTGGGGAGGCGCCCTGCTCTTCCCAAACATCTCCTTAGTTTAGGACACAAAAGTAAACACAACTCATTTACAATAACAATGTGGGAGACTTCACAGCGCACGACATATTAAACAGCAAAAACCCTTTCAGAAGAGTGAAAAATATGAAATCGTGATAATTGCCATAATTACTACATTTATTAATTTCAATTTACATTGGCTATTGTTTTTGTTTACTAGACAGCAATGTTTTCTTTTAACAGCAGTACTGTAAACAACAGAGCTTTCTATCCTGAATAAATGACAAAGATTCATTTCGGGAAAAGAAATTCTATTTTAACAACTACAAAATTCTACAAACCAATGTAAATTTAACTAACTGTGGAGAAATATTCTAATAAAAATGCCTGATTTATTCTATGCTTCAAATCCTCAATCGCAAGCAAGAGATAAATTACTTTTAAACAACATATTAACAACAATATCAAAATAGGCTGAAGTTCACGGTACGTCTCCGAAACCGAGGCAAAAGCATAAACTGCACCTGAGAGTTAAATAGCAACATGAACCGAGACACGTACGTCGAGCGCCCACCATGAAATACAGATACATTAACAATGAATTTACTTTTCTGGAGATTCTAAACTTACTGAAGACACCATCGATGTCTACTCTTTTTTTATTCTTCTGATACAGCTAAAAACTGACCTCTGTATCAATGCATGTAATGCCGTTAGTGTCGGTGCTTCATGAGAACAGTTTCAGCAGGCTCTAATTTCCGGGATGAGGTTACTAGCCTAAAACCTTTCACCTAAACTGCGACCCAAACCAATAGAATCATTCAGGTACGTATTTCACTGCGTTCATATGAGGCGCAAGCAAAAATAACTGATCTTGCTTAAATCTTCATGCTCAGAACAAGAGGTAAGCCCTTGTGCTCTCCTTACACACACACACACACTCATACATGTGTAGCACACATACTATATATGGCAAACGTAACAGCATGAGCCAATTATATAATTAATGTACACAGTAAACGAAGCCCGGCATATAAACGACGGATTAGAATACCTGCTGTCTCCAAAACTTCACTTTACTTCAATACTATAAATTAAAGAAAAAAGTAAGATAGTTCACTGTATTTACAGAAAATTCCTTACTGCATTTAATATCAAAACAACTGTATCCTATCTTGAGAAAATTCCCTGCCGCTTTCAGCATTAAAACAACTGTATCATATCCTGATATGGCGTTTTCAAAGTGCCAAAACTAACATTGCAAATAAACGTATCTCCTACGAGATTATTAATCTGTGTTCATTTTAACAAGCTAAACAAAACAAAATGACAATAATTTCCTGTAAAATCATTGACACAACACTTTAGGTTATGCAAGATCTGAATTACTTTTGAAATGTTCCTCAGGTTATTCATCCACTAAAATAAAACAAGTAAAAAATGCGCCGGTTTCTTCCGCGCAATCGAGTTTTCTGTACAGCGTATAATTGGTGGCCTGTGTTGTTGGCATCCATAGCAGTGCCAAACTCACGATCAAGGCTAACTTTAACCTTAAATAAAATAAAAACTACTGAGGCTAGAGGGCTGCAATTTGGTATGTTTGATGATTGGAGGGTGGATGACCAACATCACAATTTGCAGCCCTGTAGCCTCAGTGGTTTTTACAGTTAAGTGTTTAATCAAAAACAAAGTTAAAGCACAACTCATAGCGAGAGGAGTAGGTTAGTTGCAAAAATAATAATTAAATTATTTAGCGAATTATAATGCTAATCCACATAGGAGAAACCTTAAGCTGAATATCATCGAAAAATAACACAATTATTATCCAAGATGGCTCAAGTGCATCCACTTCCTTTTACGTACACATCTTTATTAAGAAAAAGAATCAAAATCTGCAGAGAAACCGTACACCGATAAACACACTAAAAAGTATTTGAAAAAAGAGAGGGTATTAATCTTCAGCGCAGACGATTATACTGGTACTGCCTTTCCTGAAAATGCGAGAGAATATTTTTTTTTTTTTAGTGCCAAAAAACAAAAGGGGTCGAAGTAATACTTGTGATCCCTATTCATTGCGGCCGATTACGTCTCCGCTTCACAATAACGACGGAGGATTCTATTCCGCACATATAAAAAGACTACTACTGGATTACTCTTGCACTGTAACAATCATATATATATATATATATATATATATATATATATATATATATATATATATATATATATATATATATATATATATATATATATATATACACACACACACTGTATATGTATGTGTGTGAGTGTGTATAGCTGAATCACGAAAATATGGGAACGTGATGAACATATAAATAAGATAACTTTATATATATATATATATATATATATATATATATATATATATATATATATATATATATATATATATATATATATAGAGAGAGAGAGAGAGAGAGAGAGAGAGAGAGAGAGAGAGAGAGAGAGAGAGAGAGAGCCATGGCCTATATGTAGTTAAATATATCTATATATATATATATATATATATATATATATATATATATATATATATATATAGCCATGGCTTCATGCAATTAAATAGCCTATATCTACAATACATATATACAGAAATTTATACACGTCACTGAATAAACGTAATTAACAGTACACATACACCTTAATGGATAACGATATGAAGCATAAAAATACCTCGATACATCAATGAGGGCACATGCATTTACAAAATACACACACACACGCAAAAATACTCAAAAACATCAATGAACTGGGATATGTATTTACAGTAAGCACACGCAATACTCGCATATATCTTTGAAGAATGAGGAAGGTTATACATATAGAGTACCCAAATAAATGTACAAGCACAACTGAAAAGATTTGTTTGTTCAGTATTAAAGAGTACATGTTCATATACCTTCAATAACGATGAGGCAACAAATAACAAGGTTTTAAGTGGAAAAAAAAAATCTCAATTTCATCTCCTTACAACAAGAGAAGGGAAAAAAGAAGATCAAGGTTCAAGAGCCGATTATAGAATTATAAGAATTACAGTTATGAAGCATTGATAGCAATTCATGATAATTTACTCTTATAAACAGCAACTTTAACATCCGTGAAATGAGGCAGGAACAGGTGCCAAGTAACCGACGGAGAAGTGGAGGTATGGATCCGTAGGCAAGAGAATATTCTAAAAATTGTTTCGTCAAAAACTTCCCAAACAAGTTAGATAATACCTCATACATTTGAAAATAAATTGAAGACAACTAAGGGCAGTGTACCTTACCACAGATTGAAGTGACAGAATTAGCCACTGACATTGCGACAGTCTAAATACGAAGGCTAAAAAAGGTCTCGAAAGGTTTTAAAAATCAATCGCAGGTCCACAGTAATTAACAAAAATAATTATACTAATACCTTTGAAAAGTATGAAAGAAGTCTCTCTCCTCTGCTGGTCCCCTTATTATGTCATATAAAAAAATAGAACCCTTCCTGTTACCATCTAAAATTTTATCACAGCTTTCCCCCTTCATTTTTTTTCTAGAGGGTAACTATTTAGCCAACTTCCACGGCATCCTTCACTGACAACAAATATTATCAAGCCCTTCCAGACCGGGCTCTCTCTCCCCTCCTTCCAAACAAACACCTTGGGTCAATATTCCTACTGTGTGATGCGTGTGTGTGTGTGTCTGTGTGTGCATGTGTACACAATTCACACGTATGCATCTTACGGATACTAGAGAGAGAGAGAGAGAGAGAGAGAGAGAGAGAGAGAGAGAGAGAGAGAGAGAGCACCCTCATAGGCTTTTACTAGTGCCCCTTCCGAGCCCTCACCTCAGCCCTTCTCACTTCAATCATAAGGAAGGGGTGAACTTATCCACTGTTAGCCCCCCCCCCCTCTCCGTCTCTTTCCCACGCACTAAAGGGGGAGAGAGAAAAAAAGAAAAGAAAAACCACCTCCCTTCGACGTTAGAAGTAAAGGTTACCTCTTATTAATGTCATATAGCACTTGCCCGATCCTCAACCGAGCCTCACAAATTCTCTTCATGCGTTGTAATAAAATTTCCTCTATTTTCAACCTTCCATCACATTTACTCCTTCCAACACACACACACACACACACATATATATATATATATATATATATATATATATATATATATATATATATATATATATATATATATATATATATATATATATATATATATATATATATATATATATATATATATATATATATATACATACATGTGTGTGTGAGAGAGAGAGAGAGAGAGAGAGAGAGAGAGAGAGAGAGAGAGAGAGAGAGAGAGAGAGAGAGAGAGAGTTTTAGTGACTGCATACGGTCCAAGAATGCAAAAGAATGTGTGAAAGGGTGGCG
This sequence comes from Macrobrachium rosenbergii, assembly GCF_040412425.1. Classification (NCBI taxonomy): domain Eukaryota; kingdom Metazoa; phylum Arthropoda; class Malacostraca; order Decapoda; family Palaemonidae; genus Macrobrachium; species Macrobrachium rosenbergii. The sequence goes on from NC_089795.1 coordinate 38,406,833, forward strand.
CCAGAGACAGAAAATACAATGTTGGTGGGTATGAAGTCCCTGTAAAGAACAAGAATATTGTGTCTTGGTCTTGTGTAGGCTAAATGAATTCGGAAAAAGGCTTAACTGATGCATATACACAGTTTACAAAATATGAGTATTTGTTGGTATATTTGTGGAAAGAACGGAAGGCCTGAAAAAATATTTTGCAAAACAGATGAGCCAACTGATGTAGGCTATATAATGGTGCGAAGAGGAGAGAAAAAGACACATCTAACCATTAGACGTTGCAGCAAAAGTTTAGATAGGAACGTCTCAGAGAGGAAGAGGCAAAATGTGGCTGTAAATGCAACCAAGACAGTGATGATATAGCAGCAAGAGAGAAAAGCATAAAAGATCATAATATATGGACTATGGGCTAGTGTTAAATATAACCAAGTGGAAAGAGTACATGAGCAGTATGTAAAATTCGTCAATGGGATTATAAAGACAGCTTAATGTCTATTGGTATAAGAGTGTAAGAAGAATGAATAATAGTAAGTGGTGGATAAGGTCATGGAAGTTTCAGTGAAGGAAAGATGAAATTGTCTGAAGGCCATTTGCATGAAAAGATATACATACATTTTATCACATAATAAAGAATGAACAAAATGCTTCAACACTGTCTACCTATTAAACATCATAGACTACAAAATGGCTTGAAAAGGACCAGCAACGCCAACCTTACAAATCTCAATCTCAATTCCAAAATAAATATATATATTCATTTTTTCTCACTTCATCCGTGAACAATCTGTAGCTTCTCCTTAAGAAGGCGATACAAATAATTGCCAATGATCAGACGGCGATAAACTCAATAGATAAAACGAACAGTTTTCTTACTTGCTCATATCACTCCTGAAACTTATATAGGCCTACATCACATACAAGCTTCGAACTGTAACCTACCAAACCTTCTTAGGATAACTCTGCAACACCAAAACAGAAAACTTCACGAGTCTATTTTCACTGTTCTATTACGCGGGATTCCTGATAATCTCTACCTTCTCTTTTCTGAATAGTCTCATTCCACAATTCGACAATCCAAAATCACTTCAGACATTCCACATTCAATTCCACTCCCGCATTCCTAAATCCATTCCAGTCGCTATAGCTTAAGCATCACAAGGATGTGGATGTGAATAATCCTAAGAGCTCCACCTCGAAAATCCAGTCGCCCATTTCCCCTTTTCGACACCATTTGCGTTGTACGAACACGCGATGTCTTTTAAGCACCGCTAATTCATCTCCCAGCCCCCACCTCTCTCTCTGTTTGTTTGTTCTCCCACACCTAAATTGGATATCGTTGTGCTCCTCGTTAAGCAAACATATTAGAAAGTGTCTCCTTCCCTAATCTCTTGCACACACCACTCCATTCTCCCAAAACCTGTCCATCCATTATCTCCACAAACAGCGTTACTTCTCCCAGCGCGGAAAATATTACGCATTAATACAGACATTTCTCTCTCCGCTTCCTCTCTTCCTCCCTCCCAGCCCTTTGCTGGATATTCCCTCTTAATGCGTTCCCATAAAAATGTAAACAACTTTTTTTGTCGCTGCTGTTGTTCAGCAAAGCAAAACCTCGAACCTGGCAACAGACTTCACGTGGGGACACCTGCAGTCTAAAACAGTTTTTTTTATTATAATATATAATAACTTGGTCACCCATTTTAAGCACACTAAAAATATAACGAAATCCTTTACAAAAAAAAAACTCATATCAATGAGAAAATTAAAAGAAAGCGTTTACCCAAGAGTCACATTTGGACACTTTTGGACAAAAATAATTTTGGGCATTTTAAAGCAAATGTTCCATTACGGATGGCCGGCTAACTGCCGGAACTCTAGCCACTCCCATTTAAATATGAAATAAAAATATACTGATCAATCCACAAAGGACATCAAATAACATTAACCTATACTGATTTAATATATCTGTCACGGAGTGGATTCAATATTCAACAGGCGGTAAAATGAAATAAGTATACGACATGCGAGAAAGAACTTAAAAGAAACTTTCGGCAAGAAAATGATAAATTCTACGAAATATAGGTGGTCAAAAAGCATTTACAGTTTTATCTTGTTCGAGTCAGCACTACAATCAATGCCAATCATTAGATTAGTAATTGTGCCCTTCAGGTTGATCAGCAGCTTCTATGCAGATATACTAACAATTATGGACCTGTTGGTTTAGTAAACAGTAATAACGATAAATGGCGATTCGTTGTCCTAAGCGCAATAGATTGTTTTTAGCTCACAAAAAGCCTCTGAACACATTATTTGTTTGGTCCACACGCCATCTACGCCACTACGGACAAAAGAGCTCCTGGCTCAAATCTTTACTGAAATAATGTGGCTGGCGTGTACCGATGTCTCTCGTGTTCCCTTTCCGGTACGTTCCACGCTTCTTCCTTTCAAAACTACTATCGCATAAGGGGCACTACTAATTACACAACATACAGCAAGAACAATAGCATTTTCCTGATCTGCACCAAAGACAGCATGAATGGACTTATTCCCCGTGAAGCAATGATTTTAAATCTGGATGGATCATGAGGAAACACTATTTCATCACGAGATCCCCGTGAATTTTAGTTTATAGCTCATACTAAGGCACTGTATTCCCTCGTCCCAATACGTTAGGAGTTAATGGTCCTGGATACAATGGTACAAATGCTGCTCAGGCACAACAGAATCCGAAAGTCGTTGTTTCAATGTAAAATCCGCAAACAACCACTCTCCCCCTTCTTTGTGAAGATTATTATTACTTGTAAACTGTTCACAGCTGTTTTCAAGCTATTTCATGAAAAGACAACAATGCTCATTCTTCTGTTTTACTTTTACAGCCTGCTAACTTCAGTATACTGAATCGTTTTAAATGCCTTGCCACCGTTCAAGAAACGCCAAATACAAAAGGTCATGGAAAGAATGCCATTCTCATAAAGTTTTGGCGATTTCGAAACCCTAGAAATCCCATGTTCCCTTGATCCCGAGTTCCTAGGTCTTGAGCATCATAATATGTCAATTATTTCACACTTCCAATCAGTAGTTTTATCATTTATTTATTGACAGATTAGGGCTGGTAAATTTTAACACAATCTGACATCTATACTTTTTCCTGGTGGAACAGGATAAATATATATATATATATATATATATATATATATATATATATATATATATCTATATGTCTCTCGATACTGTAATTTATATGTAATCTGTAATTATTTATCCTATTCCACAAGGGAAAAATATAGGTGCAGATAGTGATATAAAATTTACCAAACCTAAACTGTTAATAAATAAATGATAAAGCTACCCAATATATATATATATATATATATATATATATATATATATATATATATATATATATATATATATTATATATAGTGTGCAAAGAGAAAAAGTTTATACTACTCTTGAACAACATATATCTTATATTTTCAAATCTAACCTTCCAATCTATATATATAATTCCTGGTCTCATGAAGACTCAAAAAAGGAGAAAACTCTACCCAAATTTGACACTCCCACACAAGCAAATGCGACAAATATCTTAAAACAAAAAAAAAGGAGATAATCTGTTCTTTTGCCCCGCAAATGAAAAAGCGTAAGACAGATGAACAAACCCCGTCCATAAAACTCCATTTGCATTCTTCGCTACCTTGCACTAATGGCATTTGCTTTCGGGAACGCTGCAATGTATTTAAGGAAGCGGCGGACCAGAAGCGGCTTCTTTGCCTCTCTTCTCCTCCTCCTCCTCCTCAACCTCTTCCTCCCACACCTCCTCCTTATTCTACTATTCCTCCTCCTCCTCCTCCTTTCCGAAGCCATCTGACATCAGCTTTAAACATCCCGACGAAGAGGCACGAGAGAGAGATAGAAGGAAGGTGGGGAAGGGGGGAGGGGGATCTGAGCAATTTTTTTGCCTTTTCTTTTCATCAACTTTTTTTTCTATCAAGAACGCCTTTAAAAGCTAATTAATATGCCAGCATCCTCCTTTCCTCAACATGATCTCCTGCTCGGGCATCCTAGTAATACCTAACAACTTAAATTTAATCATAGATAATTATCCTTTCTTTTCAACGGAACATAAAAAGTATCTCTCCGTCATGATGAGAGAGAGAGAGAGAGAGAGAGAGAGAGAGAGAGAGAGAGAGAGAGAGAGAGAGAGAGACTTGCAGATATCTGCAAGCGCTCCCAAGCAAGAAAAGTGAGACACAAACACCTTTGCTTGCATGTATGCATGCGTGCTGGTACTCAGCGTACATTATGTAAATGACAACATACCCAGATTTTCTTTTCCTCTTTTGGATCTATTGAATAAGTGTTACAAAATTTAATACATAAAATAATGCATATAACACTCCTGTATGCACACACAACAAATCATAAGAGTTATTCCAGTAATATAAGCTAAATCCAGTTAATACATAATATATATACACAAACAACATTATATATATATATATATATATATATATATATATATATATATACATACATACATACACAATATATATATATATATATATATATATATATATATATATATATATATATATATATATATATATATATATATATATATATATATATATCGTGACTATATTCACAAATATAAGCCATAAATACCGTTTAATATCCAATTCACTATACCTTAGGAGTAACTTACACCCTCCAGGAATTATAATTTTTCAATGTTTCTTCCCCAGCAAGACTCGGACTGAAGCCTGATTTAGAAAAAAACAATAGACACTGACTTAGACCACTCGGCTTTCAGAATAGATGTAAGTTGACAGCGATTCTGCTGTACATACGCCTATCGAATCCCAGTTCTGTACTTCGAATCGATATCAACACAGCTCCACCACGATAGCTTACTGGTAAGCTTGTAACACTTGGCTAATTATGAAGTTCTGTCACTTATACATGCGTGACTTTTTTTATATTCACAAATATTAAGCCAAAATTACCTGATCAATTATCATTCCCTTCGGGTGTAAGTTATTCCTAACGTATAATGAATTATGCATTAAGCATTATTTATGGCTTAATACTTTTGAATGTATATACATACACATACATATATACACAATATATATATATATATATATATATATATATATATATATATATATATAAAAATATACGTGTATATATAAAATGGGTACTGTGAGCCAGTGGTTAGGCCTCTAGGCGAGTAGAATGCTTTAGCTAAAACCCTTGAGCTCCCGTTATGGCCGGGATGATCTAAGCACTGAATTATATACTTAGTTGTAACTCAACGGTAGTAGTGCCCAACTAGGGTGGTGCGGGCATGTGGCCAACAACGTTATATGATAAACTTGTTACGATCATTCTACATACATACACATATACATATGTATATATATTAATTACATATACATATAAATCAATAAGGAATACGTGCAACCTTCACAACTGCTTTCCCCTAATTAACCGCGTCGGTGTCCTTATAATGCAAGCGTGGCACCATGAAACCCACGAGAACCTTCCAATATGTTCACTCCACCCACAGTTTATAGTCCAATATTTAGGCAGCCAGGAAGCTTTGATTACCGAACATCAAAGCGGGCCGCCCGAGAAACGACATTACCCGAAACACAATTCCCTTATTACCGGAAGCAAGTCCCTTGTTTTAAGAACCTCCCCGTGTTCTGCAGCAGAGGCTACCCGGGCAATAAAGGCCCATTCGGGCGATCGAGAACGCATCCGTACAAATGCTTCCCATTCGGAATCAATAACTGGTATAAATGCACACTCCTCCAATGTTTCCCCATGGCGCAGGTGAGAGGGAGAGGGAGAGGGGGCAAGGGGCTAACTTTGAAGCGACAACCATCATTGTTATTATTAAACAACACGAGCAATAATAAAGAACGTACCTACGGTATATATGGCTAAAGGGGGTCTTAGACCATGGGTTGGGGGTACCATGTGCCAACATGCTGCTTTCCGTGTACAGTATATACCTAATACAAACGCTCTCTCTCTCTCTCTCTCTCTCTCTCTCTCTCTCTCTCTCTATATATATATATATATATATATATATATATATATATATGTGTGTGTGTGTGTGTGTGTATATGTATAAATACATACAAACTCCTGCACCGCTGTAACTCAATGGTTGGTTCCTAGTTCCAATTCCTGCAGTGGCTGAGAGGTAAAGCACTAAGGTACCACACAATTGGTTGGACATTTTTCGCTCCCATAGTATTGCTTACGAGCCCACACAGCTGTTATAAGATTAAGAAGCAAGGTGTGAGGTTAGCCAACCCCACCCCTAACAAAAGATCTCCAGAAAACTGAAGGGTTGTAAACTTTAGTGCCTTCCATTCAAAATGGGGAAAAAATATGTACCGAGAATAAAATTTAATATATATATATATATATATATATATATATATATATGTGTGTGTGTGTGTGTGTGTGTGTGTGTGTGTGTGTGTGTGTGCGTATGAATTTAATTACCTTCACGACTTCAAAATGAATATTAACTCTACTAATTTCATCAGTAGCCTATCCCATTGGTGAAAACTCTTGTGGGGAGATACTGAAATATCTGACAAACTAATCACAAAAAAATAAAACTATATACCACTGAACGAAAAACATTTCTTTTCGAGTAGACACAGTTTCTCAATATCAGATTAATGGGAGGTAGAAGAAACGAATGTTCCTCCTCCGGCCCTTTTCCCAGGCCTTGTGAGAGAATAGATCTGCATTTACAGGTGACTTGGTATGCTGTGCTTGGACAAGTCTAGAAACAATAGCTGGATAACAAAGCAGCGCTCTGTTTAAATGAAACAAAGAGGACTGGGACAATCTAGTAGAGACTGAACATCTCAATTGCAACAGAACAGAATTTATCACGATAATGATTAGGAAACGAGCCTTGATATCCAAGTACGAGATTTCAATCAATATGTAGACAGATGACTTAACAAATGTTAATTAACAAAACAAAAATTGCATCAACATCTATACAGAACCAACCGTGCTGACTGTCTGGAAGTTCCAATGAGCTTCCACCGATTTCCCATTAGGGGGCGGTAGGTAGCGGGAGCACTTTTTGTGGTTTCGTAATGAATTAGATTAATATGGATAACTGGGAAATGGTAGCCCACCCACTATATACAACCCCCTCCCCCCCATTCTCTCTCTCTCTCTCTCTCTCTCTCTCTCGACAATCACACGGTATGCGGTCACGCAAACGAACAATTACAGGCCCTTTTGATCCCGCTACTTTTGGGCTTAACAACGAATTATTATACAATAGCTATACGACGACGGAGGAAGCAAGGGTAAGGGGGGGGGGATGTTCTACGTTCTACTAAGGGATGGAGGGACATGATGAAGAGGGTAAATGAGGAAGGACACTGACATTTTTATAAGATGGATAAAACGCGACTGCCAATCGATGCGTGCAGCTATTTTTCAATTGCTAGATTATACCAGGATTAATAGAGTACTCTATTAATCTTGGACTGTACATTCATGTTTATTCCATGTATCGGTACTAACTCTTGAATCAAAGGTGAATATCACATATCACCGTCATTATTCTACTGAACATCTCTCTATGTTTACGTAGAATACTTTCACAAGACATTCATGTGGAGGAAAACGAAAGGAAATTCCTCTTCACTAATCAAATTCACTGCAATGCAACCTTTCCGAGATAACACAGCGACTTAATTATACACTCAGATTCCAGCAATGGATAGTTCACAGCAGCTGCCAATAAAAAGAGAGAACCGACAGGACATAGCCTAATAGAGTAACAAAGCTACATCATAAACATGGCAAGAGACTTCAAATCTACTTATATGTACAATAAATGCACGAACAACTAAACAGATAAATATCTTGAAGACCAAAAGGCAAAGATTGCATGACGACTCAGTCATTTCCTAAGGAAAACAAAACGCTAAAGTATGGCAGTCATAAACGCAACACCGAAACCTGTCCTGAGAATACAGAGATAAATTTTGAACTGAACATTTTACTCAATTCGCCTCCTTTATTATTTTCCACTTCATCATCGATTTCGGGTTCATAAACGTCTCGCTTCTTTAGGCAACCGTCTCTCTCTCTCTCTCTCTCAGCAAATTCCTTCCCCTCTCCACATCCTTCCTTTCCCTTTTAGTTTTTTTAATCCCACTTCGTTTTTTCTATTCCTTTATCTTTGTGTATATCTTTTCTCTCTATCCCCTTTCCATCTTTCTCATCCCTTAATCTTCTATTTCCTTTTTATCCTTAACGGTTATCTTCACGAGGATATTTCTTTTATAACTTTTTTTTTAGTTTTCCTCTCCCGTGTTTGTCTTAACTTATTCCTTTTGAATGGGAATTTGTTATATATATAAATATATATATAGTGTGTGTATAATACATAATTTATATACTGTATATAATATTTATAATTACATTCACTACTGAATACAGTGTAACCTGCACTGAATCACTCTTTACCTTCCATACAAATCCTGCATTTAAAAAGTGTGAGAGGAAAAGTCCATGACCAACAACAGTTCTAAACATTTAATACATCCATTCTGTGCAGCTACTTTCAGTATTTGTGGGAGTGAGGCAGAGCTAGGCCACTTTATTTAATACGGTATCATTTTCCTATTTGAGAAACTATCGGAATTTAGTTTCAAATCAATGTAGTCTTATCTACATACTAGTTACTATTTCTAGTTTAAGCTAAGGTCGATCAGCAATGTTACATAAATTTTTCCACTTCCATACAATCAAGGCATATGGTTGTTTATCTGATTGGTATAGCAACACATTTTCTAATGGAGCGGTACCACTGGCCTACACTAATGTCTTATTCGTGAGGACCCGCTTGCCAAAAACTTTAGCGCCCAGTTCGCAAGTGTAACGACCCGGGTGGGTCGTTATGCAGGTTCTTTAACATACTCAGGATGGGGCTGTCATGACTGACGGCAGAAGCAACAAACAAAGGAGGAGAAAACAAATAAAACCAATAAAAAAAATTTAATACAAATTTATTAAGTTACAAATATTTACAAGACACAGGTCTGGTAAAAGATAAACCGTAAGTATAAAAAAACCAATAGGCAGCACAAAAACAAAAATAAAGTTAAATAAACGTTAACTTCCTAAACAAAAGGTAGCTTAAAATTTAAATAAAAGGCAAATAAAACAACAGCAGGCAGAAAAGAAAAAACAAACAAAAACATAAGTCCTCCAGGCACCAAGACAGCCCTCAGCTGCTGCAACAGGGACAAGAACCCACCAACAGAATACTTCCTGATGGAGACGTCAGGACAGCCCTCACGCGGTCAGCAAAGATGAGCAGCTCACACGACTACTCATGGTCACATTCCACCTCTACGTCGTGCTCCACTTCGGCATGCAAAAGCCAATTTGCTGCTCAAAACCTCGACCAACGTCGACTCCAAAACTGCCTGCTGCTGCTGCCACTGCCGCTACCGCTGGTCCTCTTTCAGACCCGACTGAAGACAGAAAACCGGCAGCTCACCGACGAGAACATCAAAACAAAAACTTGAAGGTAAGGAGGCAGCAATCCACAAAAGGGAACGAGCGGGGAACCAGCAGTTCCCGCAAAACCATCACTTAACGTGACAGCAAGGTAACAACACTTTCCCACATGCATCCCCTACACATATATTGTAGTACTGCTAGTCTGACTTCTGTTTTGCTCCAGCGAACTTGACACGAATGACCCGTTCGAAGCATACCGCTAGCCAAACTAGCATGCCCTGTCTGAATAGTACAGCTGGCCTAACACGAATGGCCAGTTCGAACGGTATCAACAGCCTAACACGAATATTTTGTTCGACTGGAACAGTTAACATGGCATGAATTCCCTTTCTGAGCTGCGCCGTTACCCTGACACGAATGTCATATTCGAAAAGTACCGCAAGCATAACATGAATACCCTGTTTCGAACAGTACTCTAAATTACACAACAGTCCTGGTCGAACGGTACTGCTAGCATACGCGATTGGCTGCGCAAACAAAACTGCTTCACGAACTTGCTATTTAAACGTTAGTGCTAAATGAATGTCCTGTTCTAACGGTACCGTCACGGGCATTTCCTATGTGAACGATACCACAAAGCGAAATTCCTAGTTGAAAAGTACCGCTACATGAATTCTATGCAAATCTTGCCGCCATAAATACTTTCTTGTCGAACGGTACTACTACCCGAATATCATTTCATTTTCGTCAAGCTTCTCTCTTCTCCCTTCCGAAACATAATGACTTTCTCATCATACGAACTCTAACAGCAAAAACCCGCAGCCTTCATGAAACCGAGCTCCAATAATCTCATGATCTGTTACTTTGACGGGGCGAGTCTATCATTAACGTACGGAAAAACTGATTAGCTATCATCGATGTTTAAGCTGCGAAACAGATGTAGATTTGGTCTTGCTTGCTTTTGTTACTCGCAAATGAGAGCATACAAATATACATAGTTATTCAAAACAAAGACGACGCCCCAGGTAGACGCTGAATTATGACGCCTTCTGCAGCACTAAACTTCACAGGCAAGATATTTTTAATTCCCTTCTCAGTATGTAATATTCACGTATTGTTCTTTCTTTTATTAAGTCATGAGCTACGCCCACTTTAAAGGAAATTCCTGCTTTCACTCCACATACCTAGAATAATACTTGATCCGCATTTCCTTATAAACTGACTAACAACCAATCTTTGCTTCATGGCTCTAAAAGTACGGTGATCTATATTTCGAAAGAGATCTCTACCATCAGTCAGAGAATACGAAGCCAAGAAGAAGGCTTATCAAGGCATCAAATATATGGATAATGAGAACTGTTCACAGCCTGCCTCTCTCTCTCTCTCTCTCTTCCAGAGAGTTCCAGTTGAAACCGATCCTACCCAATCGCTGGTTATCTATTAATTTTCAACGCCTACAATTTACTCATGCATTGTCAATACATTGGATGAAAGACTGCATTAAAAATGAAAACTAAGCAACATAACCTAACTGCAAAATACGAAAATTTACCAAATATTTTTGTAAAAGAAAAACTAAGAACAAACCCCGCTCACTCGCCAAACCTTCTCATCAACATATATAAAAATAAAACACTACCTCATGTTAACTGATGGTCCGTGGAAGTCAGCCATGGTGCATACTCGCATGAACACAACTTCTTTGATATGCACGCAAGCAACATAACTTTTTCGAAAGCACCTGCTTGAACATACGCCCTTTCGTGACAAAGGATATACAATAAAACTATCAAAAATAATGCTATTAATTTGACAAAGAAGAACAATGCAAATGCCCATAACATAAGAACAGAACAATGCAAATGCACACACATACACACACACACACAACACATATATATATATATATATATATATATATATATATATATATATATATATATATATATATATATATATAATATAGCCTATACATGTGAATCACCATTACCCCTGAAAAAGTGGCCATAAAGCATCCCTCTAAAGGCTTAGCTGTATCACAAGACGACACCAAAGTAATCTCTCTGAAAGCGGTGAAAGCCATCCTCCCATCCTTCTGGAACCTTCGACAAAATAAATGGAAATTCTGCCTTCAAACTTCGGCAGCCTTCCCAGTGCACTGCTCCTCTCGACAGACTGCCTCGCAAAGGAAGATTATGAACAGCAGCCTTCCTTTCAAAGCGGAAGCTCTCCTGGGGATGACAGCCTGTCTTAAATTCTAACAAAAGACACTGCCTCTATAACTTGCGCAGGTTCATATCGTAGCCGTCAATACACGATGGCAATAATAATAAATGTTTGCACTTGGAGCTGTAAAAGGAATCTGCACTTCTTGGAAAAATAGTGTCGTGAAAAAAAAATTATATATATATACATATACACACACACACACACACATACCATAACATCAAGTGCTGCCTTTATCTTTCGGAGGATTATACCTTAGCCTTCATTACATGGCCACACTTGACATGTTATAGCATTTGGAAGTTGTAAAAGAAACAATTACTCACAGACATATCATGAAAGCAAGAAACTAACAACAATTATACTGTACAACAACAGCCAGGCTAGAGTTTCGACACTCAGTTTCGAAAATATATATAGTTCATCACTGTGTTTTCCCAACTTTCATTTGATTTAGTAAATTCTTTCCACGGTGTAAACGAGTACACGAGGGCGCTCGAAAAATTATAACCGCCAGCCAAGAATGCATGCGGATATCCTCTTCGAGATCAGATTTTTACTTAGTCAAAATTGTACCAAGCTGATCCCTGGTAGCTTCTTTATAAATAGTAAATAAAAAAAAAAACTCTGACAGCTCTATAAAATTTGGCATGACTTCAGACAAATACCGCTAGTTTCTAATTCTAAGCACATTTAAGTAAAACGAGATGCCGTTGATCTGCCTTTGAACCCTCATAACTAGAAAGCGAATAATCGTATGAATCGCCTTCCGCGACACATGTATCAATATTCAAAGCTTTCAAATGGCTGACATCAGAGAACGTAACCAACGGCAAGGCCTTGATTGCAACACCACCCACATCAGGAATAGTACTTTGACAAAATGGTTATAGAGCTTCACAATGAATTTCTCAATACTGAAAGCTTATTTCCCAACAAGGAACATTCGCTAATCTCTCACCCTTTGCGCATAACGGCCCTATACGTCATCTGATCATCACACACACGCAAAAATAATTTCCCGGTGTCTAGTGCATGGTTAGAGTTAACGCAGTAGATTTACTGACCTGCTTGCCAGGGCTTTGCAGCAAGACTTCGATCGTTATTAGATATGTAGCACGATGGACTTAGCTTTCGTATCATACTGACTGTTTAAAAATACTTACAACCTACAAATAAATATGTTACCTGTCTAAGCAGCATCTATTTACACCTCAAGCATAATGTAACTCCAGCAAAACAGAGCCAGATTTATAATTTCTCACAAGGGTGGCTTATATTACAGTAAATACCAGACTTAATTCTTTTAAGATTTTGGGATCAAGAATCAATATTAATAACCTATATGCGAAAAAAAATACACAAAGTATGTTGAAATCAAAATAATACTGTTGATTACGGCCAAGAAGAGAAGAATGGAAAAACCAATGCAATACATATACGAGTATATATATATAATATGTATGTATGTACTGTATATGTAATATATATATATATATATATATATATATATATATAATAGCCTACATACATACATACATACATATATACACGCATGAAAAAACTTCAGCAAATTACTCCTCAAAACAATATGGCAACGCCTTTGACGAAAGGGGGAAGAGGCCTCGGAAAAAATGACGTCAGATGGAATACTCCAATGATTTGAACTCTGGTTTCTTAAGTATGC
>NC_089795.1:38425267-38432767 GCF_040412425.1 Macrobrachium rosenbergii
TATATATATATATATATATATATATATATATATATATATATATATATATGTATGTCGATAGATAGATAGATAGATAGATTTTCGCATAAAACAGTAGCCATTACTGTGTACATGACGGTAACCTCATTACAAACAGTGACATAGCACGAGGTCACACACGTGGCATTTTCTTTACAACAATCCCGGGAAGACTTAATAAACAACGCTTATTCAATCGCATAAATACGCGTCTTCGAAAGGGAGTCGAAGCAAATCGCACAAAAAGTTTCAGTTCAAAAATTCGCCTTCCTTGGATACAACATACTTCCGTAATGCACATCTCGGTGAAATATGTATCTGGGCTTTTACGACGAGACACGGACTCGAAGCAAAAAGGCACCAAAGAAAGATGTAAGAGTTTCAGGGTGAGTCCAAATATAAACAGTTGTGACTTTGGTTTCAGCTCAGTTTTGAGCTACGGGTCATATTGCACCCTGACTTATTATTACTTTCTCCCTTACAAATACAAACCCATTTTATGCCTAACCATATGTGCATGTACAATATGTATGAACGAGTATGTGTGTGTGATATATACATATATATATATGTGTGTGTGTGTGCGTGTGTGAGTGCGTGTGTGTGTGTGTGCATACTTCCCAATACCAAGGGTGTTCAAAGAATACAACAGCAATCATGACGTGTTATCTCTGCAAGTGTTGTGCACATGCACAATCACAAAACTACTAAAATATACTCACAACGAAAGGAGGAGAATCTCATGTTTAAGTGGTAGTGTTTACTTACCTGAAAAGAAAAAGAATAACATTAGAAGAACACACACGAAAAGAAATCTTTTTGCAAAATTCAGTGGGATATTAAAAACATTTAAGTCGAATAACAATTAAAATCAGCTAAACTAAATACCTGGGTCTCATAATTAAATACAAGACAATTCAGGCATCACCGTTTAAGGTACTTACCTGAAAAGAAAAAGAAAAACAATAGAAGAATACATACAAAAAGAAATCTTCTGACAAAATTCATTGGGATATTCAGTCGAATAACAATTAAAAGCAACTGAACTAAATATCTGGGTCTCATAATTAAATACAGGACAATTCAGGCATCACCGTTTAAGGTACGGAAAAGCTGTGGCATCTGCTAATGAAATGTTCTCAATATGAGACTTGAATAGCTCTCCAGTTCAATCACGCTAGTTGGCAAAAATGTTCACCTTCAAACAATTAAATGCATAATCAACATTCTTCGGCTAAAACCGATTCACCAACCAGGTACTTTATCAATAAACCTAGCAAAGACACTCAACTCGAATTAAATTCTATGAACGTTTTAAAATGTTGAAAAACTTGATAAATAAACTTGTAGAGCCAAGATGACGAATTATGTTTGCTTTCTGAAAAAAAATCATTATGCCTATGTTGTTCCTAAGAAAAAAAAAAACAATAATCATTTTACACAAAGCCACACACACACATACTGAGACAGTCTCGTCATGCAGAAAGAATGAAGGAGGACAGGAAGCTAAAAAGTGTATAATTCGAAAGAATTGGAAAGGAGGGGGGGAGGAGGACCCTGAAAGTTTTTGATCTATGGGGTAAAGATGCACCAGTGAGCAAGAGCCTTAATAACCATGAAGGATGAGACTGCACGCAAAGATACAGGTAAATGATACAGTGTGTTTTGGGATTTGACGAACTGTTGATGAGCCTTCTATCAGAAGAGGATAAAACTGTGGAATGTTGCTGCTCGAGTTCTGTCACGATTCACCTGCGCTCACACCTGCTTGGTATCAATTTATATATAAATATATATAATTATACATATATATATATATATATATATATATATATATATATATATATATATATATATATATATATATATATATATATACACACACACATGTACATACACACACATATATATATGTGTGTGTGTGTTTGTGTGTACAAGTAACCAGAAAGACATGGAGAGGAAAACTTTAGTCTCATTATGAAATAACGTTATCTTTGACTTTAGTATCAACGACTATGGGCTCCAGAAAAAATAATTTTAGATAAACAGACGCTCCAATTCAATGCAAAGCTATCGATGAAACCTATAACCTTCTGTACGATTACATAACCTATTTCTGCACTTGCTCCTTTTGTATTATACGAGTATATCGGTCCCTAACGCATTTCATACTTATGAAGTCCGAATTACAAAGAACGATGCTTATTTCAGAATAAACTATGAAATGATAATTTCCTAGAATTACATAAAAAACGCAAATTATCCCACAGAAGAAGCAAAGGAACGAATTCATGATCAAAATTCTTAATACAGAAAATAAAAACCACACATGTAGGAAAATTATCGAAGACATAAGACATTCCCAGTTAAAACCAAAAGTGAGGTATCCATATACATAAAAACATGTACAATGATTATGCATCTCTTGTATTAAAATGAAAGATTTAAATAATTTGTTTAAAGGAAATAAGTATTGCAATACCCAAACGCTATACCTAATATCCTAAATATCTCAGGCGTACTAATAGACGAATTTCCAACACCTTTATTTAGGTACCGGGTATCACAGAAATACGCCCACCGATCCACAGCAAACCTACCAAATTAACAACGACAGATCACGTGCATCAATAAAAGGAAAAACAAAAGCAAACAATAGCAGATTATACTCCATACGGATAATATCCAATAAACTCCATTCTGCTGACAGGATACTGTTAATTAACAGGCTAATCCCGAGGATTATAAAATAAGCGTGTCTCGAATTCTCTCTCCCGTGGCACGATGGAAAAAAGCCTCGCTTTGGGTGCATGGCGTTCGACAAAATAGGCCTATCACTTATTTCGCAAATTGGGTTATTTCATGCTTTAGTAGTGCGTAACTTTTCGTAACGAAATGTTAATACTGACTGACGTACCTCATCAGGAGGACTGTAATATTAGAATAGAACAGAATATAGAATTTAAGTCAAAGGCCAAGGAGCTGGGACCTATGAGATCATTCAGCACTGAAGCGGAAATTGACAGTAAAAAGGTTTGAAAGGTGTAACAGGAGGAAAACCCCGTAGTTGCATTATGAATTAGTTGTCAGGAAAGGGTGGAAAGTGAGATAGAACAAAGAGAATATGAACGGAGGTAAAGTAACAGGAATAAAAAAGGTTGCAGCTAGGGATCGAAGGAACATGTAAAGAACCTTAAGTAATGCCTACAGGACATTAATATTGGATGAAGTCACTCACACCAATGTCCTTTACTTCTGAAAGAAAAATGGTTTGATATAAGGAACGAAAAAAAATCATTGCCAAGTATAAATTACACTTCACGATATAAATAAATAAAAAAAACGCAGTGTGTCATTTAAAAGAATAAAACATTCAGGGAAAATTCCCAGAAAAAGTAATTCCGTTCAAAATTCATATGGTTAATCCTGCACAGTGTGCCGATTTAAATATTGCACGTATAAATTATGAACATAAACCGTTACTGTGTTTTTTATCTACGAAACGACCAATACCCAATACCTTAGTATTTCAAGAAAAATGTTGATACACACTGCGTTCTAAGTACACTCATGGAAAATATTACGCATAAATAATCAACAGGCATATCATCACCAAACAACGTAGATCCAAGGTGATGGGAAGAACGGAAATGCTGAGGTGAAATAAAGTTTTGAAGACACTCTTTAGTATAAGATCGTATGAAACCCCTTCTTCGAATAGAGCTTCACCGTCTGACATGGATTAAACGCGAAGAATGATCCTTTCCTAAACACAAATCAATCAGTCGAATTTTCGCAAGGTTTCTTTATTTTTTAGGATGGCCTCATCATAATTTCTTTACTAATATTTCTTACTTACAGAATATACACATTTACATATTCTTATGGTACCTAATAATTTCATAACTAAAAGCCATGGTGACAACAGAACTCTTTGTTAGAACTAAAGTCTTTTACATAGCCATCGTGTTTAAGAATTATTTTCAGCTCTATTACTTTACCATACTGATTAAATAAATAACTTTCAAATGAGATAAAGGGAGGGAAAATAAAATTTTCACCAACAGGGGCTATATATAATAAAAACAGCAACTGAAAATTCCAAAATAAGATACTACGCCTAAAATTTGTGACATTAGGTGCTTAAAACATGTTACACGAGTGACAACTCACTTACGACAAAAGAAAAGCAAGATGATGATAGTTTGTTACTTTCCTTAAAATAACAAAGACTATAATTTCAAGATGGAAAGAAAAGGTTTCCAAAAGCTTAAAAATAACTATATTTTCAAGATAGAAGGAAAAGATTTCCAAGAGCTTAAAAATAAAGTTTAAATATATCAGTTAACTAACTAAAATGGGAAAGGAATGACGTTGGTAATGCAAAATTTTGATGGTTTCCGAATACAGGTCTATAGTTTTTCAAGTAAACTTATAGAATACATAAAGCAACGATACAAACAAATTAATCGGAGCATGAGTACTCGGAGACCGGAACATTCTAACAAGACTGAAAAATACTAATCTTTCCCAACCCCACCAAAAAGTTCCCTTCTCCCAAAAATTAAATGAATATCTCTCCCAGAATCAAGCCATTGTTGAAAATCAAAAAGTCGTTTTTGGGTAAAATTTTTTATAAAAATCCACACAAAATCCGCGCAATCCTGCAAAGAAACAAACTAACCAAAAACATAGCAGCTCTGTCAAAAGTACCATTATGATTGAAGAATCTTGCAACCTCATTCACACTCTTAAAGCTTTCCTCCAACCAGTTAAAATGTCGACAAACCAATTTCGCGATAATCATTTCCTATTTTGAACCCCTTAATATAACGATATAAATCACCTCAATTTTTTTCTTATTCAACTTCCCTGAATCAACATCTGTAGCTTTACATAAGCAAACGACATATCAAAATGACATTATGTTGCGTCAGAACATTGACGGATATTGACATTGCACTTTTACAAGAGCTACGACGGTGACGGGAAAGATGGGACCGATAATTGAAACTCCGTTCTCCTGTCACTCTGAAGGTTAAGGTTGCGTTTGTTTCTTTCGAGTATTCTTTCGCCGAAAATATTTCCACCATTACGTCATTAAATTTGCTTAATTTCAAAGACACTGAAACCTGCTTCACTGCGCTTTTCTTTCTTGTTTTATGATAAAATTTGGTGTTTTGACATTTGTACGAGTTTCTATAAACTGGAATATTCGAATAATCTCATGTTATTTTTCCGAAAAATATCAAAACTTGTACCTATACAGAAGTCTTAAAAGTGCAGCTTACTGCGTGAACATTTCATAATTACAATTAAATGTGTCTTGCATGATACCATAATGGCAAAAAATCAGCAATAGGCTACATG
Organism: Macrobrachium rosenbergii; assembly: GCF_040412425.1. Lineage (NCBI taxonomy): Eukaryota > Metazoa > Arthropoda > Malacostraca > Decapoda > Palaemonidae > Macrobrachium > Macrobrachium rosenbergii. The sequence goes on from NC_089795.1 coordinate 38,430,656, forward strand.
TGTGTGTATATATATATATATATATATATATATATGTATATATATATATATATATATATATATATATATATATATATATATATATATATATATATATATAATATATATATATATATATATAATATAATATATGTATATGTATATATATATATATATGTGTGTGTATATATATATATATATATATGTATATATGTGTGTGTGTGTGTGACTAGGTTTGCCTACCTTTTTCTAATAACACAGCATAGTGAAACTGACAAGCCCAGAACCACAGACCATCTCAGGACACGAAAATTGCCCAAGAACATCAGAACAGAAGGACAACACAACAGACAGCATATATTGAAAAGCTACGACCTATGGATTACGTCAATTCTTAAACCGAATGATCTCCAGTTCCTTTACGAAGTAATATCACTTCCGTAATAAATGTTAAATCGGCAACTCTTGCTGCATCCATTCGCTCTCCCATGACGCGGAATGAAGTAGCCCCCAGTCTTAACAGAGATGTGGGAGCGGATTAGCGAGAGGTTTTCCTTGGGGTAAGAGGCTAAACTGGTAAAACCAAGTTTTATTAATTAACTAAGCATCCTCTGCCCGTTAAATTGCATTCTCTTAATACTGTTATTTCACAAGAAAACTTTACAGTACTCGGAGTTATCCTAGGTTCCCATTTCTTTTTTTTTTTTTTTTGCAACATTTAAGAAGTCCGTCACAGCACGTTGCTAGTGTCATAATGTTATTTGGTTTATATATTTTGCTTAGTCTTTTATCAGAGCTTAAAAGGTACTACCTACAAGACTAATTTGCTGTCAGTTGAATTTTCCTTTGCTATACAACAGAAATTACGAACCAGTTTAAAAAAAACGATGTATGTTGTTAGGAACAATCGTTTGCCGATTGTTCCCTTAGTGGGTTGTTGCCTCCTTTGTTTTTGTTTATTTTTCTTTCTGGCGAGCTGACGTCTGATGAATGGCGTCAGACTTCGTCAGTCAGGTTCGTAACAGCAACCAGTCAGGTTCGTAGCAGCAACGAGCCAGGTTCTGGAGGGCAGAACGACCGATGGTCCAGGGCAGCAGCGAGTCAGCTGGAGTAACGGCAGCAGGTATCCGTACCTGTGAGTCGGGTCCTGGCAGCAGAGCAGCGGAGAATGCGAGGACGAGATGGTTGCCGTGTCGGCTCTGTCATGGTCGTCGTAACTGGAGGAGGACGTCGGTACGTTTCTTGGAGGACGAGATGGTTGCCGAGTCGGCTCTGTCGTGGTCTTCGGTACTGGAGGAGGACGTCAGCACTGTGCGTGAGGACATGATGGTTGTCGTTTCGACTCTGTCGGAGTTGTCCTGCAGTGTTCCTTTGAGCTGCCAGTTTATGTATTTAGTTCTACTGCTTGGGTATTGTTTATATTTTTGAATGGCTTATTAATTTGCTTTCGTAATGTTTACTGTTTTGGTTTTATATGTAGATTTCCCTGACTGTTTAATGCCTATTGTGTTAGTCATTTGTAATGTCTGTTGAGCTGCTCATCCTTATGATGGTTTTGGTCATTTATGATATGTTCATTTATGTACTGACTCGATTTATTTTATTGCTTTGATCATTTTGTTCTGATTTTATGTAATGTAATTATTGTGCTGGTCACTTGTGTGCTGCTAATGTTTATTATGCTTTTGACTCATTTATGTTTTACTGACCAGTTAATTGTTGCTGCTCCTTTAAGTGATTAATTCACTTGTAATTATATCCATTTAATTGTTTATTCTAAATTGAGCCAATTGACTCACTGTAAATATGTACTGTAAATAACTTTGTAAATAAATTAAGTTTAAGGTCACCTTTTTGTATTTATTTCTGCTCCTCCTCCTTTGTTTGTCACCACTCGTCAGTCATTTCAGCCCAATTGCTTGTTTGTTTTAAAGAACCTGTCGATCTCGAAAAGCGAGATCTTAACATATGTACACTCGGCAAGGAAAGTGAGGATACAGTTTTCATTAGATTTCGTTCATCGAATTTTAATTTTTTTCTTAACAGAAAACACGTAATCTCGGTAAATTTACTCTAGAATATGAAAATACAATGCAAATTATATCATATGTTAAATCTGCAAAACAAAAACGT
>NC_089795.1:38437767-38480267 GCF_040412425.1 Macrobrachium rosenbergii
GTGCTTCAAATGTTGTTGGAAACTATTTCCTGCAAAACTGTAAAGATCATCATATAAATTTTTTCCATAAACATACTAATGAAAAAGTCATAACATTAAATTTAAATTACACAGAAATATAACCACTCTGGAGTAATCCACACTACCACAACAGTAATGTATAAACAGTTGCTACTCCGGTGCTTTAATCACTGTTGACAATATATTTAATTCTGTACCAAAATCCATTGCAAATGTGATCACAAAATTACCCATTTCCATAGTCATACTTATAAAGCTGTTGCATAAATTATGTTGGCAAATCCCCAAACTCACTGACGACTCAAACACGCGTCATGAATGTTTTTATTTACATTACCCCGACCCTTTTACCCACGATAACCTTGCATACAACTAATCAGCAGTGACATGAAAAAATACACCTTTACTCTCCTCCTTTGTAACTGTCGAGTTCAGCACTACCAAATCGATAATAAGAAATTACTCGGTCTTCACGGGAAAAACCAAAACGCTTCATGTTAGAAAACACTGTGAGAACCATAAACTATGATCTCAGACGATGTTAATCATTCTCCCATAAGAAGCCTCTGTGCAAATGAGTTGAAACCTTACTTATTTCTTGTAATGCAAATTCAAACTACTACAACATCTGCGATTGTGATTCTACTCTAATCATTCAGTTTAGGTTCTATAATCATTTATGCCAGTTTATGACTAAACGAAGATGCACATTCAGTTCAGGTTCTACAAACATTTATATACCAGTTTACGACTAAAGGAAGATGCATAACAGTTCAGGTTCTATAATCACTTATAAGCCAGTTTATGACTAAACAAAGACACACATTCAGTTTAGGCTCTATAATCATTTAGGCCAGCTTATGGCTAAACGAATATGTACATTCAGTTCTGGCTCTATAATCATTTATGCCAGTTTATGACTAAACGAAGATGCACATTCAGTTCCGGCTCTATAATCATTTATGCTAGTTTATGACTACACGAAGATGCACATTCAGTTCAGGTTCTATAATCATTTAGGCCTGTTTATGACTAAACGAATATGCACATTCAATTCCGGCTCTATAATCTTTTATGACAGTTCATGACTAAACGAAGAAGTACGTTCAGTTCAGGCTCTGCAATCATTTATGCCAGCTTATCACCAAACGAAGTTGCACATTCGGTTCAGGTTCTATAATCATTTATCCCAGTGTATGAATAAACGAAGATGCACATTCAGTTGAGGTTCTATAATCATTTTTGCCAGTTTACGACTTAACGAAGATTGACATTCACTCCAGGTTCTATAATCATTGATGACAATTCATGACTAAACGAAGATCAAAGATAATATATGGCTCACCCAATACTATATACCAGTGTCTCCCATCTCCCCTTTACAATCTGCTTCTAGTAGGGGTGATTCACGATACAGAGGACACAACTTTAATAACAACTGTGGCAAAATATGTGTTGCCCCATAAAATACTGAATTTTACGGATACGCTGACGGGGTGAAAAATGTTAGGAAACGATGAAGCTGTGGTAAAAAGGTTGGAATATACGAGTACAGTGGTTATCAAACTCGCTTCACCAGCAAGAGGCTTGAGATCGATCCAAAACGGAAGGAGGAGGAAGAAGAGGAATAAGTACGTTCTGCTTCACCTGACGTACACAATGAATAACAATAAAAAAAAAAAAAAGCTGATAGATATCAGAGTAAACTGGGCTACATTTAAGGCAGAGATGGGTTGAGGACTGGAAACTTTATCCCCCAACGAAAATTAGGAGTTAAGAAGATAACACTCAGATTCTACTGGCTCTTAGAAAGGAAAAGCGTACTGGGATGTAGGTAAGTTTACAACATTTGCCTAATTATGGCATTGACAAAACTGTCGTATCTGGCAGTGTTGCAAACTTAGCAATCAACTATTATGGTGATGGGGGATGATTTCAGTTCTAACCGCAAAACCTCAATTCAGCAGAAAAATATCCGGAAGAGTTAAAAACAACTTACGGCTCTACCGATAGAGAACTCTCAGGGACACATACCTCAAACGATAATAATTCCCTTTAGGTATAATTTATTCCTTAAGCATCGTGATTCGAAATCAAGTGGCATTTGTGGTTCTCTCTCTCTCTCTCTCTCTCTCTCTCTCTCTCTATCTCTCCCTATATCTCTCTCTCTCTCTCTCTCTCTCTCTCTCTCTCTCCTCTATATATATATATATATATATATATATATATATATATATATATATATATATATATATATATATATATAGTTTGAGTTTATGTGTTAAGAGAGAAAAGGGGAAGGAGATAAAAAAAAAAAAACTATAAACTATCAATAGGTAAACTATAAGAAGACATTTCTACCCTTCCCTGTGGCGTCAGGAGACGCCATGGCAGGAGTCGACATCCAACTGTCGGCTACTACTGCTGAACGCCGCCGATGAATACTGTCCGGTGTCTACAGAGCAAGTGTACAGTAGCGCCACGTACGATGCATGGCACAATGATCACCCAGTACACAAAACGTTTCGTTCAGGATTGCCTTGATTAGTTTGTTTCCTGACTAGCGAGCAGCCTTGCTGTTACATCACCCTGCTTTCTATTTGACTTTTTTCCCCTCATAAGCTTTATGACTGAAAAACTGACCTTCCTGAAACGTTGCCTCATTTCCGCGGTTTTAACTGATCTTGCAAACACTACGAAGGTGATATCATGCTTAACACAATGAATCTAATCGTTATTTTGTGTATTCCAATCTTTTCTAATGGTGAATATCGTAGATAAAAATTTAAATAGGATGTGAAAACGAAAATGCCGACTATGGACAACCTACCTCAAGCCCTAAGCCTACCGTAGGTATTTTACTGACACACACTGTATAAAATATTTCAATCATTTCATGCCTACATGTAAAAAGAACTCTGCCTTCACTATTCACTTTTAAAAAGAACATACCAATGACTATCAGAATGTTAAATTCCAAATGAATGAAACCTCTTCTGAATAACTATAACATTAAGTAGCTATGAGAAAAAGATTCGTTCACGAACACTACTCGTAGTAGTCACTCATTCTCCTCCATTCATAAGGCAAGGCCAGGGCTACAATAAATTCTTGTTTAATGAGGCCGAACCCATTTGGCTTGATTGGTAAAGCTGAGAGTCAATTTGAGGATCCAATTCCCTAAAGCTGGCGTCACGTTAGACGTTTTCATGAGAGATACTCTTCAACAGAAGGAATTTCTACGGCCCCAGCAGGCAAGTAGCCGCTTGTTTCTACTCGTTTTGCTTTCTATTCTGTCCAGAAGATGGCAGCTAATGTTAACTGCTTGTTTATAGTAAGCGGACAAATTTGCGAAAACAGAAACAGTAACATAAGTGCGTTATAAAAATTATCAATAATCAAATTACGAATAGAATATACAATTTAGACCGAAGGTCAAGGGCTGGGACCTATGAGGCCATTCAGCACTGAAAGGAAAACTGAGCGTAAAAGGTTACAAAGGTGTATCAGGAGGAAAACCTCGCAGTTGCACAACGAAACAATTGTCAGAAGAGGGTGGAGAGTAAGATGGAAGAAAGAATATGAAAGGAGGTACAATAAAAGGAATGAAAGGGGTTTGCAGCTGGGGGCCGAAGGTTAGGAACTTTGCACAGACATACACACATACACAAGCACAAGGTAATAATAATATTCAAGGAAATTACGTTATTACTACAACACCGAAAACTAAAATAAAAGACGGCATAAACAAACGTTGGCAATTCATCGCGCACACATCACAAACGGGCTGAATACAAGGCAACGACTTATTGGTACTCCTAACTAATACTCCATACGATTATCCAGCATTTGGCAAAAGTTCGGCCTCTACTTACGGCCGTTGGCTCGTTTTCAACAAGTTTTTTATATATACTATATATGCGATAAGTTCCCGACGTGTGTTCGTGACGTTACACTGTAGTGTGGATGCATCCTTATAGTGTTAACGCTAACTGTCAAATTCTGATCATGATGAGACAGCAAAATAAGGATAAGGGAAAATTTCCAGATTTATATAATGAACCTTTGTTATATGTTATATCACTCCCACTCCCTGTACTAAGCATTTCTGAACATGTAAGTCTTCAACTCTTCAATTAGGCAACCTAAATATAATTATCAAAAGAGACTTGTACAGTATATTCCGTCAAAAGATTATCGGGAGTCATTTATCACTAAGGCCATTTCCTCAATAGCACGCTTTTCGAGCAACTTAATAGCATTCTGAGGTACTGTGAAGGTTCTGAAACTATGTCAATCCAAGACAGCCTATAAGGTAAAGTACACATGACATCTAACAGTCCCCTCCACAGTAACTCTGAGAAACCCAACCACGTGCAATATGCTTTCCCATCTTTTTTCCACCTTAACATTCTTTCCTATCAACCTGAGACAACACATGCCTGGAATTCAGCAACGTTTTATTCGGTTTCTTGGGTCACTTGAAAATTTATCAATACTTCCGGCTTTTCAGTAAGTTCTTCAACCCACTGAAAAACCTTATGATGCATAAAAAATTGCAGGCAATGCAACACAATTCTTTTTTTATTTGGTCTACATCACAATCAAGAACATAACTACCATTGTTCGTATATATACCTACTACTACTACTACTACTACTACTACTACTACTACTACTACTACTACTGCTATCTCTATTCCACCTCTTTCCCCCTGTCAGATATTTTAGGCAAGTCTTTCCTTTCAGCTCCTCCCAAGTTTTCAATATCACAGTGGGACATTTCAGATTTGCATACTGTAACAAGATTGACACTGGGAGGGGATAGTGGACACATTGGAAGTGAGAGAGAGAGAGAGAGAGAGAGAGAGAGAGAGAGAGAGAGAGAGAGAGAGAGAGAGAGAGCTACAACGAAAATGCATTCATTACAATGGATGTTTTTAGTCGAGTCAATACAAACAACACATTATATATCAGGTTACTTCACCTTGATTATATAGAAGGTTATTAAACCTTAGTTCTATTTCACACATTTTAAATTAACCATTTGTTGGCATAAAATTTTCTTTTTGCTTTTTTCTCTTTCCTCCCCTTTTCCTAACGAATTTCCATCTTGCAAAAATAAAATCTGCGGCTCAGGACCCACATTCTAGATTATTTTTGTTCAAATTTCATGAAGATATTGTAGATTTAATTCGACTTCAAGTAATCCTGCAGCTCGGCGCAAATTTGCACTTTTGTTATTTCGGACACTAATACACATTTTCGATATAGTCAGTAATCCGCTGAAATCTTCTAATGCTGCCATGAAAAAGTACGATTACTAGTGGATACCGATTACTGGAGAGAGAGAGAGAGAGAGAGAGAGAGAGAGAGAGAGAGAGAGAGAGAGAGAGAGAGAGAGATTGCACCAACGTGACGGCTGAAACTGCAACAAAATATACAAACACGTAAAGGGGAGAAACGCTCAATCATATATAGCAAATCTTCGCAACTCACAACGAGAATTTATCAGTTTACTAAATCCCCATTTCTTACCTGCTTCATGTTCTAGGCTAACCAGAGGAAAATCTCAACAGACAAGCCATTTAACCAAGACAATTCTGTGTGAATCAAAACAATGCTTCCTAAAGGAGTTTGTTTGTTATTGCTTTATGCTTTTTTGTTTTATTCCTGAATGTCTATCTTTCCGAATACTGTACATAGAACTCGAGCAGTATTATCTTGTAAGTTAAAATTATGTCCTCCACTGTGAGTTGCTAGGTAGTCGAACATTAGGTTTCACTTTTTCCTTAGGTCTATAGGGTTGATTGTGGTGTTCTATAAGTGTTCGCTATGCTCTTTTAAAAGACAGAATGAATATTTTCTATTTGATAAGTTTTATATGGTACTTCTTACGAGCGATTATCAGTTTCCCCTTAAGGAAAAAAAATACCTTGGGTTTAAACGTCTTTCCGTCTTCTGGTCATCTCGCTGTGCTATGAATCAAAGCAAGCTCCACGCTTATATGACAATTTAAATCATCCACTGCCACTTATTGCATAATTTAAATCTAATCATTCAGTTAGCCTAACTAAAGACCTTAGGTCTTTGCTGTATGCTTATAATTTGTATATACATCTCTATATAACAATACTGTGCAGCACAGTCTTTTGCACGAGTGAAAAGATCATTTCGAGAATAATAACCTTACGCTTCCACTGTCAATAAGACGACAATTTCAAGCCTGATTGCTGTTAACAAGTAGCCTACATGTAATGTGGGTAATGTTTCTTTTGAGTCTCCCTGTACAGAAAAATGAAAAGGAGTCTCTAGCGAAGGCTGGCACTTGCGACTTGGCGTGAGATAAAATGAGGAAATTTCTACCATTCTGTCACGAAACAACATAAATTTAATCTGATTCCGAAAATAGCTGAATACCTCACCAAGGGAATTGCAACCTTTACGCCTAAATTTGTTTTTCAAGTTATACTACGGTCTCCGTTACATTTCTCTTTAAAATTAAAACAACGAAGAAGCAGTAAGTTTCAGCATCAAGGTATAAATATTTTCCGCTGTTTTTAATACTGGTGGTTATCAAGAAGGAGGGACGGTTCAAATAAACTGTTTTTCACCAGAGATGATTAATTACAGGAAGGTGAAACTGTTAGAGGTGAATACATAAATAACTTCACTTCTGTCTGAAGAACTTTTAGTCGATTTTAAAAGAACTATTTCTATCTCATATAACAGTGGATATATTCTACTTCCACTGCCGAATAAACAAAATCCCGTTGGAAACAGTAAACCTCAAAAATGGCAATTGACGTGATTATGCTAGAAACAATAAACAGTCTAACGTAGACATGTCTATGTATTAGGAGTAACTTAGCTCTTGAATGTCAGTTAGTGATCTTTCCTGTTCCGCTAGCAATGAGGTCTAGGGAGAGCCGCGATCATAAGACCAAGGCCTAAAGTATTCTTCAGACAAAGAGTTTCTGAGTACTATGAAAATAGATGGTCAATATATCAAAATAAAAACTGAAGTAATGTCTATCAGGGAGAAGTAACAGCTCGCAAGAATAGATATTAAATCGGGGCCGAGCCAGGGGAAAATGAATACATTAATAAAAACGATAAGGCAAGAAGTATACCAGGGACTTCACGGCAATTAACGTATGGACACCCAAGACCTAATCGTATCAAGACATAACCTCTTTAATTGTGAATTAGTTTTGCAAGCACCGATGTACACAAACATTAAGAACTGAAGAAAGAATAATTTAAATGGGAAATAATCGACACAGTCACGTGTGTAGTACATTAAATTCAAATTGTCAATTTAAGTGTGATGCATACTTTGATTCGTGACGCAAACATATGGCCAGAAGCCGCAACGCGTTTAAATTAAAGGTATTATTTTAACTCAATAACTATAAACCCATGATCATCCGTACCCGATACAATATAAAACTATAAAAATTTAAAAATATTCATGTAGCCTTTCGAAAGATTAAAGAGAACACAGAAACAGGAAAGTGCAATCTACACAACAGATCTAAAGAAAATAAAAAAAATGAAACAATGTTTGATTGCCAAGTGAATATCTCGGCATTGGCCGGACTTTTTAACAGATACTTTTTAAAAGACAATAATTCTAAATTTTCATGTATGTTTTTGAACTGAAAGCACTCTCAAAGATAAATAAACTATAAACAAAAATGAAATTAAAACTAAATTCCTTGGTGACTACATACAAAAGGCAAAGCAGATAGCTGCACTATCTATTCAAAATACGCAAAATACAATATTGTTAACAATGAAAAAGATTCCATTTAAACTATATACTAAAAAAATAGTTCAGTAGATAACAACCTTGCCAACACTGAGATACGCGATAATCTACATTTTTAATATTTTGAAACCCGGTACTGCTTTGGCTTTGACCAATTTTTCCTGTAATCGCATAATCTATGCTTTATACATTAAACGACACGGAATATTTCGACTGGATATTTGTGCGAATTTCCAGCATATTTAGGCCGGAGAAAAAGAGGCGAATTGGATGGAACCATTTTCATGAATTTTGTGGGGCATTTTCCTTCGCATGTATAGGACATGGCGTATGTCTGTATAGATAAATACATATAAAGTGGCATGTATGCTATTGAAAATGTTTCACCTCATCGTATGGGGCTTGGAAACACAAGTACTTGCAATGCAAGAGTGTGCTTTGTAACTGTACTTTCATGAAATATTTTACCCGGGATATTTATACGAATTTGCAACGTATTAACCAAAAAAGAGAAGAGCGCAATAGGACAATTTTCTGGATTTTTTTCTTTTTGTGCAGATGGAGGCTATTTGTGTACGATTATAAATAAATAAATAAAATAAAAATATAATATATGTCACACACACATACAAAACACACACACACACATATACATATATATATATATATATATATATATATATATATATATATATATATATATATATATATATATATATATATATATATATATATATATATATATATATATATATATATATATATATATATATATATATAATTTACATCTATAAAGAATAAGATGATTCATGACAAATATTACTATACAACAAGAGGTGAATAATATCAAGAAGGAGAAAAATAAGTGTAACATCAAAATAACTCATTAACGAACAGCACAGTTAGCCATAACATAAGAACAGGGCAGGGTTGCATTATGAGCAGGTAGCGACTCCCGACTTCCTTAGTCCCACCTTCACCACCCCACACACTCCAAGTATCGGTCCCACCTCAAATAGTAGTAGACACAAGATGGAAAAAATAGTACAGAACAGTTCCCCCTCAAATATCATGCCCACTATTATAGCCAAAGGAGAAAATATATATTTACTGAATGGTATCGTCAGTTGAAATTCCATGGCAACAAATGTACAAAACCCGCATCAAAATTTTCACATATAATATACATACATAATATATATTATATATATATATATATATATATATATATATATATATATATATATATATATATATATATATATATTCAGGCACATATTAAAACATCTTCCATTTCGCTTGACTCATCACCTCGTTCATGATTGACCTTCATCCTCCTCCTCCCTTAATTTTCGTTGTGCTTTTCTTCGGGGCTAGACTGGATAAATATTTCGAGCCTTTACTCAAAAAACAAAAGAAAAGTTTAACCTTACCCCCAAAACATGTGGACAGACATCAGTGTGCCTGTGTAGATGCATTCTCACGCTGCATTTATAAGTATATGCTAAGACTGCAACTGCAACTTAGAGATAGCGCGCAAGCACGCAAGGCCCTCAATCGTAGCACTCACTTGCCAAGTAAACAATTTCACGGCTGGATACCTTTTTGGCCGGATTTATGGTAATTGCGAGGCCACATGTCAACTCCTACATATGTATGTATGCAAAGAGTTTTTCCCCCCTCTCAAACGAGTATTACTGCGTAGATTAACTATATGTATGCATTAAAATACAATGAGAATGGAAAAAATTCTTTTATACTCATACATATATATAAAAAATGCATGTATGTATGTGTATATATATATATATATATATATATATATATATATATATATATATATATATATATATATATATATATATATATATATATATATATATGTTACCAGGGGCCTCAGTGTACAAAAAGTAAATCCACCAATGACCCCTTTTATAACCTACAATAACGGGTTCACTCAATCTATCATTGATACAGAAATTATCACACCAAACAATAAAGCTTCTCTGAATAATTGAGAGGAGGAAATGTGGGTCGTTATCCCTTGCAGGACTCGTTTGTTCCTCCTTTTAGTAATGGATCATTAGTTAATGTGCAATTTCTTTGCAAACCTGTTAAATTAAATGAGAAGTAGTAGTTATACACTAGGTCATGAAAACTTTTGTTAAATATGTACTAAGTGTTAATGAGTAACGTATGTACACGCAAAAATTGTGGTAAATATGCACACGTTTAATATACGTTTATATATATATATATATATATATATATATATATATATATATATATATATATATATATATATATATATATATATATATGTGTGTGTGTGTGTGTGTGTGTGTGTGTGTGTGTATGTATGTGTGTGTATGTATATGCATATTACACATGAATTTCAAGATACATAATACTTGGAACAAAACTTCCAACAGCTAACACAGAAAAACTACCACCCTTCACTTCGAAAACGATTTAAAACCAAATTCATTATTTCCATCAACTGACACACGTTTCAACTACTTTTTTACCTCTTAAATGTATTTCCTAGTAAAATATTATAAAATCTTCTCTACAGAACGTTATGCAAACATCACCAATTCCTAAATTCTTAAATCTGCTCCTACAATAATAATTATGCACAGATTCAAGAAAGAAAGGAACCAAGTAACACTGAGATTAGCTAGCACTTACTTCTGTTTCAATTGAAAACAGGTCAGCAACTACTTCAGGTCAGTTAGGCTAATCAAGGGATAGCGTTAAAATAATAATTGCTACTAGCACAGCCACAGTAAAACTTGGAATTTAACTAAATACTCAATTTCTGGAATACTTTCATTTTATATAGACAAATTTCCACAATCAATATCTTCAAGCTGTCCAGACATCTTGATATCAGGGCAATTACTCGAAAAATTTCCCGATTTTATTGTTACTTTATTAAGTAGCTCTCTTTACCCTACTATGAGGATCCTTTTATCCTATTAGAGGGGTCAAGAGACTTCCAGGTATTCATCCCAGGTAATGTTAGAGCATCCTTGGGCTATCTGAAATGTTTTGCACTTGATGATGAATCACCCAAGTTGTATGTGCTGGATTCATACAAGATAAAATACTGCAGCTGATTATACTGTGACTTTTCTGAATATAATTCAAATTTTCATGAACATAAAGTTGGTCATTTGTTGACAATGATCTCGTTCATACGTTGTGTCCCTTCCCTTTACGGTAATGCGAATACGAGGTGGATCGACGTTATAAGTTTATGTCTGCATACCCTCCCAAATTTGCAACTCAATACGTGATATATATAAACTCCTCCTCACCAGAAGGTCCACGCCCTTTTCAGCTCAATACGCCTACATAAAGAATCATAGTCAGCAGGTCAAACGCCCCTACAAACCTTAGCCATTCACTTCCTGGATGACAAGGTCATCCACCGAGTACTTTCCAAGTCTTACACCCCTCCCTCTTTATATATGGAAAACTTTTCAACAACTCATCTTCCATTCTTTTCACAAGCATGAACCATCATTTCATGTATGTTAAATTTCTCCACATTTTATCATCTTCCCGATGCTTCTCAAACCACATGCATATGCAAAAAATCTCTGTGCTTCACTATTTTTCTTTAAAATTTTGTTATGAACTTCCTTACCCTGTAGTTGCATCTTTGGAACTCCAGAAATTCAAACTTAGTGCAAATGCTTTTTTTGTTAAACAGGTTGGCATGAGTCTAATTCATGTTTATTTGATATATTTATTTATTTATTTTTATTTCCATTACAGTTTATTCTTTACTTCTCAATTTCCTTTTCCTTACTTGGCTGCTTTCCCTGATCAGGCCCCTGGGCTGGGCTTGCATACCATTCTACTTTTCCTATATAATATATAATATAATATAATATGATATATATAATATATATATATATATACAATATATATATATATATATATATATATATATATATATATATATATATATATATTGTGTGTGTGCGTGTATGTACATCGAAAAACCTTACATCATTCCTACTCTAACCCAATGTACTGGAATTTGATTCTTCTCCCTGGTTGTTTAAGTATCTTCATTTGATCATTATTTCGGATAAAAGGCTTTGTAATGACAAGCGTATCTACAACGTGTGTTAAAGAATTTCAGAAGGTAAAGTGTTAAGGCTACTACAAATGCGCAGTTTCCAAACAACTCTCTTAAAAAATCTTTATTCAAATACACCTGAAAAACTGAAGGTATTCAATCCGAGTTCCACATATTGTGCCCCTCCCCCCAAAAAAGGAGAGGGGAGAGATTTACCCCGTTTATGAATTGAACCTTGAGAGAGAGAGAGAGAGAGAGAGAGAGAGAGAGAGAGAGAGAGAGAGAGAGGCCTTTGGTCCCCTTTCCGTGCTGGGTGAATAAATGAATAAGCGATGTGAGCCCATGTCAATATTCAGCTCAGCATGTATTCATTCATGAGTTACCCCTTAGGAAAACAAATCTCGGCCATCAAACCAAATGATACTTTTGTTATTATTGCAACACCAATCTTCTTCAACATTTCACGTGTAAACAAACACACAAGCGCTCTCTCTCTACACACGTACGCGGTAAAGAAACTAAATTTTCAAAGAGCAGTTTCATGAACAACATTTACAACGCGACAAGGTGCTAGTATTGCTACGCAAACCTCTGATCGCCGTTAGAAATCGTCATTACCAATCAATGACAAGGTAAAAATATCTCGCCAAATAACCAAAAGCATTTAAAAAAAAAAAGACAGAGAGAACCTTACGAATGTACGCTTCCCCCCAGAATATATAAAAGCAATGTGCAAATTACATTTCAGTCCGGGTGCTGCATCTTTCAGAGGGAACGCAATTTCTGCATTTGCTGTTCGTCAGCGCTAAGTGAATCAAAGTCGGGCGCATATTAACCTTTTAACTCAAAAAGAACAAAAGGTTTGAGTCTGAATATTTCCTCACCAAATTCAATTCCATTTTACTATTTTTTTTTCATGTCGCTGGCGGATATATTTTTAAAAAAAAAAAACTCTTACATTTGGACAGGGGATGGGTTGAGAGAAAATGAGGTCAGCAGTCAGTGTCACCTTCCTTACCTAATGTAAAAAAAAAAAGGGGGGGAGAAATGAAAAAAAAAAGTCTTTATCCAAATCTACCCTTTTCATATGCCTTGCCATTTCCCTCCGTCATGCTGCGTACTTTCGGACTTTGTGTATATTAAGTCGTGTTATTCCTATATCTTACGTAATTTCATTTACCTGACACAGTACAGTCAAACTTGGTGGTCCGACGACACTCACTGGAGAGTACTTTCCTAGAGTAAAAAAGTGCACTAGCTTTGCTCTTAAGAGTAGGTGCCGAGACTTTTGAATTCAAAAGTACTCTCTCTCTCTCTCTCTCCCGTAAAACAGCATTCTGATAAATCACTATTTCCATTATTTCATCAATTGAAGCCTTTTCGAAAATTATGGAGAGAGAGAGAGAGAGAGAGAGAGAGAGAGAGAGAGAGAGAGAGAGAGAGAGAGAGAGAGAACTCACCAAAGCAAACGATAATGGATCACACCAAATCAAGAAAAAATAATAGTGCTAATATCCTTGATAAAATATAGCTATCTCTCTCTCTCTCTCAAACAAACACAAAAAAACAAAGCTAGTCACAGAGCAGAACAAAATAGATAATATGAAAATATACCAAAGACTTCCTGCCATGGAGCCCAGGGGTACACTGCTTGAGGACAGTGCGATACCAAATTGCGCAATTTACTTCAATACTAAAATGTTGTCTATTTTATGAGAAATTCCATCTCTCTAGTCATTCCACCAGATACGCATAAACTAGTCTATGGTGATTTTATTATATACTTCCGGCATCTATAACAATAGCTGCAACCCAATTACTGTAAGGAAGACAATTAACCAATCTTTAAATTATGGTTGGAAAATTTAACAATCACTGCCGGGTTATTTTGGTTTCAGAAGCTGTTTTCAAGTGATAATCTTTTACTGTATTGAAAGGGCTTTCCTATCATGCTGCAAAAGAAAGCTGTAACCTACTGAATATTTCACTTGGCAAATACTGCAAACAGAAAATTGCCAGAGGTTGTAAAAGCTTCGGTTTGGAAACAGAGGAGATTTTGAATAAAGTCTTTAAAACACAACATTATATTAACCATTCGTCCACCTGCAGTACGTTCTGTATTCTTATGCGTATCTGGCGGAATGACTAGCGAGATGGAATTTCTCATAAAATAAACAACATTTTGTACTGAAGTAAACTGCCCAATCTGGTATCGCACCGTTCTCAGCAATGTAGCCGTGGGCTCCATTACAGGAAGTCTTTGGTATATTTTCATATTATCTAGCTTCGATTTTTTTTCTTTTTGAGAGAGAAGCGAAAGATAGCTATATTTTATCAAGAATATTAGTGCTATGATTTTTTCTCGTCATGGTGTGATCCATTATCGTTTGCTTTGGTTAATTTTATTATTAGGCGTCCACATAACAATAAAACATATCCTAAACATAGCCAAAAACTTATCACATAAGCATCACAAACAGGTTGAAAGCAAGTGGAAAACGAATCTTTGGCAAATGCTGGACAATCTTAAAAAGCACTAGTAATGTCTTTGGAGTTCTGGCCAATTTTCTTGCGATTTCCATGACGTCTCTTAAAATTCTTAAAGCCCGTGCCCATACTGGTTGTTACCATCCTTGGTCCTACCATTAATATGACAACCAGTAAGTCGTTGACTTGTATCTAAACTGTCTGTAAAGGGTATGTTATAAGTTGCCGACGTGTTTAAGACATGTTTAACTGCAGAGTGGACGCCCTTTTAGCTTACCTTCGCATCATTAGCAGATTGATTATAATAAGCAACTATGTGTCGTCATTATAATTTCTGCGGGAATAAGTGAGAGCCATTTTCTAGTAATGAGCGGGTAATGACATTTTGCAACAGTTGGGGAAATTATTGTAAGCGTTAACATCCAGCCATCATCATCATGTATCATTTTATGAAAACCAAGAAAAAAAAATAACCACAACAGTTTTACCTTAAGGTCTACGAAACCTCTGGCAAATTACAGTTTTCCATCACACCCGCGATGTTAAGCTGCAAACATCCCTGGAGAGTGGCACTTTCTCACGAACAAGCGCTGGCCTTGTTTACCTACTTCTGGACGAAACCTTTCACCAAATTTACCTAGGGTTAAACCCATACTACGCTATATCCTCCTGGTATGGGTCAATTACTACACCATTACCATATATATATATATATATATATATATATATATATATATATATATATATATATATATATATATATATATATATATATATATATATATATATATACATACATACATACATATATATATATATATATATATATATATATATATATATATATATATATATATATATATATATGCACAGGTTATATGTGTGGGTACGTTTATCATTGCATTTTACTAGTTTAATTGTGTGCATAAACCATAATATATGATCGCAAATAGTGGCTTTTACACAAAATAACACTTTTACTGAAAAAGGATGTCTTTTAAGAAATTTGCAATTTGATATTTACCATACTAGAAAAAATGTATTACTATGTCATTTAAAGAGAGAAAACAAACGAGAGAGATTTGAACAGTATATTCACAGTCCCTGAAACTAGATCTGTATTGTCTATGGAAGAGCTGGTAACAAAATAAGACAGACACGGGGAACTAATAAACGCAGTTTATGTCAAATATACGGCCAGCAAAATGAAAACAACGAGTAATAAAACCTTCACAAAATTAACCAGAGTTTACATTTCTCCTTCTGCATTTTCAAACTAGCACAACTTCAAGTTAAGGGTCCTAGGTTGCAGACTACAAACTCTGAACACTACAAATTCCGTGTAATTATCACACCGCAAGATTAGAATATAGCCTATGGCTTGGGTTTCTATAAGGCAGGTGGTAAATTTTAATCACCCTCCAGACACACACACAAAACTATATTCATAAAGTGATATATTACTAAAACACGGAACAAAACCTATAAGCCCTTCATGTGACTCCATTTTTTTCTATTTGTCGCCCATTGCAAACATGTCAATTATCCGGAACCCTTCATCTAAGTTCTTCTAAAAGCGGTCTCTTAAACGTATTTGTATAGCTTTTCAGTTTTCTGTAAAAGAAAACTATTGTGCCGGCTTCGTCTGTCCGTCCGCACTTTATTGTGTCCGCATTTTTTCTGTTCTCATTTTTCTGTCCGCCCTCAGATCTTAAAAACTACTGAGACTAGAGGGCTACAAAGTGATATGTTGATCATCCACCCTCCAGTCATCAAACATACCAAATTGCAGCCCTCCAGCCTCAGTAGTTCTTATTTTATTAACGTTAAAGTTAGCCATAACCGTGCTTCTGGCTACGATATAGGATAGGCCATCACCGGGCCGTGGCTAAAGTTTCATGGGTCGCGGCTAATACAGCATTGTACTGAGACCACCGAAAGATGGATCTAATTTCGGTGGCCTTGATTATACGCTGTAGCCGCTATACAGAAAACTCGATTGCACCAAATAAACTTCGGCGGATTTTTTCTTGTTCTTTCACCTAATCACAATGCGAACTTGTGAAACACCAGCCACCAGCATTACCGCCAGACACGACATCTCCTAATTTCCGGGAAAAAGATTTTACCCCAGACTACAAAAATTAAAAATTACCAAAAAATTTAAGTTAACATTCTCAAACGTCACATTTCGTCATTCACAATCATCAAATAAGGTCATAAAATAATCAATCGCTATTTCCTTCCTACTGCTTGTAACTGTGGATTTCTCTCCTAGCTTCTATGTTTTCATTTTCCTTCAGGAAATTAGATAATTTTAGGATTCGTCTAATGGCCGCCCCCCCAAAAAATCTAAACCACCTCAAACTAATATCCAAATGCTAAACATACCCTGTACTGGTACCTGTAAACATACCAAAAGCTAAGGCCCCCCTCCTCCCCCACCCTTTATATCACAAAGATGGACCTATAACCAAATTCGGGCAAGTGGCCCACTCGAGCCAAGTACTGCTGTTCTCTCATAAAAGTATACAAGGCCTTCCCATGACTTCGCCAAACAGTGCTCTCGACGGCACACTCACTCTGGATTGAATAAAGAATTTCGGTACAAAACTGGGCAAACACTCTATCAATCCGCGGAGAATGAATGAAACACTCGCTCAACTCCGATAACAATGCTTGGGATAGAAAAGGGATAAATTTTTCTATTATACCAATATCCATTCGCTTGTAAGATGCACGCATCCATTTTCCTTTCTCACACAGCGATCGGACTGAATACACATCTTTTTTTTTTATTTTTCACTGTTTTTCTGCTCATATCATAGTAGCTTCAGTTCTTAGACACACGCACTTTACAATCAAACGACAATGCTTGGGATTGAAGATGGCTTCCAGTTTTCTATTACACGTATTAAGTGTACCAAAGGTAACCACTATCGATATGTGAATAATTTTCCAACGCTCTGTTAACAGCAAATGTTAAAAAAAAGTACAAAAATACATATATGTATATGCTAGAAAATAAATACGTTAAAAATATTTTTCCATTCGGAGTGTCCTTTGCAAATGACTAATATATATATATATATATATATATATATATATATATATATATATATATATATATATATATATATATATATATATATATATATATATATATATATATATACATATTATACATATCCACGTTAGCCACTGCTACTGATGGGAATGGTTCCACTGAAAAATCAAGACGATGGTTAATGCTATATTCAATCATGGATGAACGTCTTGTACAGAAAAACTTCCTACATAGTACGTATAGACAGAAATTCCTCAGCAGTTCAAAACTACCGCCCAATGCACCTTGTGCCATTCAGAACCATCGCGCAAGAACTTTAGACTTCCTGGTTCTAAGGATCTTCCTTTGAAAAACTCTTCCACAGCCAATATCCAGCACTTCCTAAGTCTACTTCTACCCCTCCTTTATCATAACCTGTACAAAAATAAGTCACAAACCTATTATCCTCCGTTCTTTATACATGATAAAACTAATTCCTTTACGTAAATAAACCTTTTTACCGCTCCTCTGTACATCCACATCCCTCAGAATTCCTATTCTTCTTATCTCACAGTCACACACACCACAAGAACACTTTACTTCGACAGCTTTAACCTTTTTGCTTTGATTCATATTCGACATTCTCGTTTCACACACACACACACACACACACACACACACACATATATATATATATGAAATTTTTATCACACTGTGATTTATATATAATCATTAATATAAATGTCGCTTAATATCAAATTCACGCACACTGTGATTTATATACAACATACACACACAACTACAAATGTCGCAATATCAAATTCATATATATATATATATATTATATATACATACATACATACATAGAAATGTTATGTGCATAAAAGGACAGAATGCTACAGTAAAATCCAGGAAGCATGTGCGCTTGCAAGACAGGTGAAAGGTGCACTATGTGTAGAAGGGGTCGACGCTGAGCTAATAAACCTTGTGTAGATATAAGTGGGCAATATTATCGAGGTCTTGAAACATGGGGTTCAAGCACAATTCAGCAGCTAAAGCATGAACGTGACAGTGACTACTGTTCTGTATATTCTATTAAAACATATTGACATGCATGCAAACACACACACACACACACACACACACACACACATATATATATATATATATATATATATATATATATATACATACACATACACACACACATAATGTCTGTGTGTGCGCAATCGTTTTACTTGGACATGAACGTCTCTCAGTGTATAAAAAAAAAAAAAATAAAAGTCGAGCAGACATTCATCCCATTCAATCTCAGTGTCTAAACAACTATTGGCCGCTTTCCAAAGGGGAGTTCTCCAGGCCATTACAAAAACGTAAACAAAAATCACCCCCATGGAGATTCACTACCTTGGGGACGACGACGCAACCCCTGCCCTTCATATGTAAAAAAATAACAGGAGAAAAGAACCGGAGAGGAGGGAGAGTCTATATTCCGATTATTATGCAGTGGAAAACATGATACTGGGAATACCGCTCTTTAATCTGTATTCTATTTCTTTACACCAACAAAAACAAACTCACAAACACATACACACACATATATATATATATATATATATATATATATATATATATATATATATATATATATATATATATATATATATATATATATATATATATATATATATATGTAATATGTGTGTGTATAACTGAATCACGAAAATATGGAACAATGATGAATATATATAAATAAAGACAAAATTCAGTGTTTCTCTTTCCTTCGTGGATTTTGTATGTGTATATATATATATATATATATATATATATATATATATATATATATATATATATATATATATATATATATATATATGATCACTGGTCACTTTTTACCAGGTACGTATGCGATTGTAATTCCCACATTGTCCTCTTGACTTCTCGAATTCTTCACACTTCTTGGATACGCTTGTCACTACAAAGCCTTATATCCAAGTGCAAGAAACATGAATTTTTAGATTTTTGTTCATAAAGGACATTAAAGGATGAGCAAATCGGGAATTTAGATCATAACAGTTTAGCATCGGTCGTAAAAATGATGGTATTAATTCGATAAATTTACGAAGATTCTTGGCTTCCTTGCAGCTGATACAGGTTATCAAATGGTATAGCAAATGTTCTGGTGCTTTGACGTTTCAACGAGTTGTTAAATAACGAATATGGCAGTAGTTCGGGAAAATGTTATATCCTCCAATAGAATTGGTTTTGCTAGGAAATTCTAAAATACTGATCCCAGAGTGATCCTCGGTTACTAAAGATAACAGATATTCATTCAAAAGCAAGAGTCGCGAACTGCAAACTATAATTATACTCGTACCGACGACAGAAGCAGATATTCCTATCAAGGACAACTAATTGCAATATTATTCTCACGCATGACAACAATATCTTTCCAGTGACAACCTAAAGCGGGCGGCCAGCATATAAAGTTAACAACATATGTAAACTATTTCCCCATTATAATAAGTTTTCCATGTCAATATAAAGGAATATTAAAAAAATAGTAATATACATTCAAGAAGAATATAAAATGTGTAAATATTA
Source organism: Macrobrachium rosenbergii (assembly GCF_040412425.1). Lineage (NCBI taxonomy): Eukaryota > Metazoa > Arthropoda > Malacostraca > Decapoda > Palaemonidae > Macrobrachium > Macrobrachium rosenbergii. The sequence continues at coordinate 38,457,795 of NC_089795.1, forward strand.
AAAAAAAAAAATATATAAATATATAGTTCTCTTGAAATAATATATATATATATTATATAGCCTACATACACACATTTTTCAGAAAATGTCAATATTGCAAGAGAACTGGTATATTTACTATATATTTCCTTTTATATATATATATATATATATATATATATATATATATATATATATATATATATATATATATATATATATATATATATATATATATATAGCTTTTGTTATTGCAGTATACCTACGTCCCGAATAACCCAACATTTATTTTTTTAGTCTTTACAACAGCGAAAGGTGTTTCTACAAATATTATTATCATTATTATTATTTCAGTAGATGAAACCTAATCACATGGAACAAGCACACACGGGCCACTGACTTGAAATTCAACCTTCCAAAGAATGTTGGTTTCAACCTCCCATCGCAGACCCCACACTGCAGCAGTAACTGATCATGATAACCAGTGATTTTTCATCGCCATGGGGGAGACGCGAACCCGCGACATCTGAGCTGCATGCCACGACACTAACCACCATACTAGAGGACCAACCAAAAATACCAAAACTTATTTAATCTGAAAGACATTTAATTTTTAAAAATCTGTCATTTTACACCGATCATATTGTTAACCATTATTGACACTGGTAAAAAAAAAAAAAAAAAAAAAGTTCAAATTATCGCTCCTAACTTTTCTAAACGAAACTACACGCAAGATCCTTCGATACATAAATCTGAACAAAAAAAATCTAGAGAAAGGGAACGAGAAAATGCTGAAGACCTTAGCCCGCACCGTGCCGTATATAACCAGCACAATATTCATGTCTCAATAAATCTGGAAAATTGAATAATAAGTAATATAAAACGACGGAGGCAGGCACGTGCGGGGACTCCAGAAGCCTCCTAGGAAAGTCCCCGGGAACAGAGTTGCCTCCACCGATATGAAACGTTCAGAATCAATGTGATGACGCTTCGTGACAGTCGTAAAGGGGTTCATCAATCGCGGCTTGCAATATTTCTGAGGGGGAATCAAAATTCGAATTAAGTAACTGATGACTTATGATGTAAAAAAAGTTAGATGTATCTACATCCACACTGATCAACAATTATGTATATATGCAAAATTTTCTGCGTGCACCACAGAGGTGAAAACTGCAGAATATATAGTGGGGTTCGACTCAGTACACATGAGAAGAAAACAGTTTAATCTTCAATATATATATATATATATATATATATATATATATATATATATATATATATATATATATATATATATATATATATATATATACATATACTGTATACACATCTATTCCACTAACCATAGTTATCTATTCTACTGCTTATATATATATATATATATATATATATATATATATATATATATATATATATATTACAAATATTTATTAGCAATTCGACCTCTCTTCCTTGCTTTAATCGAAATATAAAAAGCCCTCTCTTTGTTAAAGTAACGAGGGAATACCATGCAGAAAGAAGCAAGCGAGCAGGAGTTGTTTTGACTAGATCCCAACCGGCAAAAGGGGTAGGAATTTTAGTTTAGAGGGATATCAGACAGGATAGGTTTTGCAAGGACCAACCTTAGCTAGATTGTACCAGAACTTTAAGCTCACTTTTCTATGACCTTTGTACTGGCGAGTCTTTTGTCATTTTACAGATACCTGCTCGCATGCCAAAGTGGGGCGGTTTGGTGGAGCTTGAACAAGCACCCGAGCCCTGACCCAGCTTCGAGGGAGTCTTAAAACAGCCTTCGCCGTGCAAGGAAGTATATCGGGCATCTCTCATAGCCTGCTTTGTTCTCCCCCTTTCTCTAACAGCTGGGGAAATTGCCATTCCAATGAACCTAGGAGCTTTTGAGGCACATGATCACTGCATTATCTATTCCAGAGGTAAGTCTGAATGTGACAATTACTCACAGTTCTCTTTCCTTTCAACTTAAACTCTAATATTCATGTTTCAAGATTCCCTCTCTTAAACAGTCAATAACTTAGCAAATCCTAGCAAAACCACATCCCATTTAGGCTATGAAGTATAATGTATTAAGTCTAACATATTAAGTACAATTATTGTTTCCTAGTGGAATTGCATAAATAATCCTCCATGGTGTTAAAGTAATATTCTTGACCTAAGATTCATCCCTTGCATTTAAAACATGACACTGGAGTGTTATCTGGATATGTCTCTTCCAGAACTGTGCACAGCTTGGACCTGGCCATCCACTTGTTTGGAGAATTAGCATCCTTGATACCAAGAACCTTAATTCACATGCTTGCAATAGCCTTATAGACATGTCACAAGAGGCCCCGAGCTGTTGCGTTATTCACCCCTTATGGTGAAATATCTTGTGTCCGAAGGGGGATGAAGTCAGAGCTGTTGTTAGCTCCTGTAAGAAATCAGTTAATATTTACTTTATTGAAACTAACTGTTTAAGTAATGTTGTTGATTTAGCTCATGTGATCACAATAAATCACTATATTCAGTACTCTAGTCTCAACTGGCAACCTGATCTAATTATGTTAATTATATTTTTTTTTTTTAGGTAACTTTCAGCCTTAATTGACAGGATTACGTGGGTCTTAGGTTAAGCATGGCAATATAAAATCACTAAAATCAATAATTAAAATCATCAGCCGAAGAAATGAACAATATATATAGTAACAATATATATATATATATATATATATATATATATATATATATATATATATATATATATATATATATATATATATATATATACACACACACACACACACACATATATATATATATATATATATATATATATATATATATATATATATACACACACACACACAAATACAAAAGCCTACAGAAGGGAAACAAATATATCTATCTCATAGCCAAATCTAGACATCTAGATGATTAACGGGACCAACGAACAAGCTTGAGGGGTGGGGATGTTTTACAAGTATTGGGAACCATGAGCTTTAAAATGTAACACGAAAAATAAACTGATGTGTTAAACATAAAACCGTGTTTCAAAATTTATTTAAAAAAAAAACATGACGAAAAATTATTTTAAAATGAGTCTAAAAATTGCAACTAAAATATCCGGTCATTTTACGTAAAGAAAAAACGCATTTGAAAAACAGAACTCTTGCCTTTTAGTTCAAAGGCTAGCAGACAACAGCAATTTTTCACAGGGACTAAACAATAACACCTTTCATCCAGAGAAAAAAAAAATCATTTTCGAAAAATTTTTCCCTCATTGTTGTCACATCCAGCAGATGGTCATAGTAAAAAAAAAAAAAACAATCGTTCTAAAGCCATCTATAAAACAGCAGCAGTGTCTCTTATTAGGTGTGGAACAGAATAGGTCACCTAATCATACTCTCCCCATATTTGAGAGTCTAATGAAAAAAAAATTGCCTCCTGGCGGGATGAGAATGACCTCGTCGAGGAAATTAGGATACATTCTGACATAGCACTAATCACTCACGTCTATCCAAACGCACCCACTCCAAACAGAATCTTCTCACCAAAACTTTCACCTCTCTCTCTCTCTCTCTCTCTCTCTCTCTCTTAAAACCTAATAACTAGTTAGCAACTTGGAGTCAGCCTCTCTCTCTCTACAACCTAATGACTTATTAGCAGTCTGGAGTCCCTCGTCTCTCTCTCTCTCTCTCTCTCTCTCTCTCTCTCTCTCTCTCTCTCTCTCTCTCTCTCTCTCTCCCTCTCTCTCTCTCTCTCAAAACCTAATGACTTGCTAGCAACCAGGAGTCCCACCTCTCTCTCTCTCTCTGTAAAAACCTAATGACTTGTTAGCAACCAGGAGCCCCACCTATCTCTCTCTCTCTCAAAACCTAATGACTTGTTAGCAACCAGGAGTCCCACCTCTCTCTCTCTCTCAAAACCTAATGACTTGTTAGCAAACAAGAGTCCCACCTCTCTCTCTCTCTCTCTCTCTCTCTCTCTCTCTCTCTCTCTCTCTCTCTCTCTCTCTCTCTCTCTCTCTCTCCATAAAACCTAATGACTTATTAGCGACCTGGAGTCCCTCCTCTCTTTCTCTCTCTCTCTCAAAACCCAACGCCTTGTTAGCAAACAAGAGTCCCACTTCTCTCTCTCTCAAAACCTGATGACTTGTTAGCAAACAAGAGTCCCACCTCTCTCTCCATAAAACCTAATGACTTATTAGCGACCTGGAGTCCCTCCTCTCTTTTTCTCTCTCTCTCAAAACCCAACGCCTTGTTAGCAAACAAGAGTCCCACCTCTCTCTCTCTCTCTAAAACTTAATGACTTATTAGCAACCAGGAGTCCCTCTTCTCTCTCTCTCTCTCTCTCTCTCTCTAAAATGACTTGTCCCACCTTCGCCAGGCAAGTCATCGAAATAAGAACTCAAAAACCTGGAAATATAACCTCCAGATGAAGGCGTAAGTCCTAAATGGATGACAAATGTGTTACTAATGTGTGGAAATAAAGACATGGCAAACCTCATAAGAATAAGTAAAATACCAAAATGTGTTAGTACCCCTAGATGCAAAGGAAACAAAGCATACAAATACCTCGTATGAATATTCGTTCTCAATATAAACAACAATACTTGCTTTTCGGTTTGTAGGCTTCGAGTCCACTTACCATTACAACACAGCAATTTAGAGAATTTAAAAAGGCAAAACAGAAATAGGTGATAACGTTGTAAGAGTGATATCATTTCCTACAGCGGATATCACCTCAAAATAAAGCTAAATTCCCAAGGGATACAAATTAAACCGGAAACAATAAATAAATAAAGGAAGTCACACGATAATGCAAATAGTGTTAGGGCTATCCCGCATATTTACTAAATCATGCGTTTTTAAACTTATGGTACTGTGTATCTATATAAACGTATTTTGACATAATCATAACATCAATCAAAATGTGTATCTAAATACATGCAAGACATTATCACAACAGCTGAACGTGTATTTAAAAATGGCTCCTGTTAAAAGTGTAATTACAAACACACATTCTATTACAACCCGTTAAATGTGCATTTAGATACCGGTACGTACATACGTCGGCTAAGCAATTATTTACATAAAAAATTATATTACAGCCGTGGTAAAATGTATTTACTACACAAACATACATTCTATTGGAGTCTCTTAAAATCATGAATATTACTGTAGCTACGGTTAATGTGCAATTACATACTTTATAGCATTATGCAAACGACAGTGACAGTTACAGTTACCTTGACTTTGGCAGAAGCCACCTCTCCACAGAGAACTGTTACTACTGACAAGGAAAAAGAGCAACTTCGTATTCAATTCCTTATTCAACTTCGAGAATATTTAAACGACTACAATAAAAAGCTACGGCAAAGAAAATATTCAGTTTGAAGCAAAATGGTCAAACTTTCAATACTGTTTGTTCAACTAAATGGAACACCAAAATATCCTATCTGTCTAAAAAAAAAACACAAACACAATATATATATATATATATAAGCCTCTACCTAAAATGGGTGGCTACAAATGCTGACATCCTTCCGTTTCGCAAGAACTCTATCGGGATGAAGTTGGTAGACACATACTTCATCCAGGATGTAACCCACCAAAATAGATTACCAGATACAAAATCAATGCTTACTTTCACCCAACAGAACATTAACAGACAGTGTCTAATTAGGCAACTGGCTCACTCAGGATTCGATCATAAGACATCTTGCTAGGTTGTCGAGTGTCCTTACCACTTGGCTTTAAGTGTGTGTGTGTGTACAGGTATATATATATATATATATATATATATATATATATATATATATATATATATATATATATATACTATATATACAGTATATATATATATATATAAATACACACATACACACACACACATATATATATATATATATATATATATATATATATATATATATATATGTATGCATATATGTATATATACATAAAAATATAAATGTACATATATTATATATACAGTATATATATTCAAATAACAAACACACCCACAATAAAGAAAGCTAAAACAGTTCCAGCAAATCCAAACATTCTAACCTTATCCAATATTCTCCAAAATAGAGCTAAAATATTCAAGGTAACAATGGGGAAAAGGGAAGGATCAGGCCCGATGGTGTGAGGGAGCTCGTGTGAAATATTTAGGCCATTTGGGGACGAGAGGCTAAGCGTGAAAATAAAAACCAACGATGAAAAGAGAGAGAGAGAGAGAGAGAGAGAGAGAGAGAGAGAGAGAGAGACTTAGCTTTAAATTGTCTGACTCCTTCCTGCCAGAGAATGGGGTGTTCTGTGCGCTGGCACAAGGCCTCCCACACAGTGACCATTGCTTTTACCTGAAAAGCAGCCTGATTTAACTGGAAAGGTTAGAAATGATTCATTCCCATATAAATGAGATGCTGGAATTGAACAGCAGCTGCGGAAAATCACTGTGATTGTGCCAAAATGAGAGAGAGAGAGAGTCAATGAAATACCTAATCAATTGTGGGGATATATATTTATTTCAAAATACAACATGGCCGCAAAACATTATTACAAAGTACAGGAATAGTGCGAATGACTGAATCACATTGCTATTCAGAAAACAATTGAGAGAGAGAGAGAGAGAGAGAGAGAGAGAGAGAGAGAGAGAGAGAGAGAGAGAGAGACTCAACCATAAACCTAATCGATTATGGGGATATATATACTTCATAATACAACACAGATGCAAAACAATATTACAAAGTACTGGAATAGTGCGGATGACTGAATGTCAAGCTCCTTCCCAAGGGGATTTCCATTCAAGAGCTCTTTATTAAAACACTATTCAAGCGATTGCCCAAAAACGCATTCACGCAAAAACATAATACGCTGTCACCCCTTTACTTGAAGTGGAGCGATCGCACAAACATGCATTCACACAAACACATAAAAGGGAGACATTATCACTCCCTTGCCTGAACTGAAGAAAATACAAAGAAACACATACAAATGCAACATTTTTACTCTTTCTTTGAAAATAAATGTTCGCAGAACAAGTAAACAAACAAACTACTCCATGACTTGAAACGGCGAGATCACACAAACACATAAAGGAAGTCACTCATTTGCTTTGAATAAGGTGTTTGCAAAGACGCGCGTTTACACAAACGTGTGACAAGACACGGTACGATCCCACTGTATGAGAATGAGGCGTTTGCACTAACAAGCCAACAGGAGACGTTATGGCTCCTTATTGAAAAAAAAAAAAAAAAAAAAAAAAAAAGTTCACACAAACAAGTAATCAAGAGACGTTATGGGTTCTTTGCAAAAGTCAAGTGTTCATACAAACAAGCAAACAAGAGACGTTATAACTCCTTTGTAAAAACCGTTTGCACAAACAAGCCAACAAGAGACGTTATGGCTCCTTGTACAAAATCAAATGTTCGTACAAACAAGTAAACAAGAGACGTTTTGGGCCCTTTCCAAAAATCGAGTGCTAGTACAAACAAGTAAAAAATAAACTGTATGGGTCCTTTGTAAAAATCAAGTGTTCGTACAAACAAGTAAACAAGAGACGTTACGGCTCCTCTGTATGAAACGACGTGCTCACACAAACTTCCATTCACATCTACACCTAAAACAGAGGTCATGACTCTTTTGCATAAGATAACTGTAAGCATGAACACGTAAACTGGTGATGTTATCACTCCTTTCCTTACTGGAATATAAAAATTATGCCGGTCCAAGCGCTGGGAGCTATGAGGTCATTCATCGCACAAAGGGAAATTCACAAAACGAAAGTCTGAAAGGTGTAACAGGAAAACCTCGCAGTTGCACTATGAATCAACTGTTAGAGAGGGTGGAAAGTCAGATGGAAGAAAGAGAATATGAACGGAGGTACAGTAACAAGAATGAAAGAGATTGCAGTTAGGGGCCGAAGAGACGCTGCAAAGAAATTCATGTAATGCCAAAAGTGCACCACGTGAGGGGCACTGACGGCAACCCGCCCCACCCTTGGAGTTATTTTCTTATAAATATACAGAAATAGGAGCGCGGTTACCCAATGCACAAACACTCGCACGGACTTTCACGAGGGAAACAGTGCTGAGAAAGGAAGAGAACCAGACAATTCATTTTCCCAGTGTGAAAAAGGATATTTGGTGAGTCATCGCATGCAGGATACATAAAGGCCCTCCAAGTAATTGGCATCGATCCAGAACCAATGTAAAAATACCTCCTGGTAGAAAAAAAAGAGAGAGGAGTGAAATACAACGGCACAAATAGACTAAAAATCCATTACGCAACTGCTAGAGATGGGGGAAAATAATTGTGAAAGTGTGAAAAGCACCACAAACATGGAATGGACGTACCAGACTCCGCAGAGACAAATATATGTATACACACAAATGAGAGAGAGAGAGAGAGAGAGAGAGAGAGAGAGAGAGAGAGAGAGAGAGAGAGAGAGATTCACAATTATCGTCTAATATCAAACACATTGTACCTTGGGAATATACATACATTATATATATACTGTATATATATATATATATATATATATATATATATATATATATATATATATATATATATATATATATATATATATAATATATATCATATACATATACATAAAATAGTTAAAATAAATTCTACAGTCGAAATGAGATTAATATATCACTGATTTATATTATATATATATATATATATATATATATATATATATATATATATATATATATATATATATATATATATATATATTATATCATATATACATAAAATAAAGTTAAAATAAATTCTACAGTCGAAATGAGATTAATATATCACTGCGCCGTAATATTTCATAAAAGTACGGTGGTACAGTACACCTTTACGGCAAAAAAAGAAAAGAAAAAAAGATGCGATAATTCAACCTCTTCTGCATAAATCCGTAAGGTTCATTATAGCTCACAAATCAGCGCCTCTTCCCACCTCCCAAACAGGTAATTGGATATGCATAATCAATAACCTAAAGGTGTTATATCGAGATAAATACCTATTTAATGCTTCTCTGTTTTATCTATTGCTGCCCACCTCTACCTACATTAAATTCCCAGTATGGATTTACTTAAAACACGTTTGCTATTTCGAGGATTTAGGTGGTGGATGAAGCAAAATACACAGGCATTGTTTGCACGATGCAGACTTCGAGATATTTTGCATGGATATACACGCCACAATATGGGCTTCAAAACTAACATTAGTATTTACATAAAACAACAACGCGATAAATGTATCTATTCATACACTATATTAGTAAGGATATAATCAGCTTTTCTCGACACGACTCACATACAAATACACGCTTCTGAAGGTATTTACAAGCAGTATGCAAGTTGCAAAGAAATATATAAAAATCCTTTCTTTAGTACATATATATTAGCTGTGCTAATATAAACATACAAATACAATACGTATAAGCATTCTTAAAAGACTTAACATGACTACACAAATAAAATATACGTAGGCGCTGTATAAAAAAAAAAAACAGACCTTAGTTGTATCAGCTTTTCTCCTGAACTTGAGGCTTGAATGGTCGAGAGTTAGAGGTCTATTCTGGGTGAAGCGAATGGAAAACCGTCCCTGCCAGTGTTAAAATTTCCTTTTAAACATTACACACATACATACATACACACACACATATATGTATACACACATATTATATAATATATATATATATATATATATATATATATATATATATATATATATATATATATATATATATATATATATATCGAACACTACCGGAAGCCAATTTTATAAATGCAAAATTGCCACGACATAAAATTGCCTCAAAGTAAAAAAATAAATAAATAAATAAATAAAAAAAAAAAATGAAACCTTGGAAAACGATACTTCGGCCGAGAACTATAGCAAGTATTATCATACTTCACTGAACAATGAATCCTGAAATGAAGTAATATTGTGAACTCCTGAAATCAAAGAACTAATGAATACATTCTTACGGTTTTTAATGCATTAATCAAAACTGACACCGAACAAGGGTTACCTAAATAATACAACCCCCAATACTGATAGTGATTCATTCATAATCCATTTCTACCATCGATTATATGCCTCTGTGTATTTTATACCTGGAAGTGTTCATCATATTTGCCGCTGTTATTAATGCACCTCATTTATTTTCTCTACTTGTTAATGTTTCTTAAGATAATGTCTATTGCAATTGCATTATGTTTTTATATATGGTTAGGACCTAATATAATGCAAATTATTATTATTATTATTAATATAAATTTTGCTTATTACTCGCACTATTATTATATCACAGGCTAAGAATGTTTGAAAGTGGTAACGTTCTTAAGTATACTTTCGCATAAAAACATGTAGGTTTCCTAAACCAAGTCGATAGCAACCATCCAGGTTCCCAAACAACGTTGACAGCAACCACTCAGGTTGCCTAAACCAGGTCGACAGCAACCATTCAGGTTTCCCAAACCACGTCGACAGCACCCATCCAGGTTCCCAAACAACGTTGATAGCACCATATAGGTTGCCCAAACCAAGTCGACAGCAACCATTCTGGCTTCCCAAACAACGTCGAGAGCAACCAATCAGGTTTCCCAAACCATGTCGAAAGCAACCATTCAGGTTACACAAACCACGTCGAAAGCAACAAATCAGGTTCCCCAAACCACGTCGAAAGCAACCATTCAGGTTTCCCAAACCACGCCGACAGCAACCACTCAGGTTTCCAAAATCGGGTCGACAGCAACCAATCAAGTTTCCCAAAGAACGTCAACAGCAACCACGCCTGTTTCCCAAACCCCGTCGAAAGCAACCAATCAGGTTTCCCAAACCACATTGATAGCAACCATTCAGATTTCCCAAACCATGGCGATAGCAACCATTCAGGTTTCCCTAACCATGTTGATAGCAACCTTACAGGTCCCAAACCACGTCGATAACAACCATTAAGGTTCACCAAACCACTTCAATAGCAACCAATCAGGTTTCCCAAACCACGTCGATAGCAACCATTCAGATTTCCCAAACCATGTTGATAGCATCCATTCAGGTTTCCCAAACATGTCGATAGCAACTTTACAGGTTACCAAACCACGTCGATAGCAACCATTAAGGTTACCCAAACCACGCTGAAAGCAACCATTCAGATTTCCCAAGATAGCAACCATTCAGGTTTCCCAAAACATGACGACAGCAACCATGCATGTTTCCCAAACCACGTCAAAAGCAATCAATCAGGTTCCCCAAACCACGTCGATAGCAACCATTCAGATTTCCCAAACCACGTCGACAGTAACCATTCAGGTTTCTCAAACCATGTTGATAGCAACCTTTCAGGTTCTCAAACCACATCGATAGCAACCATTAAGGTTATCAAAACCACCTCAATAGCAAATAATCAGGTTTCCCAAACCACGTCAATAGCAACCATTCAGATTGACCCAAACCAAGTCGATAGCAACCATTCAGGTTTCCCAAACCATGTCGATAGCAACCTTTCAGGTTCCCAAACCACGTCGATTGCAACCATTAAGGTTACGGTACCCAAGCCACGATGAAAGCAACCATTCAGGTTTCCCAAACCACGCCGACAGCAACCATTCAGATTTCCCGAACCACGTCGACAGCAACCAATCAGGTTTCCCAAACCACGTCAACAGCAAGCATTCAGGTTTCCCAAACCACGTCGATAGCAACAGGGGAAGGGTACCACATTACCTTCTGGATGATGGAAATCCCTCCTTACTCATTTGATAACCGAACCTTATCATCTCAGTACATAGATAAGCACTAGGTTGTTGCTGATAAGAAGTCGGTGATGACTATCTTACAATTCTTCAGACTGATATTTGAAAAGTACATCTATTTCCCTTTACCTCCTGTTACTTTTTCTAATGCACACCATATTCTTTAGAAGTTTGCATTTCATATGGTTCATCTTCTGAATAATAATAATAATAATAATAATAATAATAATAACCTAATTCACTGTTATTACGCCTTATACTGTATAGTGTGTTACGATATGTAGTCAAAGGAAAGCAGGATACGCGGATACTAAGTACTTAGTTATATAAAGAGCTTGTATGAAACAAATAATACAACCACTGCGACTACAACACACAGTACATCTCCCAACTTGAAAGGCAATTAGCGTAAATTATGAAAAAAAACGGAAATGCCATAAGCCACTGAGAGGTCGAATTAAACGCTCACTAATCTCTCCCGAAGATCGACTTTAAAATGACCTGTCCCAAGAGTGCTTCCAAATGCTATGCTTTCGTCAATAGATTTAAATTTGCCTTGCAAGCACGATTGTTCCAATTCTGCTAACAAAGAGGAAGAGTGACATAGTGGTATCCATAGGTGATATAAATAATTTTTTCTATTCTGAATATGAAGTAAAAAGAAAAATACAACCTAACATCATCGAAACAGACATGAATAAGCCACATACATCGCTAGAATGATCAAGGTAAAACAAATATTAAGCATAATTTAAGTATTTTTATTCAAAATAAAAAACTACAACGGTGTCCGGAAGAGTTCAATAATTACAGAAGCGCTCTCGACTTTTCATCCCACGCTGAATCATGAAAGATTTTCCGAGTACGAGAGACTACAGCATACCGGTTTAAAATGTTATTTTTAGTCTCCATTAACTAACTGCACAAAATATTCAGAGTAGACCAAGATGGCCGACATCAGGCTTCTACAAAAATATATTACGGCATATTCGTAGAAGATTTTCACCTATAAATGTAAATTTCGTATTTCAGTGTGTTTTTAAGGTCAGGGAATTCAAACATGACGCTAAAATTGACCTCGGCGTAACCATTCCAAGTGTTACAGCTAGATTTGACCCATCAATTGCCAATAACCCTTGACGTATTAATTTCTTCCTGGTGAACAATATTATATACTAAAATGTAAAAAATCTTCACATAGGCCTAGCGGATAAATAATCACCATCTTCATCATTGCATGGGCTCATATAAAAACTTCTAGGCACCTCTTCAGCCAGCAACACTTAGTTACGGCCGAGCCTTTCATTTCTTGACATTTCCCAATCCTCTACATATTTCAACAGTTTAAGAAGCTGTGGAAACGATCTAAGCTGCAGAATAAAAACATGCCTTCGTAAAGCTCGCAAGTGACCAACTTCTGCCTGCACATAGAAGGGACAGTCATGTACCCAACCTAAACTAACCCAACTTTCATGGATCATAATTGCCATGTGTCCTTGTCAAAACAGGATTAATTTCATGAGGGCCTGTTAATTGGGCTTTGTGCAGCAAGCAATACCAACAGGGCATCCTGTGCCAGCATCTTTTGAATGAAGCACTCCTGGAAGGATTAATTCAATATTTCTGAAAAAGTTTCTGTGTCAAGATGACCACGTTCACTTGCATAATGTGAGATATTTTTCATCAAATTAACCAAACCGCCAGGAGTGCTATTAGCTGTTTTAACCCAGTCCATCATTTATGGCATGTCTTGAGATGAAGTTGAAAGAATCAGAAATGCAGAAGTCCAGTGGCGAAGTACTGGATATCCTTCCTCGAGAATACAGATATTCATGACGAACATTAACGACCTCAGAAATGGGTGGGTTTAAAAATACATTCAACTTAACGCTACCCTACTGGAAGGCCAACGACAATCCAAGAATGGAAGATGACTGATTGTTTTAGCCGGTGCTGAGAAACTCTTTAAAAAGAAGAGAGAGCAGTGTATATGAGGAAAAGTTTATTAAAAGAAAGCAAACTGTCATCCTAAAGGATAAAAAGAGGCTGTTGGCCGACTGCTGATATGTGAACTTTGAGGTAACCAAAGCAACACAGTGCATCGAGGAGCATATCAAATGAGATGAGCAAGTTGTACACGACATAAATAGTTTCAACAGTGTCAAGTTCAATTCATTTCACTTCATTCATGACTCACTTTTGTATAGCAAAACATTGCCCTTCTACTGTCCCTTCTCTGACTTCTTTTGTTTATTCCATTCTTAAAAAATACTGACGAGCAACGGAGACAATAACACACTCTGGTCTCAAGCCTACTTTTCATCAAACCAACCAGTCTTCAATTTAAATTCCAACGCACATTTCACTTCCAATAAAACATTTAATCTCTCTCTCTCTGCTTGTCTTCTATGTTTAAATCCTCAACCACCTACTCACTGACTCCTCAGCGAGTCTATTATACGCTTTTAGTAGGTCTATATATGCCACATACAGCTCTTTAAATTTCTAACATACCTTTTTCTTAATAAACACTTGGTCGACACCTGATCTTTCTTGTCTTATCAATCCTTACTCTCGTATGTCTTATTTTTTATTACTTCACATTTATACACCTAAAGTTATTTTCAACACCCATATTCAGACATACTGCAACTTTGCAATTTACATTGGTCAGCAACACAATCACATTAAAACTACCATACTGTAGCACCTTACTTGCATCCACTCCAGATCATTCCATGCCTGAACTTCTTGACTGGTTTTTTTACATCGTCAACAGTCACTTCCAAGAGCATTTCCAAATTTACACTAACCCTTTCCACTATTGCATCATTTGGCTGTTTCTCATCATTTATCACGCTCAACATACCTTCCGACTATAGACTCCTTCCACCCAGGACTGCATTTACTTCATACAACACTTCGTTTGCAACCCATTTCTCAGCCCAGTTTTTGTTTTTTCTTAATTCAACTTTCTCTATATCCTTTATCTACAAAACTACTTCTTATTCTTCGTAAATTTCTGCCTACTCTCGCTACTTTCATTTCTTTACTAGATTTTTTCTCTTACTTTTTTCTTCACGACCGTATCCATCCTCTTTAATTTAATTGCACCTCAAATAAATGTGTTTTTTTACTAAACCTTTCCCCCACTAACATTCTGTTTGTTTTTATACGCATTCTTGCTTCCTCTACCCACAGAATCATGTGTGTGTGTGTATATATATATATATATATATATATATATATATATATATATATATATATATATAGATATATATATATATATATATATATAAATATAGAATGAGAGAGAGAGAGAGAGAGAGAGAGAGAGAGAGAGAGAGAGAGAGAGAGAGAGAGAGAGAGTATACTTGGTTACCTTCAATATCAAAACGTGTAGAAACTACATCTCCGTCATTCACTGCGCTACTGAAGAATGGGAGCTGGATTATCAAACTTAGTTATAAGCAGGAAGGCGACAAAATCTGCAATGCCAACATCGCTAAGTTACTTCGAGTGGAGATGGGAAGACAGCTGATCGAAGGCGCAGGCACTGGGCTGGTATCTTTCCAAGATAAGTTCAAAAAATGCTACGGAAGGAGAATTGAACAAGGTGAACGGAATCTGATCGGCAATCCTCGTAGTGTTGAAATAAAGTATAACTAAAAATTGTAAACAAATGACAAGTTAACATTAAAATTTGCAATAATAATGTTTGCTGTACATCAACTTATCTACAACATTCTACTTCCATTTGCCCTTCTTGTAACGAGCCTGTGTTGCAATAAGCCTGAAACTAAACCCTTACTGTGTATTTCATTGTTTTATGATTAAGAATTATTATTATTCAAAGATGATAAATGCGCGAAAACAGTTGCAACATTACGATAAAAAAAAAAACTGAATACTACTAAGGCCATTATATGGCTACAAAAAACATGAGCCCAAATGTTTGGGAGGTCCCTGAACTATACTGGATGTTTGGGATCACGAGTAAATAAACAAACAGAGAGACAGGCAAAAGAACGAGTCCCCTGACAGGGAGTGACTGACATCACCTGTGGGGGAACAGATTCTGTTACTGGTTTCCAAGAATCCATTGTTCACGGAACTACACTTATTGATTACTGGAAAATAATAAACCAACACAGTGTCTACTATAAAATAATAAGAATAATAATTATAATAATTAGAACAATAAATTGTCAGCATGGGCACGCTCCTAACACTTCTGCATAACACACACACACACATTATATATAGGCTATATATATATATATATATATACTGTATATATATATATATATATATATATATATATATATATATATATATAATATATATAATTTCAGCTTACTATTCGTTGGTGAGACGTGGAACTTGACCCAATGTCCTGGGTTATGGTTAAAATACGTGTACACCTTATCCTGAATGAACATATCGCAGTTGAACACAATGTCGTGAACGTACGCCAAGTTATTCGAATAAATATGCGGACAGACGGAAAGGGGGAACTTTTGTTGGTCCCCATTTTTTAGACTATGCAAAAAAAAAAAAAAAAAAAAAAAAACTATTATATTATTATTATGATGATGGCTTAACGAAACCAACAAGCCACATTTCTACTCTCTAAAAGTTCTCCTAGAGCATCTGTTTTGAAATGAAAGGTGGTAAACCGAACAAGATAAAGTTAAAGAGGTTGGACAGCCAGGTAGGGAGGGACCAAATAGAAAAGATTTGAGGTAAAAGCCGAAAAGAAAACATTCAGAAATTACCTCTGCCAAACTGGTGTTGTTTCTATTGGTGGTGACGAGACACGTCCCTTCTATTAATGATGTCCGTGATAAAACTAAGAAATTAACATCTCAGATATGAGTAAAATATTCCAGGAAGATCTTCGGCTCTAATATTACTCTTATTTATAAAGTAAGTGAAATAAAAACTAAAAAAGAAAATAACTCCATGGATTTCTTTTTCACTACATTAACAAACATCAAGTTAATAAGCAATAAGCAAAAGCACAATATTACTTCACTAACAAACAAGCCTAATGGTTTACTACTATCATCAGCAGAACGCAACCCATTTATAATCATCAACTAAAAAGTTTCGCTTCAAAACAACTGTGTACATTACCACTACACTCCTCGTATACTTATCACATGCATGAGTAGGTCTCCAATTCCACATGAACTGACAACGTACCTGGAAGAGAGAAATTTTAGTCAGTGAAGAAATAAGCAGATGTGCCAAGCTAAGTGCCTATTTCAAAATCCTGTAACGTGATGCACCTTGTTTTAATTACTGATGAAGTGTGTTAGTAGGCTTGATCAAACAGAATAAATAAAAAGCTGAAGTTACAAAGTGGATGTAAAATCGAATTATTAAAGCCGATGTCACATCAATGGCATCCTACGTGCGCCCAAACAACCAGGGTTACGATTTAATCAAACCTTAGTTTCCACATTTGACTAGATAGTGTATCACATAGCGTTCATATATCTGAGCGCCTCACAAGGAAACAAACAATAACATTGTTTCCCTGTATCTTAAAACCTCAACTGCACAAAACTAGCAGCTCATTTGACTACCCTCTTCGGTTCAGTGTCTTTGTCTTCCCAGGTCACTCACTGAACTGCAGTTACTTTGGGGACAAATGCTTTCAAACAAGTAAACTATTAGCGTACCTAATGTAGATAAAATACCCAACAGCATTCAAAAATGAACTTATAAATATGCAATGAGGGTCATTCAATATCAAAAGCTCCAATTAATGTAATTAATTCAATCTATTATGTTCTATGACAATGGACACATCCTCTTTGGATTTAGTTTTACGATAAACACGATTGGCCTTAAACTACTAGTCTCTATGGATAAGGTCTTCAATCCTGAGATAATTTTGTACAATTAACACCAACGTCAAATTTACTACACTTTATCATCAGGTCAGTAGTATCATTATCAATTATCAATGTTCAATAATAACATCTACAGCCACCTTCATTTTTCGTGCTCTCTTGGGGCCAGGGCTAGAATTAATTGCATCGGTTTCATACGATTCTCATCCAATCCTACCATGGAATCTCATTCCCAGCAAACACTCAGACTACACGATATCCAACAACCAATAAACCTGGCTGGAATAAGCACATAAACTTACAAGCACCAGCAACAAGGATTTTAGCCTATGCACACGAAAAGGGCACAAGTCAACTACTAATAAATGATTATGACTCGACCACTGTTGAGCAAACAGTCCCCCTCCACTCGTACCGCTTGTTCGCAGTCCAAAGAAAGGAAATGCAAGATTTTTCCTTCCCAATCTTTTTACATAAAGTTAAATTTATTTCAAGTACACGTGAAATTTGATGCATACCATGATATGCTCAGGAGACATCTGGTAACTCCAGAATGTTGATATTGTTACTTAAAATACAATTACATTTTTCTTTGTCTCGTGTATGCTAAACGCATTTTTTTTTGTCTCGTGTGTACAATTTTAGTGATTTACAGATAGCACTGCGTTTACTAAACACCAGGATATATCCTGACACATTATGGAGAGGCAGCTCTATCTTTAGCTAGCCGTGATGTGTGCCGAAATTAATGAAGGCAACTGCACAAAGGTATTTATTTTTCCAATCAGTGTAAGCATAGTAAACTGCTCTTTGATATTTCGTTATTCCTGGCTAAACGCTTTTCATTTGGCCAATATCAAAAACATTTGCAACACATCAAGCGTTGCTTCATAATTACACAAGGCTGTGAGCTCAACGAGTACACAAAGATAGATTAACATAGCGATAAAGAGATAGGCTATCTATATTTTGTGTGACAAGAGAAAGCAGAGTAAAATATAAAAGTACGTTTGTTTAAATACAATTATTTGCACACAAACACACCTGTACGAGTTAGAAAAATTATAGCAACAGTACAGGGTATTTCTGAGCCCTGTAATAAAAAGTGTAGTATATTCATTATCATTATTATGTGTAACATTATTTATTTTTGTTCGAGGCAAGAAGAAAAGAGCAATGCCAAGAAAGGTATCCTATATCAAAAGGGTCATGTGTTTATAAAAGAAAAAAAAACCTACATCAGACTGATGGCTGGTCAAGTTCTATCTTTCTCCAGCAGTAGTGTCTCCATGGGTTATTGATGAGTCAGCCATGCTGCTATTATATAATTAAACCTGTCAATTTCCACTTAACTATAGCATTTTAAAAGTTCTCCTTCATGAATAATTTTGTCATCCTCCGGAATACAGAAAACGTCCTTAATTGGAGTTCACTAATTCTATTTTATTAAAACAGCGATTGCATACTCAGACATGAGTGGCGGAATTTAACAGAGGCCCTTTGAGTGGTCTCGCTTTGAGTCCCACGGCGTTGGTGATGATGATGATGATAATCAAAGAGGCAAGTTTTCCCTGTGCCGAATACTGCTCTAAATTTATATTACAAACAGAATTCCTTTTGTTCCAACACCGTATTCGAAGAGTGACCTAATACAACAATCACTTTCCATTAGCATGGCTCAAGAATAAAAACTTAACTGTAAATGGGAATATCCTTCAAAGAATATCCATGTCCTGACACCATTACAAGTCTACATGCAAATAAAAAGAATAACAAAGGATGGGTTAAATAAATAAGTATATTGTCTATAATACCACCTAATGAAGATAATTCAAATTGAGAATAAGATCATTAGTTTCGCACAATGAACACGTGTAACATTAATTTCAACAAAAGAATTCTCACGCTTCATTAACTAACAGTTCCGGTATTAATTTCAAGTGTGCAAGTTTACGTGAGGATGAGTGGGTGGCTGGAGGAGAGGGGGGGAGAGGGAGAGGGAGAGAAGGAGAAGGAGAGGGAGAGGGAGAGGAAGGGGGAGAGGGAGATGGAGGGGGAGGGGTTGAAGATGAAGTACCCATGACAATGTGGTCTCCCTGCAGTTACAATGCTTAGGCAAATGACAATTCCCAGTCAATAGCAATTCTACAATAGCTGAGATTCACGTTCAGTGACGCAGAGTGAAAAAGTGAGTTAAAATATCAATGATGACAAAAAGTTTATCACAATTACTTCCCATACAAAAATACACTATAAACTTCCTGTTTAACAATTCTTATTTAGTCATAATATAAATTAACTGTCACTCAAAATAAGATTTATCTTATTGCGTCTAAACTTTAGTACAACTGAGAACTGAAACAATCTGGTGATAATCCTAGCCTGGAGGCTGTATATTGATTAGGCTTTTTGATCTTTACAATGATTCTGTTGGTTATCCAAACATGCTTTGGCAAAAATTTGGAATGCGATTAATGCAACAATTGGTAGTGGGCAAAAAGCCTTTCATCTTCGTTCTCAGTAGTAAGCTACTGGATTTTTTTTAATGAGTCAACATCAAACTAATTTCAATAACCTTGTTGCATTAATAAAAATGATCATGAAAAATTATACAAAGAGCTTAGAACTGAAAGGTTCCCGATTTCTTGATGTGAAAATCGTTCAGTCTCTCTCTCTCTCTCTCTCTCTCTCTCTCTCTCTCTCTCTCTCTCTCTCTCTCTCTCTCTCTCTCTCTCTCTCTCTCTCTCTCTCTCTCTCCTGTCCTATATATCAGAGCCTGTCTAAATCCTATTACAATGCCAGTCATTTGACTCACTTCAGTAACATTAAAACAAAGCTATAAATAAAAAAATGGTAGAGGTTGACAATTACCATAGTAGGAAATAATAATAAGCAAATGTGAAAGAGACATGCATTATCAGAGTTCCAATAAATCAAGTCTTATGGCTATTTTATATAAAATCAATCAAAAAATCGCAGGTGGACTTATAAAAGAAACAACTGAATTAATCATGTCACGAGATACGTTTCTTGCAGGGGAGTCAGACAGAACAAGCGGAACTAAACTTCTTCAAAATTAAAAAAAATATTAAAAACTGGTTCATGAAACTAATATATAATTAGCCTAGACGAAAAACTCAAATGACAGATAAATCAATCAACTAAATCAAAGAAAATATTCAAAGGGTGAACGTTCTCCAACGAACTATTGAACTGACGTAACACCACTAGAACCATCACTGGAAGTATTCATAATTAATGACAGAAGCTTATGAATTACCAAGAAGAGCAACATAAGCTTCATTAATTGTTCATCTGTATATTCAAATTAATTGCTAAAAAGAACTCGAGCGAACAAAGAAGTAAAACACAATCCTCCATTTGTTTAAGCTTGATCATTTATCACTAAGACATTGTGATTATTACGGTATCTGCAATGCTTTCAAACATCTCTGTATAAACGGGGGTGTGTATAATATTGCATGTATAAACTGATTATCGTACTTATGCAAACACGTATACACAATGCAGAAATAAGCATCCTCGCTATATATAAGTTTTTTTTAGCAATTAAATAACTAATAAAAAAATACAACAATAGCTGCACTTTACAGAAATATAGCCTTCCACCATGTATAACATGAAACTGAAGCAATACCATCCAGACATGTCAAGCAAGGTCCCTCCGTAACTGTCAAATATGAGCTGGAACTTAGTTGAAAAGGGAAAGCATAAAAATTAATATAAAATTAAAGGACCTTATAACTTGGAAGATGTTGTTAATAATAATAATAATAATAATAATAATAATAATAATAATAATAATAATAATTAACCTTACTGAACAGAATGGCCGTCTGGATGCCGTTGAGTTTGTATTGTTTTCTAAATCTCTCGAATGAGTTTCTTTATAGCAAAAGGTAAATAGTATACAAGCTGCCCAAAGTTCATTTATTCCTTATAATAATAATAATAATAATAATAATAATAATAATAATAATAATAATAATAATAATAAATGACAAAATTCACATGATACATGGATTTCTCATAGCGCCACAAAGACCTCGTAACTCCTAGATTTCCTCAAGATTGCTTCTGTAATCATTACATTCGAACGGGAAATATATAAGAAAAAACCTCTTGGGGTTACGGCAACCTCTCTCTACCCTAACTCGCGTTGGTTCAAATCCCACTTCGAAACGTAAAAGTTTCTTCATATATATACCGTTCAAATTCAATGCTGACAAAAGCAAGCGCATCCAAAGAGTGGGGAAAACGAGAATTCAATGGTCTTTGTGGCATTTATAGCGGACGTTACTGCTACGGTTTTAGATAAACAAATTTCACCTTTTAAAATACTACTGCCACTAATAACAATGCATCCAAATAATACAAGGCCAAGCTCCAGCGTTACGATTTGGATGTATTCCATCACATGAATAAGGTAAATAAAAAGAGAGAGAGAGAGAGAGAGGAGAGAGAGAGAGAGAGAGAGAGAGAGAGAGCAGGGATTACCTAGTTAAGGACCGCCGCGATGTGGGATCCCTCATTGTTGTATTCTATACTTAATGCAATGCCATTAAATCCTACTACTTTATCAATATTAATGCATAATCAACTGCACTCTTGCGAATAGCCTATTCTGAAAACAGTAAGGACAAGTAGTTAACTAAAAGACTGAAGGTTTAGATGTGTCACCAGCAGGTTTCCCACCAACTAAGGGCTTATTACTTCTATGCTAACTAAAGTCAAGATAATGTGAATTATGTGAACATAACTTAGTGTCTAAACATGTCAGGTTAACGCATAATATTCTGTTTTGCTTACGAGTACGACCGTCTTATATACATGAAATGTTAGTGCGTA
>NC_089795.1:38482767-38525267 GCF_040412425.1 Macrobrachium rosenbergii
CGTGTTTTTTTTTTCTACTAGCTTAGGTTACATCGTCAGTTTTCCCAGACACCGTGAGCTCTTTTTAAATTCAAAACAAGTGCTCATACCTGCGTAACAATGGTTGGATCATATTCGTGATAGAAAACTCTACTTGTAAAAACACTTCCTTGAGCGGTAAAGATGAACAGAATATAACTTTGGGATTTAATTAAATCCTGATTAAAAGATCAGAATTGTGTAATTCTAATATATAGATAGGTAAGTATAAAAGGCTCCTAGGAACAGCCTACCGCACAAAATAAAAAACCCTCATCTGTTTATGATATTAATCCTTATAAATTAATTTACGATATTTTTCTTATAAATTAATTTATGATATTAGTCTTATAAATTAATTAAGTCTTTCTTATAAATTAATTTATGATATTATTCTTATAAATTAATTAAGTCTTTACAGAAACATAATTGAATAAAAATTCTAGGGACACTAATATCTGATAGCATAATTCTTCTTTTCTTTTAATCAGATAAACATCTTAAGTAATGGCAACGGGTCACATAGCTATCTCTTAAATCAGTAAGGCTTGCTTCTCTTTCCGTGTTTTACCGATGGGTTCAACATCTGTAATTCGTAAATTTGCACGCATTTTAGGAAAGAGATGACTGACAGCAACATGGCGCGAAGCGAGAGAACTCATGAACAGCCAACAGCCACTTAGTGCATCCGTGATTCGTAAACAGCTTCTAAACACTACCCGCGTTTTGCTCAGTGGGGCATAAAAAACCAAAGAACCTTCCGCCATAGTTTCTATAAAAAAAAAAAAAAAAAAAAAAAAAAAAAAAAAAAAAAACTTGCATTATTTTCCAGGAGATATCAAGTTAGCAACTGTTTACAAAATCTCGTTCTTGTTAACAGCTGATTAAAACAGCTAACGTCACTAAATTAACAGCCGGAGTGCTATGATCCAACATCAACTAGGAGAAAAGACTTATGCTGTCAGTAGGCTAATTATCAAACAAAGACCGAAACTCACAAGAAAATATTCCACCAACCCTTTATTCAAGCGCATGCACCCATCACCCAATTTGACCAACACCTGTGAAATACTGACAAGAAAGTGTCATATCAAATGATAAAAGTCGCGTTTCGCAGCAACTGCATACTCGAGATCAAGAACCAGCGCAAAAACCCATCTGCTCACTGCTCCTGAAAACAATGCAGCAACAATTCTGCAGCTCTAGTGCTTCTTTTGTCCCAGAGGAAAGGACACCAAGCTAGCTACCCACTGTTCTGGTTTAATGCAAAACGCTGACTGAACACCGCCAATTTGGATTTATGAAGGCAAAGTTATGGTTACAAAAACACGCGCTGCCAGGAATAAGCTAAATATTTAAGCTTACATGCTCTCGTTATTGTGAACTGCGTGAATCGCCCTGAATACAGTTCATTTACGGATGCACTTCCATATACATAAATACATATATATATAAATTTCTGACTCACATCGGATCGAACCCAGGTCTTTAAATTGAGAGGCAAGGGCGCTGCCCACTAGGCCATACAAGTGATGAAAGAAGTTGGAACCTGAGGGCAACTGCACCCAAGGAATTACCTGGGCAAGCTAACTGCTTGCATACCAGCGTGTTTTCCCCAACTTCCCGACTCGGCAATGACCCAACTGACAGCACTTCAAGAAGGGATAATTCGAATGAAATGCTGTCAATTGGGTCATGTATCGGGAAGTTGGGGAAAACTACAGAAGTGCTCTATGCTCCAGGTTATTCACTGCCAAGTTGCCTCAGGTTCCAACTTCTTTATGACTCATGGCCTGAAATCAATCAAAGCTCTGCCTTTCAATGAAAGACCTGGGTTCGATCCTGATGTGAGTCAGAGAAAGTGATTTCGGTTCCACACGTGATTGTGTGTTTATCATTTCTATCTCTCTCTCTCTCTGTATTATATATATATATATATATATATATATATATATATATATATATATATATGATACAGAGAGAGAGAGAGAGAGAGAGAGAGAGAGAGAGAGAGAGAGAGAGAGAGGACACCAGGACAATAGCTTCTATTGCACAAGGAAATTAATAAAAAAAAAATATGTATATATATATATATGTATATATATAAAATATATATGTATATATATAATACATATAGGCATATATATATCAGAGATATATATATATATATATATATATATATATATATATATATATATATATATATATACATACACACAGGGATTCCATGCATTAATAAACAGACGACGCAGGCATGTGCAAGTGTCGGCTCGCACAACGGAGGAAGCGACATGAAATACCCATTATCATTCCCCGATATGTGCCGCACTACAAATGAAGTTCAACTTGAGTGTAATGGAAAAGTAAACAAGCGTGGCGAAGGAAAGCTGCAAGTGGCTTATTAAAATTCTGAGTTAGGCGTATTTTCAATTCTTGATAAGTTGCAAGAGTTACAATAACCTTCTTAAAAAGACAAGAAAAAAATATCACTAAATTAATTCCTTCGCTTAATGGCAAGCACTTCCTCTGAGGTAAATAAGTTAATTAATACCTACGTGGACAACTGCACATAAAGCGCTACAGATGTCTAAGTTAAGTATACCTTAGTGTAACCAGACCACTGAGCTGATTAATAGCTCTCCTAGGGCTGGCCCGAAGGATTAGACTTATTTTACGTGGCTAAGAACCAACTGGTTACCTAGCAACGGAACCCACAGCTTATTGTGGAATCCGAACCACATTATACCGAGAAATGAATTTCTATCGCCAGAAATAAATTCCTCTAATTCTTCATTGGAGACTCGAACTCGGGCCTAGCAGAGTGCTATCCGAGAGCTCTACCGACTCGTCCAACGAGGAACTGCTACATGTGTCTAAATAAGGGAAAAATCCAGTAAGGGCCAACACATTAAATTATCGCCTGTATCCACGTGAAATATTAGGCACTGTAGGAGTCAAATACTATACACATGAACATATGCGATTTTCCAAGCAGATCTTGGCATTTGCTTTGAAGGTCCCCATCAAATAAACCCTGGAATAACAGCGTACCCCTCCCCGTAACTTCAATGATATCCTATATTATCTTCGCACAACTAACAACACAGCACAGATTTCCAAAGGCATTGGTAAATTATCTCCTTTTTCCTAAAATAGAAAAAAAAATTATGAGAGTAAGATTTTTTGTAGCTACAAATATATACTCCCTTTCCATAGCAAATTTCATCTCTCCTCAAATGATACGAAAAACAATTAACTACTAATTAAGAGCTCATACAGTAAAACAATACACGCAGTTTTCGACAGAAAAATTATAAAGCGTAAATATACACAGCAACAGCAATGACAATGAAGGGAAAACTGAAATGCAGAAGCTTTTTTTACTTTCGTCATCACACATCCAGCATGTAATTTTAAGAATAAATTTCATGTTTGTTTTCTGCTCCGATTTATATTCATGTAAAACATCTCAACACAATCTCGTAAGCAATTAGGAGCACCAAGGAAGAATGGATAAACTCTTGAAAACCTTCGATAATCAGGAGATGACTCAATCAAACACTTTTCATCACTCAACGCTTTCAAGCTTTACAATACACTCCCATCAAGTACACCATGATTCCAATAGTACCAGAGAACCTCAATAACCAGTACGTTACAAAATGGGCTTCTTGCTCTAATGAACAAAGGCGTCTACATATTTACAGATGTTTAATACAAAACTTTGTATATGGCCTCGCCCCTAAAGCACCACTTTGTTCTCTAATGTACCAGATTTATTTATTTATAAATAAATATATAACATATATGAAACATTAAGCATATCCATCAACCTTACAAAGCATTGTATTTGGGGATATAGCTCTCTTTCTTAACGTTTCAAAGGCATTAAAACTGAAGGTTTTAATGCACCTGCCACTTTAAAAGTATTAAACTAATGCAACTGATATTCACAAAAGCCAGAGTAAATATTCAAGAGTCACCACAAATTTTCATGAAGATGATTCTCAACAACACGTCTAAACTTCATTACGAAATTATCAACTAATATAAATGTCCTATTTATGAAAAATATTATTGCATTTTTACATACATAAAATGCTAGCCGAAAGCACTCGGAGATCAACTACATCAAGAAACAAGATATGGAGAGGTGACCGAAAAGACATTCAACCTTCGATTAATTTACCCTTCTGCAAGCACGGGCTCTTGCTTCTATAGCAACCAGTATGGGTGGGGATTATTCCTCAATATCAGCAAACAAGAAAAATAAACAATAGCGAAAAAAAGGACGCTGAAAAGGAGGGGAGACCATAAAGATGATGATAATGCTAAGGCTAGTAAAGAAGCTTTCGGATACTTCCCCCCTAACACAATATGGCTCCACTAACCCTCCATTACCTCACACAAACGATCTTCAAACGATGGCTAACTCAGACCGGTAGCTGAGTAATGACTGCAGGGTAGGCTAAAGGAGCTTGGCACAAGACAGGCAGAGAGAGAGAGAGAGAGAGAGAGAGAGAGAGAGAGAGAGAGAGAGAGAGAAATTTTCACTGCTGATATCAGTTAAATATCTTTAACATTACACTAGCAGCAAGTAAGGTAGATACGGTAGGTATAATTGCATTTACATATACAGTGCAAAAAAAGGCGCGCGCGCGCATACACAATCTTTATTACACACACACACACACACACATATATATATATATATATATATATATATATATATATATATATATATATATATATATATATAAAAAACAAACAAATCTGTACAATTTGTACAGCATTTATTGTATATACATAAACAAAAACGCTTTATATATATATATATATATATATATATATATATATATATATATATATATATATATATATATATAAAATATACATATGTATACACAAACAAACAAACGCAATCTGTATATCATTTACTGCATATACATAAACAAACAAACGCTATCTGTATAGCATATCTGCATACAACAGAGTGAACGATGGAGAATCGCTTACATTACGCAATTTGTCAGATGATATCATGCAACGTATGAGAAGCAGCGGCATTTACGACGAATAAAATCATGAAAGGAGAAATCAATACTGAAATGCTTTTACAGCGGCGACGGAAAGGGTCCTCTCCAGGGAAACAGTGTGATATGTGAACATTTATTTTGTGGTGGGGGTGGTGTTCTTTTCCTGAATAATAATAATAATAATAATAATAATAATAATAATAATAATTAATTATTATTATCATATTATTATTATTATTCACATCTCTCCAATTACACGGGTAGGCTACAACAGGATACGCAAGTAGAATGCAAACATGATAAAAACTAAAGGGTGAAATTCTAAAAAGCAATTATATTATTCGCAAAGAGAGGGGAGAAGGGAGAAATAATTCTTTTAAAGGATGTAATACTAACCACTGTACCTCGATGACTACCACTACCAACAACTGTTACTGTACCTCGTGCTATAGCAACAGTATTAAAATACATGAAA
Organism: Macrobrachium rosenbergii; assembly: GCF_040412425.1. Classification (NCBI taxonomy): domain Eukaryota; kingdom Metazoa; phylum Arthropoda; class Malacostraca; order Decapoda; family Palaemonidae; genus Macrobrachium; species Macrobrachium rosenbergii. Next base: position 38,488,297 of record NC_089795.1, read on the forward strand.
GCATTGTAAAATGAAATCTTCCAAAATAACTGTATGTATGTTTAGCGGATATCCCTTAGTATTGATACAACTTCAAATAACTGCTGCATCCTTTGACTACTTTGTGCAGGTATAACCGAATCCTTATCAATTTCCACTGTCTTATGATCAAAGGGTTCCATCTACGTTTCGCATCGAAACCCAACATAATAAGGAAGTCAAAGGTGATTGAAAATGAGAATAGGCTCCTCACAAGACCTAGGCGTCCCTCTTCTGTAACGATTCAACATTTCCTTCTAGTAGTGTTTATTTGTGAGTGACTATCAAATAAATTCGGGACAACTGTATGTTGAATATAGAGTTAAATACAGAATTTAGGCCAAAGGCCAAGCACTGGGACCAGTGAGGTCATTCAGCGCTGAAAAGGAAATTGGCAGTAAAAGTTTGAAAGATGTAACAGGAGGAAATCCTCGCAGTTGCACATGAATCAATTGTTAGGAGAGGGTGAAAAGTAAGATGGAAGAAAGAGAATATGAAAGGAGGTACAATAAAAGGAACGAAAGGGGTTGCAGCTAGGGGGCGAAGACACGCTGCAACGAACCCCAAGTAATGCCCACAATGCACCGCATGAGGTGCACTGACGGCACAACCTCGCTACGGTGGTGACTACTGTATGGAAATTACGTACATGGATCATCGCAATTTCACTGCACCACAGACGCTGTGCACTTAAAGAACTTACTGTACGTAGAACTGTGTGTTACTTTGTCTAAAATAGTATTTAACGGCGAAAATGAGCTAACATACTGTACACTCTTACTAGTCAGTACCTACGCCAGCTTGTGACGTGAATGAAGATATATAGGGATACAGGCTTTTCATTGTTTTTTTTTTTTTATCACTAAAGTTAGAACTTGATTCCGATATCTGAGTTTCAATAGTTTAAGAAGAGCGAAGACACTAATTAGTGAATAGGATTCATTTGTGACACCGCTAGATACATACATTTTTTGTGATGATGGTCTTAATAGTCATCTAGAAGCCGTAGAAACTTTAATTTTGTTTCTTGGTTGGGATCACCTTTCACTGGTCCGGTACTTCTAGTGTTGATGCAATGATTCTTAGTTCTGGTGACAAAACTTTATATATATCGTAGAAACTTGTTAAAACATACGGCCGTCCGTCAACTCTCTCTCTCTCTCTCTTCTGGCTGAACCTTCCAGTTCCTATATAAATGGATACCCTAAAAATACACCTGGAATATCGATGGTACCAACTTCCGTAAAACATATTGAACTTAATCCCACGCAGGTTAACTAATTATGCAATAAATTCTTCAATTCAATTAAATCTTTTTTCTTCCTTTGGTCTCGTATATTCCTTTAGTTGCTACATCGATGACAGGAAATATATCGCCTGTATATTTGAGTGTGAGTACATATATGTATGTATGTATGGAATGAATGTATGTATGTATGTATGTATGTGTACTATATACATTACATTATATATATATATATATATATATATATATATATATATATATATATATATATATATATATATATATATACACATACATACACACAAAGTTCACTCCCAAAGCGAGCGCTCGCGTATGTCAATGCATTCATAAAGCACTTGTGAGATTTAATTCTTTATCATTTTGAAATAATGTAACCATATTCCTATACCAAACAATTCCTGCCCAGCCAACAAAATCTAATGGTCCATTCCCATTCCATCATAAATCCTTCCACAAGATTTGATTTACTGAAAGATAAAAGCTGGTATCATAACAACAAAGGTCACTGACGCTGTATTTCCATCAAGTTTAACTAAAGTCCGCAATCATTTTATTCTAATATTCTCTGAAACCAGTGAAACACAATACTGAAAAGGGATTTTAAACTACCTTCATCCGGACAAAACTTTTGATTTTCAGTCTCCCTCTCTTCACAAATCAATCCCGGGCAAAAAATAAAATAAAAAATAATAATTATAAAATCTAAAACTAATTCCACCTTCCAGCACTACCTTATTCGACTATTATTAAGAGTTTAAAAAGATCACAGAGTCACATTTCTAGGTTTCATATAGATCTCGTCCGAGGGATTTGGTCTCCAGTACGAGATGAAAATTAGGTAAAGGAAGAATTAAAGAAGTTGGACAGCTGGCTTGGAAGAAGTCGACGGCAAAGGATGAAGAGTAAAGGCAGAAAAAATCGCAGCTGAGGCCTAAAGAAAGCAGCGAAGAACCTTTAGTACCACCACCCCTCCCCCCAACCAGGGAATTTCCTTACTAAACTCGGCCGTTGTAACAAGGATGGAGCAAAAGTTAAAATTGAAAACCTCGAATTTTGAAACATATACAGACCGTGGTCACCTCTAAAACCAAACAGTAGCACTGACAATCCTAGACAGGGATAAAATTCTCACATGTACAACGTGCAATCAACATTTTAACATTTAACACTGTTTCTGCACTGCCAGAAAATGAAAGTAGTCGAATAAACCAACTTTTAAAACATCATGAGTACATACTATTGTGTGATGTAAAGTTGATAACAAAAATTATGTAAAAAAAAATCTAGTAATACCAAACTCATCTTTCAAGACAGCCCAAAAATTTACATGAGTATTATGTCATGAAAAACCAATACATACAACACATGATAACAGCAATTTCTAATAGAATGAAGATGACGATTTCGATTCTCAAGTCATGACTAGTTCATACAATTTTATTAATTTTTGCAAATACACAGCATTACAAAGAAATTAAATCTGACATCATTTGCCGCTGTACCGTCTTAAAAAAAAATGATGGGTTAACTAGCCACTTCTCCTTCGCCTTACAACCACAAAGAGTTCGTTCTGAAATAAGTCCGGTGTTACCAACATTGTCTTTGTCGGCGCTCGGCCAATAGAACCGCGGGGTTTATGAGCGGTTCCGGGATTCTATAACCTGTCAGACAGAACAAAAGAGAAATAGGAAAGGTCTTTTGCCATGGGCTCTTTAATTCTGGCTGAGCGCGCACAGTCTGATTTATTACCGGCAAACTCCGCTCATTTGATGCCTGACTAACGACTTCAGTCCTGTTACCCGATTTTCATCACGATCAACGGGTGGGTATCAACTATTGCATCATTCATGCCCAGACCTCGACCGCGAAACGGTATCACAATTACATTAATAGTAATATTGCGTCGAATTTTAGTTTATTCTCACAAAAAACAGAAGTGATCCGCTTACATATTCCTGGGAGGACTGAAACTACTTTGGTTACTGAGTCTATAATTCAGTAATTTTACCATTTATTAAACAAGGATAAGCTATGCTTACAATTCCAAATCCAAATGTTGGCCGAACTGATAAATATAATCCTAGATTTCACAGACAATAGCATTTATAATATGTAGTGGATCGAAATTCCTTGGCTAACCTGCACTAAAGTGACAGCATTTGGAAAAGACCTTTATAAAACGGTTCTTGCAATGTTTGGTCACCAATTCTCCAGATAATCATAACCATAACTATAAAATGTTAACGGCCGATGGACAGATCTGCATCAAAGTAGCTCTTAACAAGTCCTCGTGAGGCTCCTTCCTAATATCATTATTTTCGTTCACTGGTTCTTATGACAATCGAACTGGAAAATGTTAACAGACACTAAAAGGATTTGCGCAAAGTAACACTTGATAAGGATTTGTGTAAGGATCATTTCTGTCAACTTTTGTTTCATATGGTTCAACGGTTCAAAGAGGACAAAACTCTGAAACATATTGGACAAAATGGTCAGAACTCAGACGTCACAACACCTAGTAAGACCCTAGTAAGTGTCATTTCTGCTGAATTTTGTTTCGGTTACTGTAGTGGTTTTAATGCACAGTGGATCATTACTTTTAGGTTTAGTTAAAATTTAAGAAACGGAAACATATGTTCTCAGGCAATCTTGGCCACGAGATTAAATATCTCTGGAACCTGCTCTCAAGCAATCTTGGCCACGAGATTAAATATCTCTGGAACCTGCTGACATCCATACAGGAGACACCCATTTCCAGCAATGACAGATCAAAAGATTTGCAACATGTGCTATTAATAACCATATGTCTGCATATGTAAGAAGCCTTAAAAAAACAATGTCTTCTATCACTATTAGGTTAAATGATACTTTTAAAGTGCTTTGAAAAAAAAGACAGGAACAGATGGGAACAAGGATACTCAAATATTTGGAATTACTAAATACTATGCACAAGAAAGTATGGCATGCAATCACTGCGAGATCACCCGATTCAAGGTGTGCTAGAGTTCAACCTTAAGCTACACTGACTACACCATATTATGATCGGTTTGTTAAGTTAAGTATACCTTAGTTTTACCAGACCACTGAGCTGATTAACAGCTCTCCTAGGGCTGGCCCGAAGGATTGTGATTTCTGTTATTGCTAAAGATTAAAGCAATTTCTATAAGAAAAATGGCCATGATTTGAAGTTTAGGAGTACAAGAGCCTTCTGAAAATCATAAGCAAGTGACAGCTCACAACATGCATACATTATCCACTTTGCATGACTTGTTCTACTTAAAGTGTCTTAAGCACAGAGAACTATCGCATGAAGTAAAGTATACATTAAAGTACACATCTTGACGGAGATGGACTACAAGGGCAATGACCTTGGATGAGCTACAAGAGAAAACGAGAAACCAAACCAAACGACGGTAGTACCACCTGGGAACCTATGTACTAAAGAAGATCAGATGATACCTGTCAGGGATCCGTCTGACACTACATTTCTTCAAATGATGCCACTCCCCTTCAAAAATTTAGCCATAAAAGTTCTCCAAATGACGATCTGTTTGTTATAGGTCACCAAAACTGGAGACGAAATACCCGGGTAGTTCAGTCACACATGAAGATGCAGGTCTGAACATCTTTAAAATATGCTGCTTGTGAGTATGACGACTGCAAGCTCTTTACGTTAATAAATTAAAAATAGGAAGGAAATATAGCAAAAATAAAAAAAATACGGAGTTTGAAGTACACAAAGCACAAATAAAAACTACAAAAGAGGAAGAATGGCAGTTTAAAATACACGAGAGATATTCGTTTTTTAATAAGAGGAGGAAGCACTGCATAAATTTGTAAATACTAGAGAACAAGTCATCAACACTGGGACTCGCAGTCCACAACACAAGTGCTAAATCGAGGTGTACATGGCATACGCAGACTAAATGTATTAAAACGGTTCAGAGTAACTTTTCATGGATTTTATTTACTACTATATGCAGGTTTAAAATAACAAAAAACACGCCAAGTTTCAAACAATCTGATGGAAAATTGGCTTTCGTATCATCATCTCTTGTTTTGGTAACATTGAAGGTCTATACATACACATACATACACACTCACACGTACACACAAACACAAAATATATACTTTCATCATATAATACATGGCCTGATGCATGAAACTTAAATATATAACAAATAACATTCTTTTAATGTAGACAAGATCACTCATAATGTTCAGATCAAGGCTTTTCATTATGAAATTGTATGTGACATACTTTTAATTACATTCAACAGCACGCAATATTTACCGTAGCATGCAGTTTAAAGCCTTAACGAAAGGGCCTAAGTTTTATCACATAATGGAAATTCGATATCCTTGTGGTAATTTTTCAGACCTGGGCTGCTCTTTTATCACAAATGATTAAATTTATACTTTTGCAACAAGTCCCGGAAATGTAAAGCGCAGGCGGTGCTTGGTCAAACAAAGCAGAAGTAAAAAATGCGTTCTGTAACCTGTAGAAAAGACCAACTTCATACAATCCTAATTATGTCTTATAAAAAACATTATTTTACTAAACAGATACATCGATAAAACTGGAAATTTATACAACAGTAATTAATTTGAAATTAAAGAACAAATGCAATGATTTTTAGTCGAAAGATCGGAACTTACACACGACAGAAAAAGTTAAATTCACCTAACTTATTTTCTCCCTTCCTAAAAGCAATTTCGATTTAAGGTAACATCTGGGTATTTTACTAAAGACTAATTACGATACAATTCAACGATCTTGAATCTTCGCTGGTATTAAAAGCACAGTTAGGCTATCTTCACATAGTAATGTTCCTTTCTTTTAACTCATAAACAGAAGTGTAACTGTACTTGTAATCAGGCAAAACAGCCATCAAGTTCAAGGCACACGACCTACTAATTAGAGAACGTGACTTTCATAAACGGGGCTGGATGGCACTTCCTCAGGTGATGATACACAGAAACACAAGTTGAACATTTACAGCTGTACCTTTAAATCTCAAAAATGTATAGACGCACATGAGTGAAGGCGTATGTTATATATATATATATATATATATATATATATATATATACACACACACACACACATAATATATATGTATGTATAGATATATATATATATATATATATATATATATATATATATATATATATATATATATATATATATATATATATATTATACGTTAACCCGTGTTCTACTGCTGTCCCAGTAACAGCGTAGTGAAAGAACTAGGTATGCACTCACAGTCATGTAAGCCTATGTCCTGAAAACTGTTGTCAGCGGGTACCGGTACTATGGTAACTTCATCGTTTAGTGTTAAACATAATCATACCTCTGACCCTGAAGGGGCTAAGACTTTCATGAAAGAGAAAAATCTACTTTCGGATACGTTTACATAGAAAACTCCTCGTGCAACAGCTCAACTAAAAGTGAGAGAGAGAGAGAGAGAGAGAGAGAGAGAGAGAGAGAGAGAGAGAGAGAGAGAGAGAGAGAGAGAGAGAGAATATGCGCATTTCTAAACGGAAATCGGTGTAATACCTGCATGCAAATAACTACACAAAATAATCGCAAAAGGCCATTATTCCTAACATGTTTGTTAAATTCCTTTTATTGGCAGGCCACTCTGAAAATGCTGAAAAAATATCACAACCCGAATGAATTGAATCGACTATTTTTCACGAGACTTCATAGCGTAACGAAGCTAATTCCACTATTTTCATTGACATGGCACTGAGGTGGAGAATCAACCCACCCGTTCTCATGTCAGCTTACGTAAGCAAATGAGAAGCAAAGAAAACACTGGTAAAAAAGAAAAAAAAAAACCTGAACGCTATTTATCTCTTCAGAACTTGTGAGCTCCCTTGGGGTGGTTTTAAATCTAGCAATCATAACGTGGGCTCCCTTGGTCGTTTGTTGCCGACTTAGCGAATTAACAATAATATTTAGCATCTATCTCAATTCTACAGCTGTCACTGAATATAGCCTAATATGCCAAACCAGCGTCTCCGCTTGTCGGGTTGAGTCCCGAGGTCCATGTAATGCACTTTTAATACTTTTAACAGCTCACCGCACTTACAAGCGTTCTTCGTTAAGATCCAGTGCTTCCACAGGGACAGTTTTATCTAAATAGACCAACACCAAATGAAGATTTTGAAACACAAAACGGCGCCTTGAAATTAAATAACACAAGTTTATCAGAGACCATAACCCAATGCACTGAAACTGTCATATCCATCTTATGTATAAAAGCTAATATAGGAATATATATTTAAAAAACTACAAGTACACACCTTCCAAAACAAAAACCATTTACAAAGACTTACAAATAAACTTTAAACTTCAATTTTTTCTGAGACCTGGAATCAGTTTCAGTAATCACGTAAAAGATAAAATATTTTAACAAAAACCTAAAACCCTACAAAAATAGCCTAAATACAAAAATAGCCTAAATCAAATATATAAACAATGACAAAGTATACAATTAAAAAGAAACGCTAATGACTAAACTAACCGCAAAGAAAAATACACAAAGAGGGGATTTTTCCTTTTTCGTTGTTAGACGCATATACAACTGTTTCTCGTGGCGTGAGTAGGCTATATATCAGGTTTCCATGATATCATTCACCGACTTGCTGGTCACTTTCTGAGTTGTTTTATATATGCAACGATCTTTGGTGCCTATGAGCTCGCGCGAGAAATTCTTACAAAAACTTTCTGCAAAATTTTTTGTGATTTTACTTCGTAAGGCTAATATCTGAAAAATTATACATAGACTAAGAGAGAGAGAGAGAGAGAGAGAGAGAGAGAGAGAGAGAGAGAGAGAGAGAGAGAGAGAGAGACTAACAGCACCCAATCAGCTTGCAAATTCCTTAAAGGATTGTCTACAAACATAAGCTATGACAGATGTCTTGCGGTTTATCAAAGTAGACATACTCATTAAGGATGCAAGAACCCTGTACATCTCACAAGCCAGAAAGGACATGGGATAACAAGAACTCAAAACGAGGATCAAGACAACTGGTATGCTGAAAACTGTTGGAGAATTAGGTTTGACAAGTTTACTCCCGGAAACTGTTCATCAGAATGTTTGCTTTCCCTTTAAAAGACTTTTCATTTGGAGTGAAGAGTATGGCGATTCTTATTAGATCAAAATAAGAAATTACTAGCGACAGGAAAAAAATACGAATGACTGATGAAAACAGTTCCATAGATGAAATGGTTATGGAACAGAAGAGGTCCAAGCTAGATTTACATAGAGAAAAAAATTTCCAAAGAGCGGCTGTACCATTCGATAACAAAAGCTAGAGCCTTCAAAAAACAAGGAGCTGCAGATTTTAACATTAAAAAAATTACAATATTTAGGTTATTAGAACTGGGCTAGTTTTTAAAACAATGTTTGCAATTTGCCATATTCTAATGTAGAGTGATTATTATTATTATTTTTTTTTTTTGCATAAATTATTAAAAACTGAAGGCAGTTCCAATAACACCCCAGCGACTGGCAAACTGAAGGCCATGGCTAAATATAGAAGGCAACATGTTTCAACAGCGATAATAATAAAATTCCATCACAGGAAATGCTTCTAACTGAAAGCAAACATTTCTTCAATTTACGTCGCCTGCTCGTTTTCTCTGATGAAAATGACCATACACGGTTATTTACACCATAACGTTACCGGTCGTCCATTATGAGAGAGAGAGAGAGAGAGAGAGAGAGAGAGAGAGAGAGAGAGAGAGAGAGAGAGAGAGAGAGAGAGGTTGTTTGGATGGTCGATAGCACTCGCTTGATTGCATGAGTATGCACGATCATATCTGCCTTTAATGACACTAATAACAGAATCCCCCTACGTTATTAAAGGCTTTCTAACAACGACCAAGCCTTGGCAAATTCCTGCGATAAAGGACGAGCGTAGGGCTTCAATATTCGGAGGAATTTGTACCGTATGACAAGCACTTTTTAAGCAGCCCCTCTTGTCATTCGTCTGCATTTATCCATTTTCCTTAATTCACGGTTGGGCTAGGGAAGGTTATACAATTATGAGGGCTCTTGAGAGAGAGAGAGAGAGAGAGAGAGAGAGAGAGAGAGAGAGAGAGAGAGAGAGATTTAAACTTCTCGTTTCTCCTGGATATCCAAAAGAAAATGATGCGAGCTTTGTGAGCAAGCTAATAAAAAATATATTCGAATATTTATAAAACTCTGGAACTCTAACAGTTTATAAGTAATGCTGGACAAATTGCTCCATTGGAAAATGCACAAAATCCAATAGTTGAATAATTAAAACTAATTTTGAATAGCAAGGCAATGATCCCGTCAAGTCCCTTTACACTGCCGTTACCTGTTACAGTATGTGACGTTAAACGTACTGTTGTTGATGATTTTGATGGAAAAGCCCGCGGCGGCATTATACTGTATGTGACGTATACCACTGAAAGTTTCGACTTACATGAACATATCTGTTACTAGGCTAAATGCTTCTTTCCTTGACCTAGGTAATCCGGTCAACGATAGTTTGTCCTTTTTTTTTTTTTTTTTAGTTATCGTATCTGATTCTCTTCAGTTTTCTTTTTCTTACCACATATTTTCCAATTTTAATTTCCTCTTCTGAACTGCTCTCCTTCTTGGGGACATTGGGGCTTGCTAATATTCTGCTTTTCTAACTAAAGGTGCAGCTTGGCGTGTCATAAAAATAAAGCAATAATAATACCGACTCACTCGTCAGATCAGGTCTTCGCTGAAGTGATAAGATATGTTAACAGTGACAGGAAATACATGAGCCACTCAGTTCACCTGAGCTACCTTGCTGCACTTGCAAGTTTTTTTTCGTTTTAACGTGCTTTTATACCCATTTTTATATGGGGTAAGCACGGTGCCTTCTTTGAAGGACTTTGATTTGGCGGTGGGGTAGGCCGTAACCTCGACCGGCTGCCCTGCCTGACATCGCTTAGACCCCGGTAACGAATGTATACATGTATTACCGAAACCCCCGCTCCCTTTCTCCCAGCAGCACAAGGAGAACTGGGCGGGCAATCCGACAGTTCGAGACGTGGGAGGTGTCTGCTATGTTTTAGAAGATGTTGGAGTGGCTTTGTTTTATGTGTTGTATTAGTCTGTAACATCCATTTGCTTTCAGCAAACCTATCCATTGATTACATACGTAATCCCGGGATGTCTACACGGATAGCAAAGTTTCCGCCTCTGACTGGTCGGCTGCGGGGATTGAACCCTCGCCACAGGCTTCTATGAAGTCTGTGGTTGCCACTCTATCAACCAAGCCATCGAGGCTCTACCTTGCTGCACTTGCAAGTAACCTACATAATTTAAGATTTTTCCTAAAGCTTATATTTCTACATAAAACTCTGGACCCAGTTGCGCCCCTGGGGGCAAGGTTTGAACGAGTCGAATCTGCACTACAAGTGGTTTTTCGGAAGATTTAAAATTTAATAAAACTTTCTATTATGACTTAAGAACAATAAAAAATTTCATTACACAATTAAGAAAAACATGAAATAAGATACTTTCTACAAATGAAGATCACAAGAACAATAAAAACAACGACAACAATGCGCTCCACCCTTAAAGTTGAGTCACTGTACTTCCATCGAGGGCAGTGGCTCAATCCCTGTGGCTATTTTTTTTCTCGTGTCATATTAGGAAGTGTGATTGAATGAGTTCTTTTAACAATATTGTTTTGTATCTCTGTTACGTACAGCCGATGGGAAAAGGGATTTGATGGAAAAAGTATTGATGTAATTCACATTGCGGGTATTGCTCATGTGAAATATAAAAGGGGAAAATAAAAGAAGAGCGATTGAATTGCTTTCGAAATAAATAGCGCGGGGCTGCGGCGGGCATAAAAATGAAATAAATACAACCCGAATGCTTTTAGCTTACAATAGAAATTACAACATCTCCCGGTGGGGGTGCTTTTCAGTGCTTGAACCAATGCACTGACTACAAGTGTGTCCTACTGAACACTTAGGGATTTTAATCTAAAACTGCGGCGTGGCCTAGTTTTATAACCGACACTGGAAAAGCAAATAACATTTATAGAAAAGCTACTTCAGAAGTAAAAGAAAGATGTCAAGGTCTACACAGGCTTCGTAAATATCGAGAACTGTTACAAGATCAACACTGTAATACGCTTACTTTTCATATAAACAATATTCCAGAAACAGTAACTATGGGAAGAGGCTCCTTGGGTGTCTAGTGAAAATAAAAATTTCTCTAAGTAGGCAACTACTCAACCGAAATCTTCTACACATACCTTTTCTTAACGCTGTCATGAAAATATTTAAAGTTATTAATACTGGAATAACCTTTTCTTCCTAATCTAACTACAGTACATTCATAAAATCACACACACACACACACACACACACACACACATATATATATATATATATATATATATATATATATATATATATAAATAAATTATATGTATATACATATTTTATTAGGCTATATGTATAAATTTATAAACACACACAGGCACTGGTTTTTAGAAGCTGCTAATGTGCAACAAAATATCAGGCTTATTTGCAGTAATTCAATACTTTTGAAAACCGACGAGTGGATATTTTTGTGAAAAAAAAAAAAAAAGCAAGCTTAGTTTTAATGAAATTCTAGGTCCAGTAGCTATTAGTTGTGCTAGCCTAATCGAAGATAACTGAATGCACGTAATACAACCTAGGGGGACTTTTTCATTCTATAATATTTCCCGTCAAGATACTTTCTAAAAAAAAAAAAAAAAAAAAAAAAATATATATATATATATATATATATATATATATATATTATATATATATATATATATATATATATATATAGCCTATATATATATACATATAGTTTATATTAACATGTTGTACTATAAACCACTCGCTGCATTAGGGCTACACAAAGTAAGGCACAGCACGAAAAATTCGTCACCATCAAACAAGCTAATCAGATTGCCACCAAATTTCAAATACCGACCTATGATGCAGACTTTCTCAACAGTGGTACCGTACTGTCTCTTTAGAGAGTGAATGTCCTTTACATATTGATTTAATAAGAGAAATGTTACTAGAGAACTTTCAGCAGTTATTAAGGGCCTCTTATGCTCTAGCCTTGCATACATGCATAAGCTGTATTTTTTCCACCTGTCATCAAAGGACACTTAAAAGGACACTTCGTTTTAACTATAACCAACCATATAGCCTAACCTACAGTGCAGGATGCATCTCATTCGTCTCATTCAGTAGTGATATAGAGTAACAGTTATTATTAAGTCCAAATAAGTTTATTTCAGCTGTCCTCTACAACTCCACTACAAATCTGGTGCATTTTGTGAGCGGTATCCTTTTTCAAATCTAAATATTTTTGTAATTTGTCAAACATTCACACCATACTTTATACATTATAGCCATACATAACCGACTAACCAGCAATTAATATAGTGATTTTTCTTGAAAACCAAACTAAATCGGGCTTTCATCCACTGAAGTTATGGCAGTGGCAATAAGATATAACATGCCGCTAAAGCAGGAAGCATCCTAGCCAATACTCCACGCATAGGTATTTTCTTTTTAATACGTTATCAAGATTTATTGCTCTATCCCAGTGCTACTAGTAGTGGACTATTCTTCGTGGCTTGGACTTTCCTATTCTCATTTTCCACAAAGCTTCCCAACGGCTAACTACCTTCATCGCTGACTACACTAAATGAGAAAAGAATGGTAACAGAGAAAATTTACCCAAATCATCATTTTTGGTTTGCCCATAAATGTTACCCATCCTGAAATGTTACAACAATTAAGAAGTGGCCTGATTTAGTAAGGCTCCAACATAAAACAGCTTTATTTAAGCTCTAATTGCACTTGTGTATTTCAAACTAGCCTATTCTTGGCAAACATAAAGAGAATTCAACTGGCAAAAACACGAAGAACCTAACTGACTGAAATGCAAAAACAGCGGTTTGCAAAACTGCATATACTGAAGCTTTCGACACTGCAAAAATTGCAGCTTTTAAAATCTGCATAAATTCCAGTTCTCGCAATCTGCATAAAGTGCAGTTCTAGAAATCTGCATGAAGTGCAGTTCTTCGAAACAATGTGAAATAATAACAAAATGACCGGTACCTTTTCACTCTGCAGCCCAAAAATATGACTAAAGACGATACCCATAAAAATTTTTATTGCTTTGAGCAAAAAGGGAGAGATTCATTCCCTGTAAACAAACGATTGTGATACTTTTATTAAATTTATTTAAATGATAACTGTAACCGATATGGAGAGAGAGAGAGAGAGAGAGAGAGAGAGAGAGAGAGAGAGAGAGAGAGAGAGAGAGAGAGAGAGAGAGAGAGAGAGTTAGGTTTTTAATAGTTTTAACATACAGTATACGTGACGTACAGTACATCTGAGTCAAGTTCCTGTAGTACATTGACCTAATCTATGCAAAAACAGAAATACTTCTCAATGTAAATAGCCTACTTCCACACTCCTCAAAATTATCCTTAAAGTGGACACAATCACATGGCAGAATCAGTAAGATGAGTTGGCTACAGTGTTCGGCAAGTTTTTAGACAACAGGAAATTTATGAAATCAAATCAAAGTTGTCTAACCCCGGGTCAATCGGTTTCAAAACTGGCACACGTACTACTACGCATAATGAAAGTACCGTGGTCAGAGCTCCAGGATGGTACGTAACGTCCCTTGCCAGGGACTTTCCATTTCCATTTTCTCGTATGCTACACGCATTTTTGACGGTATGGATGCACTAATAATAGAAATATAAAGTGTAAGTTTAAATAATATTCTATATCTTTTCTGCAATTTATTCTGAATTTAGCATTTACATATATCCAATTTATTTTAGTCTACATAATGTTCAACCTATGTTCTCTGGATTTGAATAAAACACTTTTTTATAAATAACACCAATGAGAACTTATGACATACAAGGACAAAGATTAAAGAGGACTATATAGCCTACCAGTTTTAAATCGAGTGAAATTAATAACTTTGTTGTTAGGGTGAGTATAGGTAATATCAAATGCAAATAAATGTTTAAAATTACAATTAAGAATAAACTGTTTTTTTGACTGACGACGCTTTACAATACTCATATCTATTCATCATTTAATAGCAAAAGTCATGGACGGATGTCCACTATTTTCTTATATATAATATCCAGTCAATTCTGGGTATTCTAACCAATCTGATTGCATTTCTCGTTGCTGACAATTGTTACAGGCTGTGAAATGAGGTAATACACACAGAACAATATTGCTGTTGTATTTTGTAGTTTACACAGCTAATGTATCAGCGGCCGGGTCTCTTTTGTGTTTATCGGTAAGAATGCAGTGACTTCAGACATACTAGTTTATATGGTAAATAAAAAAAAAATTACCCTATAAATTATTGAGTGGCCAAGAATCATCATGCAATTTTTACTAAACCAAAAACGAGCCACTGTTATGTCAAATGGTTTTGAGAGGAAGAAAACACTGAATTATGGAAGTAAATTTGCCAATTATCAAGCAACATGGATAGGATAACTGGTAAAACCACATACATGAAGACTATATCATATACATATTGCCATTTTGTATTCGAAAATATTTATAATAGCAAAAGCTATGTGTTTGTTTTTAAACAGTCAATGGTTATAACATTTCCAAAGACTGTCAATCAAGTTATTCTGGATTTTACAACTGGAGTTCTCTTCCTCAAACAAAACGAATTCTCAGACAGAGATATGCATCTTATTGAATATAAAGGAAAGCTACCATATAGCCTACATGAAAATACATGTGAAAACATAGAGTTTCAAAAGCAAGCGATGCAATGTTTCAACTAATGAACACCAAACACATGATATACAAACATGTATAAACATTGTAGAACTTTTGCATAGTATAAATATTTACAACACACACACACACACACACACCCACACCTACACACACACACACACACACATTATTATATATATATATATATATATATATATATATATATATATATATATATATATTACAGTATGGGCAAGGTCACACCAGAGGGGTACAGCATCCTAGTTACTCAATTGGTCTATAGAGGCGTTTCGAAATGCACACCTTATACTTGACTACAAGAGACGTTGGTACCCATTTCCGATAAGTAGATGGACATTGGGCACCAAACACGGAACGATCCCTTCACCTGAGAAATATGATCCGACCCGGCATCACTAAAACACGACAGAGATTTGGCCGACTGCACCTACCAAACAATAATATAGTATACAATAAAACTAAAAAATACACCTTTTGAAGGTGAAAAAAAAAAAGAGTCAAATTACGAAAAGGTTACATGTTACAATATTCCAGTTAAGACACTTCAAACTGCAACCATGCCAGTCAATACTCCGTGTTCTATTGTATAAATCTCGACAGTGCGCAACAAAACTTCGATTGTGGAAAGCAATAAATGTCAAGATTATGGGCTGGCACGGTGCATCTTCCAACTTTCCAAATAGTCTGCTTTGGAATTCTGGGGTTGTGACAGCTAATGTACGACATAACGCACTGATACCCCAAACTGTGACACCACCGCTATGTATAAGGTTTATTCACTAAGAGATTATCTTATATCGCCTTCAACAGCAGTGATGGACTCAGGCTGAATAAACTGGTCGTTTGTATAAGAGAGTGACGAAATAAAGTGCATGAATGGATTCAGAAACAGCTTGACTTTATAAGCTTGGGTATAGTAAGGACTGGTTCTAATTAGGCTCTCTATCTCTATCTCTCTCTCTCTCATATATATATATATATATATATACATACATATATACATATATATATATATAATATATATATATATATACGCAAACATTTAATAACTTAGTTATCATAACATACAAACTAGGCTGTGTGTAAACAAAAATTTTTTAAGGCCTATTCATATGAAAAATAGTTCATAGATGTATGGGCTAAAAATACAATACTTTATAACTACCCCATGGATTTCCAGTCAATAAAACAAGGACCAAGGAAGATCGGGAAACCGTAAGTGTGTGTTTTACAGGCTACGAACAAGAACTTTCCTGTCCTGTAATATATCACAATGCAACAAAGATTAGGCCTATGGCTATGAACTATAAACCATCCCGTATCTCCATAATATAAAACATCTTCCAGAAATTGCTAACACGAGCAAAGTTCGCGCCGTAAATTAGATGAGCAGCACTGGCCTAATGGATTCAGGACAAATTGCTTAGCTTAAAAAACCATTAAAAACCAAACAGACAACAGATGTTGCAATGAGCCTACTCATGTCGTTACTGCTGATGAAAAGTGATTACACATGAAAATGAAACACAATACCATCTTTCATTTGGTTTATAACAAAGAAATAAATTATTTGCTGGTCCAATACCTTTTATTTTGGTTTATGACTAGGCTAAAAAGAAAAAGTATTTTTTTGAAATATATGCATTCAGACGAATTCCGAGGGTATGTATAAGGAAAACCAATGTAAAGCGCGGATAAAATACACTAATGCATATGAGACAAAAAGCAACTGTGAAACCTTATTAATAAATGATAGCTTATTCATAAGGCCATACAATGCACTGGCCTACTGACACTAACAAATGATATCAAATTAGCTTATATAGGTCCAGTGATATATAGGCCATACTATATTCCAATTTGAGGACACATGCACTGGCCTACTGCTGAAGACGTTTACTAACAAATGTTATTTTAAAATCGACTTACTGGTGTGTAATAAATACATTATATATATATATATATATATATATATATATATATATATATATATATATATGAATACATACAGTATATACATATATATGTATATATAGACATATATGTATATGTATTCATATATTATATGAGTATATATATATATGTATATATATATATATATATATGTATGTGTGTGTGTGTGTGTGTGTGAGAGAGAGAGAGAGAGAGAGAGAGAGAGAGAGAGAGAGAGAGAGAGAGAGAGAGAGAGAGAGAGACGTCTACGGGAAAAAATTCTTGTTCACAAAGCTGTTGACTCATGTTAAACATTTGCAGGCTTCTAATCAAGCTAATGACTAATGATCGTTGTGAAAACTGATGAGGGTGGCAATGTACTTATCGGCAGACAACTTCGTCTCTTCAGCAAACAAATTATTTATGATTCTAAGAAAACCTGCTCGTCTACTGTCTTCGCTAACAACAATCATCGTATTTCAAATGTTAATTATTTTGAGGGGGCGGGGTTAAAACAATCCGCAATAAATTACCTATCCGCGCGCGGTACTACAATCTTTAGGGCAAGCGCATAACGTAGCCTATATGAAACTAACAATAAAACTTCTACTCTCGACATTTACAGGAAATGATCTAGAATCTAGACCATCAGCTATACAAGAATGGAAACGTTACACCTCAAATTAGATCATTGTAAATAATTATTTTTTTTTAAGATCAAACTTCCAGTACTAAATTACAATTCATGTTAGGCTACACCATTAGCCACAAACAGCAGGCTATAATGAAACTGAAGCGAACACTGGAAATTATAATCTTGGCGACTATTCCAAAGAATTTATCTAGACTTCGACAATAAGACAATGGAAAAGCTTTGTCCAATTCAGGCAAAGGTAACCACGGTGCCATGATAACCTTCCACGATAGCCATTCCGTCTAATCAACTTATCTGATACAGCTATCGGGTAGGCCATGTTCATCACCACATTACCGGGTACTTAGTTCTGCCCAAAGTCACAACGACGACATAGGTTTCTCTCCAGGTTCTTATGTGTTAGTAGGTCGCTATCTAAAAACTAAAAAATTACCGCTACCAATGATCAAACTGACAGGGTCAAAGGTATCTGGGAAAAACAATGTACAATATCTACGAGAGAGAGAGAGAGAGAGAGAGAGAGAGAGAGAGAGAGAGAGTCAATATCCATACTTCAACGTACATCGGCTGACATGTGGGCAGTGTTGAAGGACACGTAAATTTTAGGAACTGTTTTTTGATAAGTACGGTGCCATGGATTAGTAACAATAATGAAAAGGAAATGATCAAGTGATAATTTTTGTCCAAGGTCAGGCCTATAACATAAACCACATAGGCCATAAAATGCAAAAGATTAACATAAACCCCTAAGCACATGAGCTGATTCCTGTAAGCTTAAAAGGTATCCACATGGAATTCATCTGATTGTCAATATGTGTTTATTTGTTCACGGCTTCTAGCATTCAGAAGTGGCTACCCAGACTAGCCTACTGTATATAGGCCTACATACTGCCAAAACCTAAATTGCTTGACTCCGCTTATCAGGTATACTGCCCTTTCATTTCTAATTAGTAAAATATGCACATTTTAATTATATTGCCAAACATTCTAAATATTACATTCATGATGTATATTGGTGCAAAACTATATATACATATATACACATATGGCTACATATAATTTATATTATATATATATATATATTATATAGGCTATTATATACATACAGGCCTACATATGTATATATAAATTTAAGTGTATATATATATATATATATATATATATATATATATATATATATATATATATATATATATATATATATATATATATATATATATACGTGTATGCTATGGTATAATATATACCCTGATAAAATAACGTCGAAATCTTGAAAGGAGAATATTATGGGGTATATATATAATATTATGATACACTGATGAAAACTCATATATATAGCCTATATTCGTATACACATATTTATATATATATATATATATATATATATATATATATATATATATATATATATATATATATATATATCATATACACATAGCCTATATTGCATCATTAATTCATTCGTTCACCTGTGTCCAATTTTTTTATTACTATTTCAACCATAAACAACACTATAATCACTATAAGCTGAACGAGCGCATATGGTGTGTTTAAAAGAACGCTGGATCGCCGAAAAAGGCAAACTTGTTCGTCAGAGTACATTTTACAACAACCGTAATATTATTATCAATAACATCAATAACACTAAACATAGATAAAAGAACGCTGGATCGCCGAACAAACTTCCAGAGAGAACAGAAAGAGAGAGAGAGAGAGACTAAACATAGATACAACTTCAGAAGAGAAGAGAGAGAGAGAGAGAGAGAGCTCGGGGGTTATTTCCCAGCACAAGTCAACTTTGCTTCAACACACCAAATTTATTTCTAAATTATTCAAAGGGGGAGACCACCACGGATGTTGACATAATACTCTGACCAACGCGATCAACAGGTTGTCCGTCTCGTTCTTGGGGGTGCTCTGAGGAACAACCAAACAAAAGCCTGAACAAAACACTTTTTACTCAAAAAAATTAAATAAACAAATAAAGAAAGGCGGTGGAGAGAAAAGGGGAAAGAAGACAAACAACATACTAAACTATATTAACACCAAGTACCGTATCTTACTTATAACCGCAAAGAGAAGGCCCACCGACCTGAGGGAAGTTAGTAATTTTGGTGTGTGTCTTCTTATTGTTTAGCAAAACTGCAACTCAAGCTGGAAAAGCAAAATTCTTCAAACACAAAAAGCGCCAGTAGGGAACGCAGGCCAGTACCATATGGAAAAGTGATATACTAGCTTGACCAACAAACCGTAAACGTATAAACATATAGCTGACACAAACACACACACACACACACACACACACATATATATATATATATATATATATATATATATATATATATATATATCAAAAACAACACACACACACACACACACACACATATATATATATATATATATATATATATATATATATATATCAAACAACGAGTTTCAGATGCTACAATGAATGGAAGCACGGACACCTGTTACGTACATTCTTCAAAATAATTTTACTTGTGAAAACAAAAGGGAAACCTTAAAAATCTGACTTGATTCGTAAAGAACCAATAAAAAAATGCGCCAGGACTACGTTTACTATTACTAAATTCAGGAAAATAAAAACAAGTTACATGCCTGTACACTACAATGGCGTATTCCTGTATAAGAAACTGTCTACACAAAATAATGCTTAAGTAAGATCCTCAAACACACGACTCGAAAGAGAGAGAGAGAGAGAGAGAGAGAGAGAGAGAGAGAGAGAGAGAGAGAGAGAGAGAGAGATGCTGCGTTAGTGCAAATGAACCGAATTTCAACACATGCACCTCGAATAATGACACTACTCTTTCCGTGACGTTCCTCAAAAGATCCCTGACTTTTGGCTTTTGGACACAGAAAGAGCTTAAAATGGCCGTGACAAATGCTATTCAAGACGATTCGTATTCTGGCATTAGAAATTTCCATGAGAATAATAAAGTACACACACACACACACATGCAATTTTCAATCATCTATATAGCCTATAGCCTCTATGGTACACTGAGCATGTATTTTGTTACACAGCAAAACGCCTAAAGTCAATTCGAATGTAGCTCAACAGCAAAAAGGGAAGCTTGAACCGTAAATAAAAAGTGCAATGGTGATACACAACCAGATATGAAAATAATCAATTATTACATTCATAATATACAATCAATTATTACATTCACAATACACAATAAAATAAGATTGAAATTAGCCTACCTGCGACAACAATAAAAACCAAACAAACATTCTCTTGGAGAAAACTATACTATCAAAACAGTACCTAAATATGATGAAACAACAAACACGCGTAAAATCATGTGGCTCTACGTCTTGGCTTTTCCATTCCCATTAAAAGAAGAAAATGTACGCTCAGAAGGATGGCAGTTTATACGATATCTAAATTAATACAGCACAAAGCAGTGTCTGAAGGCATTCAACTAACCCTTCGCCAATGTTATGATAAGTTGGCCTTGCGTTTACCCGGAGCTTTTTGCTTCTATACCACATCGTATGAAAACCTTTCCTCCTCGAACACCTGTTCCTAAAAAATTCATGACTACGCTTGGATATGGATGTGTGTGTGTGTGTGTGTGTGTGTGTGTGAGAGAGAGAGAGAGAGAGAGAGAGAGAGAGAGAGAGAGAGAGAGAGAGAGAGAGAGAGAATTTACAAGTACCATCATTAAGACTTGGGAAACAAAACAGCATACACATGGACCCACATGTAGAACACCATCACGATTATATGCATAAAAGAGGTAAAAATGGACATTTTGAATTTAGATATCATCATGTATTATATATTAACCACATCCTTACATCACATTCCAACATGAATGTTTATCTAAACAATGCGTTCGCTAACTGCACCTCCCAATTTCATACTTGTTCTAATTCCAATTTGCAGTAATAGTTACCTCTGAGCAGATTAGAGAGAGAGAGAGAGAGAGAGAGAGAGAGAGAGAGAGAGAGAGAGAGAGAGAGAGAGAGAGAGAATAATATATCGCAGAAAGTTACGAGTATAGATTCTTTAAATCTCATTAAAAAGAAATACACGAAATACCCAAAAGGAAAACTTTCCGGGAACTTTGGAAGAAAAGGAGAAAGAGTAAAAACTTGGACAATCAAAATAATAACAAAATAAGCTACACTCCGGACTCCTTTAAAGCCGCCCTGTGTATATGTGAAACACATCGACCAAATGGATTTCAACATCCCAGACTTTGCACTAAAAAGTTCCTTCCTACAACAATGAATGAAAACGGCGGAACTAAAGAGAAATGAGAGTTAATTCACAAAGGAGAACAAAATTTATAAAAGCTAATCTACTAACGTACTGGGTTCGTATTTTTCATGATGCGCGAGCGCGCAGAGAGAGAGAGAGAGAGAGAGAGAGAGAGAGAGAGAGAGAGAGAGAGAGAGAGAGAGAGGCACGAGGGTACAATTCTGCGTTTAGCGCTACTTTCGGGGATTAACTAAGAAACAATACATAACTTCTGAAATGTAAAAGATTTGCATAACCCAATGGAAGGTGACTGCATTATATAATAAAACACATATTATATAAGGTATGCTGATACTTTTCGTAACAAAGCTAATTTCTGTGTTTATATACCTACTCCTATAATTTCTGATTTCGGACTACTTTATTACACAAACACAAGGGAAAAATGGCAAAACATTTCAAAAAAAAAAAAGAAACTGAAAATCACTTTACGTATTGGTACAGCAAAAAATATCAGGTAAATTTATATTACACATATATATACACTAGTATGTATATATAATAGGCCTAATATATAGAAATATATAAGCATTAGAAGAAAATATAAGAAAATAGGATCATCTGTTGCATGGACCAGCAAACTCATCCTCACTATTTCTGATCTATCCATTATAATTAAGCAGCATCGAAATAAAACAAAACTGTTTACATCAGGCGATAGCTAAACACGATGGTCATGAGCCACGCCCACAGCCCAAACATTACAAACGATCAAAAGTCAACAATTAAAACTATGTTTTTATACCAATACTACGGTACATAAAACTAATATTCTGAGCGCTCAGAATGTTAAGCCTAATCCATTAGTCTCCTTTCCAGTTATAATGATACTGGAATACTATTTTTTTCTGAATCATGCTTACAATTAAAGCATGCCCTAACAATAAGTGGTAATTTATAACGAAGATAATAACTGTGAGTTATGCATTTATTTATATAACGCATCTGCTAATTTATAACTAGCTACAATGAGAGAGAGAGAGAGAGAGAGAGAGAGAGAGAGAGAGAGAGAGAGAGAGAGAGAGAGAGAGAGAGAGAGAGAGATAAGTACATCTGGTCATTTCCGGTACCAGAAAGGAACCTACTCATGAGATCAATCTTGGGCATAAAACGTTGCTCCATACATCCGTTGAATGAGGATTGAAAACATATTCAATGACCCGTTCAAATTGCGCGGTTAAGTAATTACTACATTTTGATACATAAAGACCGTTTCGATATAGCCTATCCACATCTGAAGCCCCTGTGTCTGTAATATTTATTAGAAAGCAATTCATTGTAGGTTAAGACTACTCAAACATAAATTTCTTCTTATTATCATTAATTATTTGTTGTTGACTTGGGCTATACTAAGCACAATTTAGAAATACTAAGAACATGGTAGTCCCATGCTAGTTCAAACTCAGTCTACAGCGAACTATACTTTTCATTCACCAATCAAAATCTGCAACCTTGAAAATGCACATGGTTTCGAAATCTAAGAACTTTGTAGAGAATACTGCAACCAAGATCATTTCAGCAAATTTCTTTACATCTCTACATTTATCGCTTTATTTCGAAAGGCCAAACTGACCTTGCAGTTACAACAGCTTTATGTTCTTTGCTGGTTGGCCTATTGTTATGATATACAGGAGTTTTACTTTTACACTCACATTTCACCTAAGAAACCACAATATCCCTATATCAACAACTTGGTGATTTGCACATCTCTTTTAACGCAAGACTTAAAATGCTCCACTGGCTTGTTTTCCCGCTAGCCAGCCGATCACCTCCTTCGGAAACAAACCCACTGTCGATTTTTTTCCTTCGCTAACATTAAATTTATGATATATATATATATATATATTATATATTATATATATATATATATATATATATATATATATATATATATATATATATATATATATATATATGTGTGTGTGTGTGTGTGTGTGTGTGTGTGTGTATGTATGTATGTATAATGTGCGTAAGCGCCATCTAACTTTATTGTACTTACAATACTATTTGCTACTTATATGCCATAAAGCACTACCTAGTTTCATTCATATTAAACTGTATAGGTTTAAGGCAGCTCTAAAACTTTTATAGCTACTTGAAATAAAATATAGTATTCTTTTTTATTTTTTCTCCTGAAATTCTTCTGATTTAAACATGTCAAAAAATCCAATGGAATGTATGGGTAATTAAAAAATTGGCAGGTATAGTTTATTCATAGCGTGCGCTATATTTATTAACTGATAGAAACTTCGTCTGAACTAAGGTTTACACCACTGGCATCACCCAAATTTCAAAATGTCCCACAATTTATCACTGGCGCAACCTTTCACTGATTTCAACTGTCAAAACTTTATTACAAGGTTGAAAAATCAGCCAAACTTAATAACGAATTAATTTCTATATGAACTTGAACTTTCAGGTTGTCCGCTCCGCATAAGCTAGTAGCCGCACCACTTTAAAAAGTAAACTAATGAACGAAGAAATATTTATATATTTTACTTGTTGCTAATATCAAACACCAAAAATTACAACGATAACCCGTTGCTGCTCACCTTCGCTGGCCTAGCACGTGAACACCTAAAAAAGAAAAGAAAAAAGAAAGAAAGAAAAAGACAGCGTACAGCGATTACCAACGCTTAGGTGATGCAAGTCACACAGCATTATATTAAAACTATGGAGAAATAGCATTTTTAATGTACGCCTACGTCAACGTCTGATTAGAGACTATAACCACATTAGGCTTACACGTCAATTAGGCTCAACGACGCGACCGGTAGAGGAATAAAAGTGGGTAGGCCTACGATGTAAGTTAGATCTACAAAAATAATTTTGAGTTTTCCCAAACCATCTTTCCCCAAGAGAAGTTCGTGTCGCAATTTCAATCCCTGATCAAACTCTGGAGATGCCTGAACGCCCAAACTCGAACTTGGCGGCGAAACTTGAGCCATTCGGCTACTTAATTATTGACTGGGAGGTTTAATTAACACGGACTGATCGACACTATAGATTTCATGAATTGCAACTCGAACTATTACAGTGTCGATTGACAAACTTGAGGGAAATTTTGCGCTAATATCTCACATTCATAAAAAAGGAATTTTACGAATCATTTCTTACCGCAGGTATCTTTTGGTCATTACGATTCGAAATAATTACGAATGTCAGTTACAGTACCTTCCGGAAAAATATTGTACGATGGAACGAAGATTAATAATAAAAACCCGATTCTTTGTAAAAACCCGCACATGACCTGGGTCGGCCTACCGTAGCTTATATGCACCATAGGAAAGCAGCGGCAATCGGGGTCAAATCAGGATGCTACTTACTTTCCGTTTGGCTGCTGTTTTCCCCCGTTGTTGCTGCTGCCACTACTACTGTTATCACCACCGCTGTTGTTGCTATTGGACTGTGGCGAGATTTTGCCAGCGAGAGCATTGAGGCTGCTCAGGGAATTCAGAACGTTAGCGTTATCAACCGTGGCCATAATTCCTAATACAAAATCTTCTTCACTCAAATCCACCTACTAAAAAAACAATAAATAAAAAAAATAACGGTGACAAGGATTCTTGCTAGCACTTTATATTATTTTTTTATATAATCTCTTTAATAAACAGATATATGGCTGCTTTCAAGCACACAGAAGAGCACCACCGCAGGGGGGAGGAAGGAACGTGTGCGGGAGCGAGGGGACAACGACGACGACCACACGGAAACACCTCTACATGTGCACTAACCGGTTTCATATCTCCCAGCCAGAGACTCATTGGCTAGCGCATGCGCCATTAACATCATCGCCACGCTTCTACCACGTTTCTCTTATTTTTTCACTCATTTCACTCATCAGCTTCAAATCACAAACCAAGCACAACATTCCGAGTTCATGAATGATGCAGACCTGCCGATTTAATTAATAATAAAGGACTCATTTACACGGCATTTACGTAGTTGGGAGTGATCAAATAATTACGTGCTTTGTGGCCAACTTCGGACACGTCCACGATAAGATAAGCAAGAACCTCACCAAGGCGGACTTTGCCACCATTCTGAATGCACTCATCTGTTGATAACCGTATAGGAAGATCCGGCCGTGGATGACGAATGTGTTGTATTATTCAAATGCCTGGAAGAACAGATAATTACGTTTTATGATTATATTGCCAAATCCAACGTTTTCCTGACTGACATGAGGCCGTCAGCGGGTGGAGGAACTTTTATAATATGTTGAAATATTTACGAGTCTTAGCAACTCCACCACGGAGAACATCGCGTGATATTTGTAATAGCAACAGATGCGCTTTACCGAATTCAATTAGTAAATATTTACGTTTGTTGGATCGATAGGACTGGTGATGTTACCACGGACTGCGGGTGAGCGTAATATCAGTGTAACGTGATGTTGAAAAAGAATTTAGTTCCTCGTAGTACTAAACAAAAAGTGAGCAGCGTAAAGTAACTTCTGCAAATGTGTAAATTTTATTGTTTAGTTCTAGTTAGCCAGATGGGCACTTATGAAAGCTGTCTCCGGGTATTCATGAAAACAAATATCTTCATCAGAACACTAGGCCATTATATTTTGGTGCTGGGGTTGCGTCACTACGGGTGTTCCCGGTCCTAGTGAAACATTGGGCAGGTTGTTTCAGCGTACAGTCTAAAAATGTGAAAATCTTTCCCATGAGGCTAACTTTATAAGTCGCACTGTCAACTTATGTAGACGTAAGTATTCAAGCGAAACGTCATGCAAGGAACTTTGAGTATCACTTGCTTTCAACATGAAACAGGGTCCAGCCATATACATGGCAGAATGTCGTATGGAACTTAGGTCAAATGCAGATTCCCCCACCCCTACATTTCAGAATGAATGTGACACATGTTGGCCCTATTTACATTCTTAGAAGTATGATAAGATATAAAAGAATGGATGATAGTACTACATTTTCACTACCAAAAAGAATGGATGATAGTACTACATTTTCACTACCATCATCATAATAGTTGCTCATTTGCTGTGGACTGTTTTGGGCCTTCATTCGGTCCATCAAATTGGTTCCTTTAGGTGTTCGACTCGACAGTCTTCTTGAATATCCAGTTATCAATTACTGTAAGGAGGAATGCAGAAGAGAAATAAATAGTTGGAACACCTTTTGCGCTACTCTGCCTCAGCGGAGTGTGGCGTCTTACTATACAAGATATGATCAGCCAAAGGCTCTAGGGACAGGGCCGGCCAGAGAGGGCTCTGGTGTTGGTGAAGATAGGTGCTAGGAGGAGAATCGTGTTAGTGCAACTTGCTTGCACACCATAAACAGTAAACCGACAAATCCTTTTATTCATTCATATCGAACTACATCCGGGGAAATGACTGTATCCTATTTTTGAATAAGTTATCGGTGGTCCCAAGGCTTTACGCGATAAGAATTAGACAATCCGTTTACGGTTCTCAAAATCATATCCTTTGAAGATTCGTTCACCAACACCTGTTTCAGTTACGTGCGATGCATCCGGCTTTGCAAATAACACACAGGTAAAGCATCAAGCAAGAATATGGCCCCTTTAGACTGCATAAACAGAATACGGATACATTAGCAGGAAAAATCTAAATTTCCTGTAATACTTATAGTCCCTTTAGACTATGCGGATTACGATTGCATAAGCAGGATAAATCTAATTCCCGTAAAATTTGTAGTCCCTTCAGACTGTACAGAATACGGATACATTAGCAGGATAAATCTACTCTCCGGCAGTACTAAGAGATTCACCACAAATTAGATGCTAAACCTGTTTCTGAAGAAACCAGCATTTTTTTAATCATCAACTACCATCATATTTATTTTATAGAATCTATATCGTGTGTGCGTCTATGGATATTATGTTATCCATAAGCCTATTCCCTTAGAAAGGGTGACTCCAGAGGATGTTAACTTTCCGGTTGTCAGTAAGTCTTTTGGGGGTTAAATTGCTGACTCGATGCCTTTAGGCAGGCGGAATTAAGACGTTCCTTATTACCGCCGGTTGTTTAATCGGTTAAGCAATGTTGGGAATGACCAGTAGTTGAATGGGTGACCGTCAGGGCTGGCCATAAGCACCGTGGACATCAGTGGTATAGAGTATGAGTCTGTCAACTTCATCCCAAAGGGCAACGCCCTTTGTCACTACTCTTTGTAACGGGAAAATGTGAAAAAACACAAAGGACAACACACAGATACATGACTAATATTTTAAACAATACCCCCACACATACACATATGTATATATATATATATATATATATATATATATATATATATATATATATATATATATATATATATACATACTGTATATGTATATATATATATTATATATATACATATACTGTATATATAATATATATGTGTATATATATCAATAATATATACATATACAGTATATATATAACAATACATTATATATATACAGTGTATATTATATATATATATATATATATATATATATATATATATATATATATATATATATATATATATATATATATATATATATATATATATATATATATGATATTAAGCTCGTTCTCATACAAGGAGTGGGTTCGAGATAAGATAAGACCCTACCACAAATATTACTGCAGAATCATAGGACTGAGGATCTACGGTATATACACGTAGTACTGCATATATGACGTATTAGAGAGCATTAGAAAGCATGCATTAATGTCATCCGGAAGCACAGAGATCATGAACGATAACAGTGAATGGTGTATTTAAATTAAATAGTCCTTCACACTGCCTTTGAGCCTAATGTGTAGAATTACGAAGCGGCAAATATTATGGAAGTTTTTTGTATAGAATTCTAGTTACTGCAATATACGCTGTTAATAAATATTTTCTAAAACTTAATGAATGTTTTACAGAAATGCATAAAGGTGTTCAAGCGACATTACAAAATCTGCTTCAGTTTTCTTCTTTCGCTATTGGCTGCTGTTGTTGTCTGAGAAGAGGAATTAATTTTCTGTTTTACTGAATTAAAACAGTAAATGGTCTCTTTGATTAAATTTTGAAAAGAAATCAACGATAAAGTTTCAGGATTTAACGATAATGCAATATTTACAGAGATGAAAAGTAATTCTTAACTGATGTAACCATGACGATGCTGCCTGAGATAAGATGATTTCTCTCCAGCAGCTGACGGTATCATATCTAGTTCTGTTAAGTATCCTGTATACAGTTCTTGATGAATACCCTTTTATTAGATATATGTATATACAGCATATATAATATATATATACATATATATTTTATATATAACATATATAGTTGTAAAAAAACATATATATATACTTATTTATAAATATAAAATATATATATTTTATACATATATATAATTATATATACATATATAGGTATATATAATATATGTATGTATATCTATATATACCTATAAAGTATATATGCAATTTATATATATATATATATATATCTATCTGTCTATCTATCTATATCTATATATATATATATATATATATATATATATATATATATATATATATATATATATATGTATATACATATATAGCATGTGTGTGTGTTTTTGCCAGTTAAAGGACGAAAATACTGAAACATTAACTAATAACAATCTCTCTCTCTCATACATACTTTCTCGTATATTCCCAAACTATTCATACAGAGATATGAATGTAAACATGTAAATGAAAAGGTCTCTCTGTCTCTATCGCCCTTTCACTTTATCTCTCGCACTCTCAAAACATTTACACACGCATACACTGCAGAACACACACAAATAAAGTTTCTCTCTCTCTCTCTCAACTTACATAAAAATGCCTGTACTATTAAAAGAATATATTAATAAAAATATGGAGAGAGAGAGAGAGAGAGAGAGAGAGAGAGAGAGAGAGAGAGAGAGAGAGAGAGAGAGAGAGAGAGAGAGTCTTGACATCAGTGAAAAACTAGAGGTTTCTACCGTTATCAAAATTGGGTGGTTTGATAAGGCACCGAGTATCTTCTCGCATCGAAACTAGGTTAATTGAACGTCAGTGCTGCCTTTCAATTTAAACCTGACTGCACTTTAACAAAGGCAGTGTGAATCTACTACTTCTCCTACGTTATTTTAACCGCTATTGACTCACCTATCTCTAATATGTTCCATACAGTCTCGTATGAATCTCTGTTAACTATACTTCCCTTCTGAGTCTTTATTTATTCTTTCATATTTTTTTTTTATCTATCAACATACATTGATGTGACACCATATCGATTGCTCTTTTCCCAATTTCATGTGGTTTCCTCAAGGTTCTGTTATTTCGCGTCTCTTCTCCTCTTTTATTAAATTATTATTATTATCATTATATTCACAAGATGAACCCTATTCACACGGAACCCCACGGGGGCCATTGACTTGAAATTCAAACTTCCAAAGAATATGGTGTTCATCTGAAAGAAGTACCAGAAGGTAATGGGAAACAGAAGAAGAGATCAGTTATTTGGAAAATAAATTAGCACATTAGTAAATAGATAAAAATGTGAGTAAATATTAAAATACGAGGAGAATTGTATTAGGGTAATAATGTACTGCATCTTCGCTTGAACTTCTGAAGTTCCAATTGCACGACATCCTCAGGGAGACTGTTCCACAGTCCAACGGTGTGAGGAATAAAGGACCTCTGGGACTGAGAAGTTCGACAGCGAGTCACATTTACCGCATAGTTAGTCTAAATCATCCTGTGTATTATATGCTACCCGAGGATTCAGCAGCTAACATCCCAACCATACTGTGTTCATTATGATTCCGTCAACATCATTTTCATGCATGATTTCTTAAAACACACTTTTTTATCAGATCATCTGCAAGAAACTTTGACAGGAATGTACCTCACTCCCCTGATTATTTGCTTCGAATGATTATGACAGATCTATTTTCAGAGTTGTGAGGTCGCAAAAGTGGCAAAAAAAAAAAAAAAAAAAGAGGAGTAATACCTATTCCTCTCAACAGAATTCCAAATAAAATCCCAACCTTACCTCAACTGCCTAACGGTGTCCAGTCATATGTTATCCGAAGACTTTTTGACACCTCCAAGACGGCAGATTATGTGACGCGTAAATTTCGATTTCCTCCGTTTCAAACAGACATAGCAAACTGATATGATACCGCTTGCGGCAAAAGTATATCAGCCAGTGCAATGGTTTGAACAGGTTCTTTAAAAAGCAGAATGACGAATTGTTCAGTAACAAAATCTACAAATACCTCACCAACATTATTATTATTATTATTATTATTAAAAAATGAGTGGCTATTCTCATGAAAGACGTCTCAAAAATTTACTAATAAACTGACAAAGCACACTTCAACAGAACAAGAGCGAGAGAGAGAGAACAGAAAGTAAAACTAAAACAATGGAGAATGGAGTTTTTCACATCCGCTAATTAGAATGACGTATATAAACTCTCTTTCCGTCTAATTCTCTCTTCATTCTGCCATCTAAATCTCTTACCCTTTTTGATAAAAATGGAACCTTTCTTTTCTGACGACACTGAACTTGGGGAGGGGCATAACTCAAAATTGGATTATCCCCTAAATAAAAATCAGTTCTCTGGATCATTGTCATGACAATGCTAGCAAAGCTCTCCTCTCAGTAACTCTCCCTGCTGTGCTGCAATGTGGAATTGTTGCATCCTGGGTGTGCACAGCTTATACATATCCCCGTAGGGGGGTTAGTGCACCGTAGGCATTACTTGAGGTTCTTTGCAGCGTCTCTTCGGCCCCTAGCTGCAACTTATTTCATTCCTGTCTCTGTACCTCTGTTTATATCCTCTTTCTTCCATCTGACTTTCCACCCCCTCTAACAATTGATTCAAAGTGCAACTGCGTGATTTTCCTCCTGTTACACCTTTCAAACCTTCTTAATGTCAGTTGCTCTTTCAGCGCTGAATGACCTCATAGGTCCCAGCGCTTGGCATTTGGCCTAAATTCTATATTCCTATTCTAATTCTAGCTTATACATATACACATTCTTGTATACTTACATTTAGTTTTAAAGAACTTTGCCTTCACATTCATACAGATATGCCACCCATGCCCTTCCTGTGCTTTATTGCCCACAAATCTCCACTCATCTATGTTCCTCGTTGGAAGGGTGGGTTCCGTTCTCAGCTAGCACTCTGCTGGCCGAGAGTTCGAATCTGCGACCGGCCAATGAGGAATATGAGGAATTTATTTCTGGTGATAGAAATTAATTTCCCGCTATAATGTGGTTCGGATTCCACAATAAGCTGTAGGTCCCGTTGCTAGGTAACCAGTTGGTTCTTAGCCACGTAAAATGAATCTAATCCTTCGGGCCAGCCCTAGGAGAGCTGTTAATCAGCTCAGTGGTCTGGTTAAACTAAGGTATACTTAACTTTTTTCCACTCATCTCTAGCCTTCCGTCTCGTGGTTCTTATCCATCTAGGACTGGATCTTCCACCTTCCTTGGCCGACAGGAGCCCAGCTGATACTGTCGTATTACTATTCTCCCTAGGCAGTGTGAAGGACATGTCCAAGGCTTCTCTATTTCCCTTCATCATTATCTGATATACATACTGTGTAGAATTTC
This sequence comes from Macrobrachium rosenbergii, assembly GCF_040412425.1. NCBI lineage: Eukaryota > Metazoa > Arthropoda > Malacostraca > Decapoda > Palaemonidae > Macrobrachium > Macrobrachium rosenbergii. Next base: position 38,520,885 of record NC_089795.1, read on the forward strand.
CGTAATTTCCTATAAGGTATTATTTCTAACTTGATCCTACCTTTTGACTACTAAGTTCTTCTTTAAGCTTTGTCCTCGAATCTACAACTCTTTTTGATGTAGCTCCTTTGTTGCACCAAGATTCACATCTTATTCAACCCCTCACAAAAATTTCCACACAGCGCTGTCTTTCTTCTTCTTCTGGTATTATTGCTAACCCGTTCATCCCTCCTATTGACAGATAATTTCCTCAATGCACACACACACACACACACACATATATATATATAAGAAATTTTTTATCACACCGTGATTTATATACAATCATGAAGCTCTCCTGATGGCGCGGTGGTATCGTCCACTGGAGTCGCTGAATGGGTTCATGTCAAGGGTTCGCGTCCCGGTGGTACTTATTCATTTATCACTTATATAAATTCCCCTTTGGTGATAATTCTCCATCGGAGATATTCTCAGTAGTGTGAATTTGATATTAAGCGACATTTGTAGCTTCATGATTATATATATATACTATATATATATATATATATATATATATATATATATATATATATATATATATATATAAATATATATATACTATATATGTGTGTGTCTGTGTGTATGTGTTTTATATATATACATATACATACATATATACAAAAGCAAGCACGTACACCAAATTATGCAAATATAAAAGTCAACACACAAGCACAACTTAACGCAAAAGCCCAACATTCTCAAATGTATTCGATGCATTCAATTATTAAGTTTAAAATCTCCAGATCCCACTTTAAAAGTAATACAAAGCTTTTCCGTTTGCATCCAATTTCGCTTCAGCCTGCAAGTGTCTAACACAGCCCCCAAAACCCCACCCTCCACCATCTCAACCCACCCGTTTATTCCCAGACCTTATTTTCACGGATTTCCCACACATACTTATACTTACTTCTGGGCTTTGATATTAAGTTCTCTTTTTTTTCAGTTAATCACAAAACTTTATTTGCACTTCCCACTTTTTTCTATTAAACTTTTCTCGTCATTCGTAATATGACTTTCATCCTTTTCCGTTTCTTTTTTTTACTTCTTTTGTTCGCTTTTTATGTCTTCCTCTGACTCACTTTCCTTAACTTTTCAGGAATACAGTTTTCTTGTAACACAATATTCTAGACGGATAGCCAACAGAATTTTAAAATTATATTTCCGTACTACCGTTCTTTCTCTTTATAATTTCAAGTTAGGGTACATTTGTAAATCCTACATTAAAAGTTTTGTAAATATTAGCAATTTGTTGATAGTCTATAAATTATGAAGACATAAAAAGGAACTTCCTTATGGTAAGACTGCAGTTTATCATCTGCTCTCTGCCTTTCAATTATTACTTATCCAAATTTGGTAAAGTTTTACCATTAGTGAAGTTTACTTATACCGCACAATTCCAGGTTTTCTTCAAACCATTGAAACTTATGACACCGCGCAATGTATTGTCTTGCATTTCAGTACTCGTTCTGACTATTTCAGAAATAAGTTTTACTACCGAACTGGAATTTCCTGCTCAAAGCACATCGCGAAAAGATATAAGAAAGATCAAAAGTGTTCCACTCAGTTTATTAAACAATTATAACTGTAAACAGAGTTAGGAAACATGGTTTTCAATCATATATTCACTTACAGAGAGAGAGAGAGAGAGAGAGAGAGAGAGAGAGAGAGAGAGAGAGAGAGAGAGAGAGAGAATTGTTACTCCCTGCCAATCTCACACACACACACACACACACACACACACACAGGGGTAGAGAGACGGGAAGTAAATACTCGTTGCAGAGAGAGAGAGAGAGAGAGAGAGAGAGAGAGAGAGAGAGAGAGAGAAACTGTCAGTGGAGAGAAACTAGAAACAATGCCAGTCCTAGTGGGAGAAGCACAAGCGACTGTCTGAGAGAGAGAGAGAGAGAGAGAGAGAGAGAGAGAGAGAGAGAGAGAGTTAAAATTCTCTGCCTGTAAATAGTGATTGTCATTGTCATTGCATTCGGCCAGTCAGTCAGACAGTGGGTAAATACTTTATGGCAGCCAGAGGGAGATGGGTACGTCAATGTGAGAGACAAGAACCTGCCAGTTAGAGAATGTGATATACAAGACACTGCCAGTCAGGCAATGCGAGATACAAGACACTGCCAGTCAGAGACTGTGAGATACAAGCCTCTGCCAGTCATAGAATGTGAGAGACAAGACTCTGCCAGTCAGAGAATGTGAGATATAAGACACTGCCAGTCACAAAATGTGAGATACAAGCCTCTGCCAGTCAGAGAATGTGAGAGACAAGACTGCCGGTCAGTGAATGAGAGAGACAAGACTCTGCCAGTCAGAGAATGTGAGAGACAAAACCCTGCCAGTCAGAGAATGTGAGAGACAAGACATTACCAATCAGACAATGAGAGAGAAAAGACTCTGCCAGTCAGAAAATGTTTGAGACAAGACTCTGCCAGTCAGAGAATTTAAGATACAAGACACTGCCAGTCAGGTAATGTGAGATACAAGACACTGCCAGTCAGAGACTGTGAGATACAAGCCTCTGCTAGTCATAGAATGTGAGAGACAAAACTCTGCCAGTCAGAGAATGTGAGATATAAGACTGCCAGTCACAAAATGTGAGATACAAGCCTCTGCCAGTCAGAGAATGTGAGAGACAAGACTGCCGGTCAGTGAATGAGAGAGACAAGACTCTGCCAGTCAGAGAATGTAAGAGACAAAACTCTGCCAGTCAGAGAATGTGAGACAAGACATTACCAATCAGACAATGAGAGAGAGAAGACTCTGCCAGTCAGAAAATGTGAGAGACAAGACTCTGCCAGTCAGAGAATTTAAGATAAAAGACACTGCCAGCCAGAGAGTGTGAGATACAAGACACTGCTAGTAAGTGAATGAGATACAAGACACTACCAGTCAGAGAATGTGAGAGACAAGACTCTGCCAGTCAGAGAATGTGAGAGACAAGACTCTGCCAGTCAGAGAATATGAGAGACAAGACTCTGCCAGTCAGAGAATGTGAGAGACAAGACTCTGCCAGTCAGAGAATGTGAGTCAGAGAATGTGAGACAAGACTGCCAGTCAGAGAATATGAGAGACAAGACTCTGCCAGTCAGAAAATGTGAGATACAAGACACTGCCCGTCAGAGAAGGTGAGATACAAGACTCTGCTAGTCAGAGAATGTGAGAGACAAGACTCTGCCAGTCAGAGTATGTGAGAGACAAGACACTGCCAGTCAGAGAATATGAGAGACAAGACTCTGCCAGTCAGAGAATGTGAGAGACAAGACTCTGCCAGTCAGAGAATGTGAGAGACAAGACTCTGCCAGTCAGAGAATATGAGAGACAAGACTCTGCCAGTCAGAGTATGTGAGAGACAAGACACTGCCAGTCAGAGAATGTGAGAGACAAGACTCTGCCAGTCAGAGAATGTGAGAGACAAGACTCTGCCAGTCAGAGAATGTGAGAGACAAGACACTGCCAGTCAGAGAATGTGAGAGACAAGACTCTGCCAGTCAGAGAATGTGAGAGACAAGACTCTGCCAGTCAGAGAATGTGAGACAAGACACTGCCAGTCAGAGAATGTGAGAGACAAGACTGCTGATTAGAGAATATGAGATACAAGACACTGCCAGTCATGATGCAAACCCATGAATGTATCATGCCAAAAACAATTATGACAATCAACTGAGGGCAAGGTTACGTTAATGATATCAAGTGTGAGTGACCCTGACTGGCGTCATAAAGCAAATGTCATCGGCGCCGACATCAAGCCATACCGACATGGCAGTCACACAAATTGAATCGAGACAGATCTTGAGGAGAATGGAAACTGCATCATTAATAAGTCTTCTGCATGAAAATCTCACTTTGCAAGGGGCAATCGATCATAACGAGTCTAATTAAATAACTATGGGAACCTATTATGATGACCAATGAGTCACAATACTGTGTGTACCGTAGGAGGGTTAGTGGCGTCAGTGCACCTCACGCGGTACATTGTAGGCATTAATTAGTAGGGTCTTTGCATCGTCCCTTCGGCCCCTATAGCTGCAACCCCTTTCATTCCTTTTACAGTACCTCCATTCATGTTGTTTTTCTTCCATCTTGCTATCCACCCATTCCTAACAATTGTTTCATAATGCAACTGCGAGGTTTTCTTCCTATTACATCTTTCAAACCTTTCTACTCTCAATTTCCTTTTCACGGTTGAATGACCTCACAGGTCCCAGAGCTTGGCCTTTGGCCTAGATTCTATATTCCTTCCTACAATACAGTATGTAAATTTCATAAATATTGTTAGTGATTAAAGCAGTCACTTAATCAGACCCCAAGAAGAATTACGGGAAAATGTTCCTACACTGAGAGTATTCCGTTGATGCTTCA
>NC_089795.1:38530267-38537767 GCF_040412425.1 Macrobrachium rosenbergii
TTTCATTCAGGAATGCATTACAACAGATGAAACTGTTTGTAATCATTTGAAATATCCATTTCATAAAAACAACGAGCACTGAAAGCAGAATGAAGAGATTTCTACTGCTTGGACTAGAAATAAAGGCATTTAATATTTAACTAGAGGAATTACCAGCTTCGCCAGACCAATTTAATGTGGGATGTAGACTAATTGTGTTGTCAATGTCATCCCAAATTAACGCAACAAAAGTGGGTGTAGGTCTGTAAAGAAGATGAATGTAAGGTTATCTCATTTTTTTTTAATTCTACCAAATTTAATGCAGTTCATGCAGTTGCACTGCATTGTCTGCATCCAGAAGGTACTACCAAAATGAATATTAGTTATCAGAGACAAAAAAAAAAGACTAAAGGAAAACGAATAGCATAACTAATTTCCGAAAAGCATAGTAAGCCCACTTTCCTAAAAGAAGATTTGGCAGAAATACGCTAACTCGCCTGGGCAGGTTTAAAGCAATTTGAATACGCAGAGCCGACAGGCGGAAGAGGTCCGGATTTATATCATCGGATGCAAGGAATTGTACGGATGCTAAAACAATGGTTTGAACTAAATAAAATCTTACGAAAAAGACTGCCACATCTTATATAATTTCGTATCTTATGTCAATGCACGGAAATAGTTTTAGTTATGTAATAATGTTGTCAGGTAGCAATTTTCATCAAAATTTAATCAATCTATTACTTCAGCAATTCATTTGCTTTCCCGTCTATGACCAGAGGGTAAATGAGTTGCTGAGTTAATAAAGTAATCGCAATTTTGATGAAAGATTTTGCCTGACAATATTCATACATTACTACGAGTATAAATACTGCCGTGCAATGATATAAAAGGTGAAAGGCAACACTAACGACAATAAAAAAATAGAATTCACAACAAAAACCTAAGTCCCCCAGGGAAGACCATCTTCAAAAACTTCGGATTCCTGCTGGGCTTAAAAAAAAAATAATCCCAAGGACTCCCGATAGAGTGTAATTGCCTTCATCATCCCGGCAACAGAGAAGTGTAAAAAAAAAAACCCGTGCCTAGAGGTCACTGGACTTTAACAGCCGACAATCTTCCTATCAGGAGATTTTTTGTAAGAAAGGAGTTGAGCAAAATATAGACATTTTCGAGGCTGGGTACTATCAAAGCATTAAAGTTGCGAGGGTTGATACTGGCAAATGCAAACTCGGTACAAAAGGCACGTTGCACATACTTACTGGCGAAGAGAAGTAAAATAGAGAACAAAAGCTTAAGTAACACCTCTAGAAGTGTGAAAAGGAGCTGGCGTTGCCCCAGTAACAACACCGCATACATTGCATTTATTTAAGAAGCTAGAAAGTAAAATTGGGACGAGAAGGGTTGGCCAAGCGAACACGTGCCAAGATTCCGTCGGAAACCATAGGGAATGTCAAGGGGAAAAAATAAAGGAAAAACCTTCAAATGACCATTAGACTTTCAAATCATGCAGTCATTAAAGGCGAATTCTTGTGGGTCGGGGTGTCATTTACTTTTTTTCGTGGGCCACTGAGGGATTGCAGTTTTTTACAACGTGGTTTAATTGCCGTTTATCCACGGTTTCAGAAAATATGGACTCAAAAGTTCCGGTAATATTATTCAAGTTATAAAACTTGATTCAAAGGTCATGACACTTCACGTTCAATACGATAAAAAAAACTGCACCTGGCTGGTGAATATTTTCTTTTGGGAAACTACTGCCTATTTAAAAATGGTTACAGATTTCAATATTTTGGTCAATTCTCCTTTCGTACACACACAAACAAAAAAAAAAATCCTTTAAAAATGACAACCTTCGGAATTAACAATTTAGCTCGAACCTGCACCCCTCGAGAGGTACAAGAACTGCTTTTATTTATTTCCGTCTGATACATATTTGAATACCGGAATGCTTGATGTGTTTATCACTTCACATACGAAAATTCTACTTGAAGATTCGTGGCACCAGCTGAAATGACACACAAAATGACCACCATTAATGAATCAGCAATGGAAACGGGACACAGTGGACAGTAAATGATTAAATGGTGTATATATATAATATATATATATATATATATATATATATATATATATATATATATATATATATGTGTGTGTGTGTGTGTGTGTGTACACTATTTGTGCACATATGAATGATTTTATTCTTTGTGTAGACAGGGGAAATACTTCAAAGTAGTATTCAGTATTGTCGAAAGAAATATTACCGAATCAGCGATCATCAAAATAACTTAAACCACTAAAATTTAAGCTTTAGTTATGGTCATTTCTTTAACAGATGCCTATGTATCTTGTTTAGATTCTTTTTTGCTAAGTTAATTTTTGGGAATTCTATGCCGGTTTTAATCCACACCCTGAAGATGTTTACACAAACACGAAAGCGCAGGTACACGTCCGGGTTATTTTCCTACCTATATTGTCACGTGCACTTCTAGGACTAATTAGTAATGTGCGCGGGGATTTGCGTGCACGCGAGCGGGGGGCAGGGGGGCGGCGGGGGGACGCCATTTGTATATGCCAGCGGATACAAATAATCATGTACAGTGCATGAGTGTGCGCTGCAGACAGAGAGTAATTGCTGAATTCCGCTTCGGAGAGTTTGTTAGTCTTATGAGATGTCAAGATACGGCAACAGCTGTGGGGCAAAGGTGCTGCCAAGTGCCGCGTGAAAAGAAAGTGAAAATACGAAGACATAATGAAACTATAAATGACCGAGAACAAAAAACACTTAGTAAACGGGTTTTAGAAACCCGCCGGATGAATCCCAAAGATCAAAAGAGCGAAGAATTTCTTTGCTCCGCCAGAATTTATGTGGACAAAAAAAAAAAAAAGTCAGTGTCAAATGACTCTTCCGACGACTGCTCATGAGCAGAGGAAGTTTTACTTCCGTATATATCGTCATGAATGTGTATAGGAATCGTTCAGACCATTTTCCTTTTTGTTAGGTACTCAGTATGAAGCAGGAAGAAGCTTTCTTGGCATCCCATTTAAGAGTTAACTTAACTATCAGCCTTATCTTTCGAAATGTTCAGATGCTCACAATCGGTCTCATACCTTCGTGAATCTAATTCTGCATGCACCAACTTCCTTGCTTCTTCCTTCCATTGATAATTTCCGGTGCGTACCAGTACGGGATGATGATGATAGACTTTAGGCCAAAGGCCAAGCGCTGGAACCTATGAGGTCATTCAGTGATGTAAGGGAAACAGAGTAAAAAGGGTTGAAAGGTGTAACAGGAGAAAGTCCTCGCAGCACTGTGAAACAATTAATAGAAGAGGCTGCAAAGAAAGATATAAGAAAGAGAATATGAACGGAGGTACAGTAAAAGGAATAAAAGGTGTGGCAGTTACCCTCCTACTGAAACCAATACAGGAAAATATGAGTGAAAAATGGAAAATATGAATGGAAATGGAAAAATATGAATGAAAAAGGGAAACTATGAATGAAAAAGGGGAAATATGAATGAAAAAGGGAAAATATGAATGAAAAAGGAGGAAAGGAGGAAAATAGCCTATAATGACGGGTCTCACAGTCCTTGGCACTGTGTCTCAGGGGGCGGCAACTTATCTCGCAGAGGTGAGGGTGGACACATTTGGCACTGGCATTTAAATACAAAGGTGAAACACATTCTGCTAATGGACTTGGCCCCTCCGTTATCAATGAGAAAACATCTGTCGTTTTTCTTTTCACTTCTGTTGGCTTTTTTATTTGAGATCTATCACTTAGCTTGCTTCGGCATTTTCTGCAGTTATAAATAAGGGGATTACGCTTGCCTTTTTGTTAACGCAGTTTAATCAGTTATTAGATTTCAAAATCATTTCCCGAATGCACACATAATTTTCTGCTTTTATGTATACTACACTAATCATTTTTATAATCTATAAATAATGGGAAAGAAATTTAATGAATAATATTTACTTACAACATACAAACGGTAGGTTTCGTTTAAGGCTATTAGGAGCAAATGAACATGATATTTTTCCCAAAGCAACCACAGTTCAAGATGTAGCCAGTCACTACTCGAGCCTTCAGAATTCTAGTCGTTTCCGTGACTCCGAAAAATTATTAAAATGGACCTACTCATTTTCTACATTTAAAGTCTGCTTTTATACTTTATGCTGAAACAACATGGAACTGATTCTCGTGTAAAATATTTCACTGAAAGCAGGTATGTGCTCTCATATGTCCCTTCCGTTAACAGATACATAAAGAGCGCACAATGAGTCTTAAGGGGAATATTTTGTATACATATATAACAGTTTATATCTGCTGGTTTAATGAAACTAAAAATGTAGAATCCCAATTATTCCTTTGGTTAAAAAGCTGACTCATTATCAGATAAAAGTGTCTCCGCTTAGACAAAAAAAAAAAAAAAAAAGATAAAACTTTTGCAGAATCATCAGAGCAAAATGAAAATAAATGGCTTATGTTTTTGGCTGACAATGCTTGAAAGATCTGTTTTGTTCTTATCATAATTAATGTTTCCAAAGATCTGTCTTGTCGTAAACATCATTACTCTTTTAAGAAAAGAAATTCTTCCTGAATTGATGACATCTTTATAAAGAAGATGCAGTATTTAACTCCTCGCAATGAACATTTAGCGACCAGAAATGTAAGAAATGCAGGTTTAATTTCTATTGTGAATAGATTTTTTTCAAATGTCAGAATTCGTCAATTTCAGCCCTGAATATTTTACGCTTTTTTATATTTACGATAAAAGTATAAAGTTTCTTTGGGATTTCGATTAAAATCATAGCTACCGGGGCACATATGACACAGCAACGAACATATAATTAACTGCTATCCAGTAAAGAAGACAATTGATTTTTTCTTGTTTTTTTCATCATTTCCTTTTAGACTTTAAATATTACAGTCTAATATTAGAAAAAAATTATTTTCCGTCGCTTTTCCAAGTCATAGGAACAAAATAGCATTTGAATTCAATGTTCCCCTCCAAAGCTAAGAGCCCTTTTTCTATCCATTACGCAATTTTTACGTAATTTTCAGGTGAAACTTTTTCATTTTTCTTTGCCAATTAACGAAACACAATTGGACCACTGCACCCGAGGGAAAATTGCCCGAACCTAACGCCCCTTACCAACTTTCATCTATGGCAAAAAAAAAAAAAAAGAAGTTTAATTATAATCAAGAGTTTATCATCATTATCACCACTTGCCGAGACGTAATTGCTCATTCTATGGCTCCTGACAATAAAAAAAAAAAGGCGGAATTAGAAACTTGATGTACCAATTAATGACATTGCAGTTTCAGAAATTTTGGTTTAAATGTTACTGTTGGAGTAAATGGAAAATCTAGAAGTGTCTTGTTTCTAAAGTAGTAGCTTTAATCTGCAATATACCCTATTGTCAGAAATCAAAAGAATCTAAACATTGCAGAAAATATTTTTATCCATCAAACTTGACACTAATTCAGCTGTCAAAGGGCCACGTGATAGTACCGGCTGAAGTGTATATCTGGTTCAGGTCCTAACTCGATAATCTTTACGGAATGTTGTTCCCAGAAAGGATTTCCACTGCTGGGAGACTTGGTGGGAATTGGACCAGGGGATCTCAGCATCTTTTCCCTACTAAGTACCTCCTGAATTATTAGTCCTGACACTGAATACTGAGTGGTTAAAAATCTTGACTAATTCATTATAAAAGGGCATAAAAATTTATATCAGTGGTTTGAAACTGCAACGATATTATTGTAGAATGTAGTTAATCATCAACAGTGTAATGTACATCACGATACACAAGAATCAAAATGTGGCTACTGTATGAAAATATTGGCAGTAATTTCACTGTGTGATAGATGTCATAGTGACAGAAACCTGACCCCTTCATAGTTACCGCTCCATGCTCTGGTATTCTATGTAGAATGAGTTGCCGACTCGTGTTTATAAAATGTTTTATTAAAGTGCGGACCCATAAGGTCTTCGGCGTACATATTTATCGTTGCATGCCACTTAAAACTTTAACGTAATAAGCAGAACGGAATTCAACATGCGAATGGTAACTTCATTAGTAAAATTTAACTCTTTATAACTTAGTTTGGCGGCTTTGGAGTAACTTTAACGAAATTAGCTGAAAAGAACATTCGACCTTCAGGTTTAGTTAAACGACTTAAAAACTACAACTTTTATGTGCAAAATAAATACCATATACTTTTTCAAGTCGTTAACAGAGGTCATTAAGACTTCCGAATTAAAACTGCAAGATTACTGGGAGCTAAGAACTAACGCTAACAGCTACTACAGCAAACAACAATTTCAAGACAAAATAAAAATAAAATACGTAGACAAAACAACAGCAATAACAACAACAACATCACGAACAACATGAAGTCATCGAGAGAAAACGATAACCCTATCTACTCAAATGTACATCACGATCTGCTTTCATAAAAACCAAAACTTAATTATAAATATACATATTAAAAAAAAACAGACCGGTGTCAAACTGGCCGGCACAAGGTGTCTCTTTACGACGAGACGAATGCCAGGAAGAAATGTGTCACCGGGTTCCTGGCTTGCGTTTCAGTGTGGTGGTCTCCCTCTCGGCTATGAGAACATTCTATTTCATGATGACGACGACGGTGGCCGTCACAGAGGCCATGCTTTGGACATTTGCCCAGCAAGGGAGACTCTACGACACTTCTATCGAACAATATGCAAGAAGACGGGTAAGGGCCTTAGGGTGCAACCACACTTCAGTAAAATATGTCGAGCACATGTCGGAAACTTGTTGGACACATGTCGGAAATTTGCCGAACACTTGTCGGAAACTTATCGCATTTATATCAGAAAACAGGTTGAAAATAAGTCAGCGACCGAACATGGAAAAGAACCTTTGGCAACTACTAGATAATCTTATGAAGGTTAGAACTACCAATAGGTTGCTGACCTGTGTCCAACTTGTCTGTGATGTGCGCGCAATGAGTTGCCGACACGTGTTAAAAAATGTTTTACTAAAGTGCTGACCCATACGGTCTCCGGTGTACATATTTATTGTTGCATGCCACTTAAAAGTTTAACGTAATAAGTAGAACGGAATTCAACATGAGAATGGCAACTTCATTAGTAAAATTTAACTCGTCATAACCTATTTCGACAACTTTGGAGTAACCTTAACGTAAAATGCTGAAAAGAACATTCGACCTTCAGGTTTAGTTAAACGTCTTAAAGTATGCAACATTTATGAAAACAAAATACCATATATACCATTCAAGTCATCAGCAGAGGCCATTAAGAATTCCGAATTACAACTGTACGATTACCGGGAGCTAAGAACTAGAAGCTCTAAAATATAAGATGGTTTTATTTTTGTTATAAAATAAAACAAAGTTATACTCGAACCCAAGTTTATGTGTAGAAAATTGATAAGTTCATTAATTTCAATACCAGCATTCGAAAAAACCTGTCATTAGGATAGAGGTCATAAATCATAAGATTTAATAAAGTAA
>NC_089795.1:38540267-38555267 GCF_040412425.1 Macrobrachium rosenbergii
AAAATTCATATTAAGACATTGTTGAATCAATGAACGAATAGCACACAATACATATTAAGACAACGCTGAATCAAGATACGAATAAAACCAAATAATTTGACGAGTTCCCATGACAGTAAAAAAATACATATTAAGACAATATTGAGTAAAAAATATAAAAATAATACAAAATACATATTCAGATATACTTAATAAATATACGAATAAAACAACATATATATGAAGAAAACACTGAATAAATATGCGAACAAAACAAAATACATATTAAGACAATATTGAATAATTATACGAATAAAACAAAATAAATTACATATTAAGACAATATTCAATAAATATACGAATAAAAAATATGAAGACATCAATGAATTAATATACGAATAAAACAAAATACCTATCAAGACAATACTAAATAATTATACGAATGAAGCAAAGCACGTATTAAGACCATATTGAATAAATATACGAACAAAACAAAATAAATATTAAGACAATATTGAATAAATATAAGAATAAAAAACATATTAAGACAATATTGAATAAATGTACGAATAAAACAAAATGCATATTAAGACAATACTAAATACATATACGAATAAAACAAAGTATCTATCAAGACCATATTAAATAAATATACGAGCAAAACAAAATACATATTAAGACAACATCAAATATATACATATGAATAAAACAAAATGTATATTAAACCAATATCGCATTAAATATACGAATAAAAACGTAACAGAAAGAAGATTTAATTATTATTATTATAAAATAAAACCGATTGAGAAATGAAAATTAAAATAATTCCAAAATTCAGACAGGTAAGACCGAACACAAAAAAGGCTTTAGTTAAAAACGGCCGATACCAAACCGCACCAGATGAAAAATCTCAACCAATGGATAAATAAAAAGCCGAAAGAGACGAAGATAGAGAGAAACCCAAAAACTGCAGGTCGAAGGGAAGAGAGATTGAGGGAGTGAGGAAGACAGAGAGAGAGAGAGAGAGAGAGAGAGAGAGAGAGAGAGAGAGAGAGAGATTATTACTGAGGGAACAATGGGAGATAAAAAAAAAAACGAGACAAAGTTCGGGAACTCAAAGTAATATTGAGAAAGCCAGTGGGATAGTTTTAACGAACGAGGACGTATAGGGTTCAATATGAAGGGATCAACCGCAGGAAATACAGCCTTATGGGAGTGCCAGAGTTCGAAAAGTGGGTGCCACGGAGACGAAAATGTTTCGCGAAAGGAAATGCGTATATATAGTTTATTTCTGAGTATTCTGATTAATTTGCTTTTAGGAAAAAATAACACATTCTTCTAGCATTTCCTTCTTGAATTGTATATATATATATATATATATATATATATATATATATATATATATATATATATATATATATATATATATACACACACACACACACATTCACTATACTTTTCTGTAAGCATACACACTATTTTGATTAATTTACTATGAAAACAATAATATAGAGTATGTAAAATATGTATTTTATAGACAGTACCCACAAACACAAACAAACAGATATATATATATATATATATATATATATATATATATATATATATATATATATATATATATATATATATAATATATATATATATATATATATATATATATATATATATATATACATATATATATATATATATATAATTCATATATATACATATATATTAATTCTTTTCTTTTGTAAGCATACGCAGCAATCTGATTAATCTACTATGAAAAAATAATCTTGTAGCCAATTTCCTCTTAAATAACACACCGCACTCCACCGCCCACCACCCACAAAAAAAAAAAAAAAAGACCCAAGTCACATACTAACGAAATGAAAGCAAAAGAAAGCTTATCTGTGAAGAGACCATCTCCTCTCCCAGCGATTGGTCTCACTCTTAATCACATAAGTTAATTCCCTTACCTGCAAACACCTGCTATTCTGTATATCCTCCACTAAGTCACCTTTTTCGTGTCTTCAAAGATATCAGATTTCTTCGAACTCTTTGCTCATAAAATTTTTGTCTTTTCACACCGTAATTGACTATCCGCACTATCCATTTCATTTGGTCGTCAAATCTGCAAATAGGTCATCCATTCATATTTGAAGTTGATTCTGCAACTTCATCTACTTTTCTCTTCCACATACAAATATTCCATTTTCTTTTGTATGTATATTTTCGAGTTTTCTGAGCTTTCCTTTTTTCACAAAGCTGACATTCCGTTCTATGGAATGGCCCTTTGGCTTTTTCCATGAGAACTTCTGTTTAGTTTGAATAATAAAATAATAATAATAATAATAATAATAATAATACTTCAAACTTTGGTTATCTCCCTCAGCTCTTCTTGTCCGTTTTATTTTACGATTCATCCTTTAATCCAATTATCACCATTCGGCCACTTCTACCAATGTATCAGCCACACCAACATTCTGGCTTCAATAGTTCTCCTATACTATACTAATGCACAAACTGACAGTCTTTCTTTTTCGACTTCTGATAACATTCTATAGAACATAATCTTTCACTGACTTTCCTCACACTTCATTCCAAAATTACGTTAAATGGTTATGATATGGTGAATATATCAGTAACCTTTCTCCACACTTAGCATAAGACTCATTATTAGGGTGGCGCTTAATTGTCCTTTCAGACATCCACATTTGCATTTCTTTCTTATCAGCCTCATGCAATAATCGAAACATTTACATATGTGTATATATATAATATATATACAGTATGTATATATATATATATATATATATATATATATATATATATATACATACATATATATATATATATATATATATATATATATATATATATATATATATATATATATATATATATATATATATATATTATTATCAATTTTATCATCACCGTGATTCATGTACAAGCATTAAGCTACAAATTTCCTTTAATATCCAAGTCGCTCTACCTCGGAGATAATATATTTTCATATATGTTACCTGATGGGGAATTTTTTATTTGATAATAAGTTCGTCGTCTCGTGGGCTCGAACCACGGGAGACAAGAACTCAGGACCACAGTGACGCGCATTTAACCACACGGCCAACAAACTTATTATCAACTAAAAAATTCCTCTTCTGGTAACATATATGAAAATATATTATTTCCGAGGTAGAGCGAATTGGATACTAAAGGACATTTGTAGCTTAATGCTTATATATATACTGTATATATACAGAATATATATATAATTTACATATATATACATATATATATATATATATATATATATATATATATATATATATATATATATATATATATATATATATATATATATATATGAAAAGTACAGATATTTCAATTATCAAAGATACACTTAAGGCTAACAGCCTTATTCCTTTCGTCTTAACACTGCGACTTATTTTTTTTTAATAGTTCTTACTTTTTAATAAGTCCATTTACATGAACCTTCTCAGAACCTTTAAGCAGTATTGTAACCTTATAGTCTCACCACGTCTTTATAACGATTTCCCTTAGAGGCGGAACATT
Source organism: Macrobrachium rosenbergii (assembly GCF_040412425.1). Taxonomy (NCBI): domain Eukaryota; kingdom Metazoa; phylum Arthropoda; class Malacostraca; order Decapoda; family Palaemonidae; genus Macrobrachium; species Macrobrachium rosenbergii. The sequence goes on from NC_089795.1 coordinate 38,543,814, forward strand.
AGGCTAATGTTAACAAATACTGCCATTACCATTGATCAACCATTCCTTTTGTAATTTAGTAATTGAACTAGCCTACATTATCTTACCATAATCAGTGCTACTATAAATTCAAATAATCCTTAGACTTACAATGTATTTACTTACCAATATACATACACACATATATATACATATATATATATACATATAGAATAATGTATGTATGTATATATAAAGCCTATTGCTTACTTAAATTTATAAAAGCATTAATTATGGTAAGATAATGTAGTATACAGTAAGACTAAGATATATATATATATATATATATATATATATATATAATATTTATATATATATTTATATATTATCTTATATATATTTATATATATCTATATATATATATATATTTATATATATATATATATATATATATATATATATATATATATATACAGTATATATGTATGCATATAGTAAGTCTACTTCTTACTTAAATTTACAGAAGAATAGATTACGATAAGATAATGCAGTATATATTAAGTCTAAGATTATATATATATATATATATATATATATATATATATATATATATATATATATATATATATAAATGAGAGAGAGAGAGAGAGAGAGAGAGAGAGAGAGAGAGAGAGAGAGAGAGAGAGAGAGAAAACATCCTAGTGTGCATTCTGTGGGAAATGCTTGTATGCGCGTACAAAAGGCAGCCCAGAGATCACGTTAAGTATTTAATGGATAACTTAAATCCTGAAACGCAACGGAATGATAACACGCTAATGGGGTCCTCTGAGGCTCATGCCATGATCGTATGACTTGCGCACGATTCCCTCGGCATTAAAACACAGCACGAGGCACACAAAACACTGCAGGTTTTATACACACTTTCACTAATCACCTCCTCAGTGCTGAACAGTAGGCTACTAACGGTAATGCGTAGCACGCGTATGTATACAATACGGCGTTTGTTTGAACGGCTTCAGTGAGTTTCTGAATGTTGGTCATTATTCATGTTCATAGGTTCTCATCTTCCTCTCTCTCTCTCTTTCTCTCTCTCTTTTTGTGTGTATACATATGTATATGTATACACACATATACATATGTATATGTATATATATAAATATAAATATATATACAAATGTAAATATATATATATATATATTTACAGTCAACATGCGTAATCAGTCATTACGCGAAATGCCTGAAATTTCAGTCAGGTAGCAGAAATGCACTTGGGGGACATTTGATCCCCAGGAGCTAGTACTAAACACGGCGAAACAGTGAGTCACCTACACTGTTTCGCCGTGTTTAGTACTGAGCAAATATACTTCGCCATGTTTAGTACTAGCTCAGGGGGATCAAATGTCCCCTAAGTGCATTTCGCTACCTGACTGAAATTAACAGGCATTTCAGTAATGACTGATTACATGTTGACTGTAACATATATATATATATATATATATATATATATATATATATATATATATATATATATATATATATATATAGATAGATAGATAGGAGAACATTCTTTTTACACGTGCTTTCAGGGTATAAAACCACATCATCAGGTTTTATACCTCGAAAGCTCGTGTAATAGAGAATGACCTACTGAAAAAAATATATATATATACACAGACTGTATATATATGCTGTACCTTAAGAGTGGGACATAAATATTCACAATGTATAAAACATACACAGTATATGTTTGAACTATAGAGTATCCTATCAATACGCATTTCATATATATATATATATATATATATATATATATATATATATATATATATATATATATATATATATATATATATATATATGTGTGTGTGTGTGTGTGTGTAACTGAATCACGAAAATATGGAACGTGATGAATATATAAATAAAGACAAAATCCACGAAGGAAAGAGAAACACTGGAGTGTTGCAAGGCCTTTCGACTGTCGTCCTTTACTCAGCAGTCTGCTAAGTGAAGGACGACAGTCGAAAGACCTCGCAGCACTCCAGTGTTTCTCTGTCCTCGTGGACATTGTCATATATATATATATATATATATATATATATATAATATATATATATATATATACATATACAGTTTCCATTGATTTTCCTATGTACAATTCCACTGAAGAATGATTGTTTGCTCCCTGCAAGCATCTGCGTAACTATTGACACCGTTTTAATATAGTTATTTGAAATCGGTTAGTTCTCTTACGTTCTCTGGAGGCATGCATGAGTTTTATTTATGCAATAAAAAAAACAGTAAAAAGACTTAAAAAGAGCGACCGGTTACGTGCTCGCTGGAAAGTTTGTTAATGTCCTTACGCTAGGAAAAACATTAAATCGCTACTTAATGTAATGAAGTCTGTGTGCTCATGATAAAGAGTTCGAGAATTTTTAAAACTACAGAAGAAACAAACGGTTGGTTGCCGACTAGTCTTATATCGAGAAGCTTTGGCAGGGAAATTGAATCCCTCTATAAATATATGACTTTTGCAGGAACGCAGAGACGAGAAAGGCATTGTTACAAGAGACGTATATTAATTTAAACATAGCGATGATGACAAACATAATAATAACGAGATAAATAGGGATTAAAAAAAACAGTAACTCAGGAGAAGCAATAAGAGGTACATTCAACATTGGCAATAATACTTGATAATCCCGAGAGGAACAAACTGTAATAATTTCATGAATGACGATGTAACAAGCGCAAAAAAAGAATAAATAATAATAACATATCCTACCGATGTGAGTGACAGCTGGAACAATTGTGATTGAAGGAATATAATGGTAAACAAACAGAGGGGTGATATTACGACCAAGCTTAATAACGACAATGATTTTAGCAATGCGAGTCCAAGACAATGGCAAATAGGTCATACTAAGAGTAATAACAGACGATCAAATTAAGGAAAACAAATGACAGAAATGTCGAGAATCACAAAAAGGCGATTTGGACGTTATTATTAAAGTGAAAGATACAATTTAGCAATAACAAGCATGATGATAACAACAGCTTAATAAAGGAAATGAAGGGATTAAACGGCAATATGGCTCCAAGGATAAGACGTATTATAATGAAAGAATGTGCTAAATAAAGTTAAAAGGAACGCTAAAAATGACTGTTCACAGCGGCGTCAGAGGTGATAAATGGTAATAAAAGCATAAACGACCATCATTAAAATGATAACAAAGCAACGCGAGTGATAATTAGAGGAGTCTCGAAGGACGAGGAGATAGTCTAAAGATCGTTGAAACAAAGAACACCATGGAAGTAAAATCTTACAATGGCATTATACATGAGGAAATAAATTTCGACCTCACTTCCGCGCAGAACCAAACTTAAAGAGGTCCTGGATTCGATCCCTATGTGAGGTCGAAATTTATTTCATTATTAATATTATTATTGACGTTGACATTTGTATTACAAAAAGAGTTAATGCAATGGTGCACAGTTTTTACACTAGCATTAATAGCAAGTCTGGAAAATGCATGAAGCATTTTATGAACTTTTAAGTGTGTATATATATATATATATAATATATATATATATATATATATATATATATATATATATATATATACATACATACTCATACATATATAATTATATATATACACATATATAAGTATATATATATAAGTATATAAATTATATACATATACATTAGAACATTTCTTGTTATTCATTCCCGTTTACAGCCTGTTCTTTGAGCAAGAGCCCGTGCTGGTGGGCGGCCAGTCATTGAAGAAGTGACCAATTGTTGACACTTATTTCACGCGACAACCATGGATTTCACTCAAGGCATATCAAATCAATATTTTAACGACTTGTAACAAAAGAAATGCAGCTAATTGGGCATTAGGGACCCGAACGCTGCAAATAAGTAGCTGATTCTCTGGGAAATAAAAGTCTCACTGCAAATTTTTGTTTTAGTTTTCAGCGATGGGTTTCAGCTTTCATATAAGCTCCTGACACTTGCGAATATGTGGTTTTCGCATTCCCGAATCACAGGGATAAAGTCTCTTTTTAGCCTACGAACATCAGCATCCCACAACGTTCAGGAAAAATTCACATTTTTACAGAGCTAAAAAAAAAAAAAAAAAAAACTCTGAAACTAGGCCTCGCTATATATTGTCGCAATAACAGAATCTTTCTGCTGTAAATTAATTTTTTATATAAGTTGGCTGAACCGTGTATATTCCAAATGATGGTCCAAATTCTTACTCACAACGACATTTGTTTGAAGGCAAATGTTATTTTGGGTCATTTTCTTCAGTAGATGAAGAGATAAAGACCCTGGGATGCTGCAGACGCGTAAACTGGAGAATAATATCCCAGTAATAGTAAGAGGAAAAACTTATGAAGTATGTGGGAATAACACTACCGTCTCGATATATATAGAAAATCTTATGACTAATACCAGTCTTCTGCTAGCATCAAGGCCACCGAAAACAGATCTATCATCCGGTGGTCTCGGTATAATGCTGTATGAGCCGCGGCCCATGAAACAACCACGGCCCGGTGGTGGCCTATCCTATATCGTAGCACGATTATGGCTAACTTTAACCTTAAATAAAATAAATACTACTGAGGCTAGAGGGTTGCAATTTGGTATGTTTGATGACTGGAGGGTGAATGATCAACATACCAATTTGCAGCCCTCTAGCCTCGGTAGTTTTTAAGATCTGTGGGCGAACAGAAAAAGTGCGGACAGAAAAAAGTGCGGGCGGATAGACAAAGCCGGCACTATAGTTTTCTTTTACAGAAAAACTAAAACTCTGAGTTATGGAGTCAGTATCATCAGATCGTCAGACCCATCAAGTATAGTCTCTTATGAATAGCTAATCACAGCATGGGCCACACTTCTATTATTTCCCAGGTGTTCCAGGTGACTTGACAACGAGGCTCCAGTTTTCAACTGAGGCCCAGGGGATAATTCCGATTTATCGTGATCATCATCTCTATAGGACAAAGCTTCTAGTTGTAAATAAACTCACAGGCCGTTAAGCGTCAATCATATCAGAAACATCTGTAGGGAATAAATCCAGTACATTGCCATAAATATAAGCTGGGTAATGATGTGACGACGATAGCAATACTGCTAACAGCTAGAATAGATACAAAGGCAACGACTGTAATTACTGTCAGAAAGTTACCAATACAATGAAAGAAGAGAAGAGTCTGTGTCATTTAGATACTGATGGAAATCAGGGTTTTTTTTTAATATAGCCAAAAGGTAAAGACAGATTTCTAGTCAGAAAAAGAGCGGCTATAATTCAGGGACACTGGGTTAAAATCTAATAGTTCAATGAACGTTTGTTATAACATATGAGATACAGAGAAGTTAAGTATTATTTCAAGAAGAATTATTTTAAATGTGCCCGTTGACATGTTGACATAATAATAATAATAATAATAATAATAATAATGTAATAATAATAATAATAATAATAATAATAATAATAATAATAATCTCTGACTTTTCAGTGCTTTTAAAAAAATCAACTATCTGTCAAAATGAAAAGTTTAGCTTCTAAAATTTAATTACATTCTGCGATCTCTCTCATGCTGAATCGAAGCTTAGTATATTTTTTCTTGAATGTATTTACGTATTATGGAGACAGTGAGGTCTTGCTAACGACATTTGCAATTCTCTACTAACTAGTACTACTACAACAACTATTACAATAATAATAATAATAATAATAATAATAATAATAATAATAATAATAATAATAATAATGAATTATAACAATTACATAACAGTATAAATGCAGAAACGCTCTTTATCATAACAAACAATCATCAGCTTAGTTTACAGTAGGATACAAAAGAAAAAAAAATTTCCTTTTTTTGTATCTAGGAGATATTACAATACTAAAGATATGAAAATGATTACAACGCTTTTTGATCTACTTGCAAGCGAAAAATATAATGAACACGTTATTCAGTAGCATTTTCATGAAGTGAATACCATTAGTCATTAAAAAGCCATCATATCATAATAGTGAAACAGAACACGTTCCTTCAACGTTCATTGTTACAAAAGAAGTTCTCCTCATTAGGATATAGCAAAATGATAATCCAACGTTAAAAGGGGGAGTTTGATAAATACCATCAATATGGCCTTACTCAAGTTTTAAAAAATTTGATGAGAGAGAAATTAACAGAAATAAACTCACTGGCCATTTTTGGAAAAGATAATACATGATGCTTATGAAAAGACGCTAGAGAAAGAGAACGCACTGAGTTCTAATTATCAGTAGTAAATATGTATTGCTTTGGAAATGAGAACGTGTAAAGACGGAAGGAAGGAAGGGAGGAAGGAAGGAAGGAAGGAAGGACCTCCTATTTCTGCCACACGATGTAAATGTGGTGACTAATAAGTATAAGGAAGGAGCTCCTAATTCTGCCACACGATGTGAATGTAGCGACTAATAAGTATAAGGAAGGAGGTCCTATTTCTGCCACACGATGTGAATGTAGCGACTAATAAGTATGAGTTAAAAAGGCAAGTTTTTCTGTTATTATAAAATAATTTTACGTTGGGTTAATCCGTAGACGAAAGCTTTATCGTTGCGGAGAGGATGTGAAAGAGAAAATTCGAAAATTCATCAGTATATCGTTATTTCCTTATTAAGGAAGTGCTTATCATTAGAAATTTGCTTACTTCTTTCTTACAATAGAAATAAACTTACATCAGTAATTCTGATGTCTAATTTCTCTCTTATCTGTCGGCTAAAATTTAAGTGTTCTTTGCTGAGCATTTTTTCCAGTTGGTAAAGAAAGAAGTCCAAATATCAGCTGGTGAACAGATTCACGAGACCAGTTGGAATTGGAGTATAGAATTTAGGTCAAAGGTCAAGCGCTGGGACCTGTGAAGTCATTCCATGCAGAAAGGGAAATTGTCAGTAATAAGATTTGAAGGGTGTAACAGGAAGAAAACCTCGCAGTTACTCTATGAAACTGTTGTTAGGAGGTGGTGGAAAGTCAGGCTGAAGAAAGAGAATATAAACGGAGGTACAGTAAAAGGAATAAAGGGGGTTGCAGCTGGGGCCAAAGGGACTGCGCAAAAGACCTTAAAGTGCCTACAGTGCCACGTGAGGTGCTGCACTGGCACAACCCCTACGGTACACGAGTCCAATGTGAAGCTGTAAGTCACAAGGGTCAATCAAGTTTGTAATGGAGCAGGAGACTCCTTTGTTTTCGCAAAGTGATAAAGAAAAACCAGCTGGCGTTCCATGACCTATTAAATAATTTGATCGTTTTAACTACGTTTTTACGTTTACATCCTCAATCTTTGGAGGCTACTTTCGATTTGAGAGAGATCTATAGGAAGGAGAGAGAGAGGAGAGAGGAGAGAGAGGAGGAGAGAAGAGAAGAGAGAGGAGGAGGAGAGAAGAGAGAGGAGAGGAGGGAGGAAGAAGAGAGAGAGAGGAGAGAGAGAGAGGAGAGAGGAAGGGAGGAAAGAGGAGAGAGAGAGAGAGGAAGAGAGAGAGAGAGAGGGAGGAGAAGAATTAGAGAGATGAAGAAGAGAGAGGAAAGAAACCGCTCTAAGGGTTCTAACCGTTTGGTTGATCTATTAAATCTCTGATAGACGATAGAACCATTAATCTGTTTGTAAACGAATTTTATAGATTAAAGACACTAAGAATTCTAGCGAATGGAAACCTAACTTATCATCGACTTATTATTCATTACGCCTTCTGTATAGCGAAACCCATCTTTGATATCTTTATCTTATTGCTTATAAATCTTCCTTTTGTAAAAACTTACTTTGCTATCTTGACCGTATCAAGATTTTTATGGGATGATACCTTATTTTACTCTATTTACCTTACTAAGTGCTTGAATTTAACTTTACCATCCTTACCTACTTGAAGCTTCATATTACTAACTGAACTGTCAATATAAAAAACAATTATTTTTATCATTAATTCTAGTCGCCATTTTCTGTTTCAATTTCCAGGATAAAATATGCGAAGACTGTGACACTAACATACTGTATGTATCGCTAAAACTAAGATTTTCTCAGATGGAAAGAGGATTACCTTTACCGTTGTATCTCTGATTACCTGTCACTATTTACCGTTTAAGGATACTTCCATAGGCACTTTGAGATCGCATTTGTCGTTTAACAAATAGTTTTAATACATTTATTAAAAAACCATAGGATTTACAAGACTGCGTTTTGAGTGTTTTGCTAGATAAAATGATTTAGCTTGAAAGAACTAAAGCATCACGCAATTGCTATTATTAGTAAGTCTTCTGAATGATGTAAAGAAACAGTCTCTACAATACTCTATCTCTTTACTCGGGTAATGACGCCAACTTGAAGCTTTCTTTTGTCTTGATCCATCATTCTTGATCGGCGACTACAGAGCTTATCACGTCAATTGCTGGTTAAATCTCTCGTAATTCATGCTCTGTTCGTTAAGTCCAACTAAATTAGACAAAAAATTTAAGACCTTTTCCAAATTAAAAAGATCTAGTTCAAAACGATAATACCTTACTTACCAAACTTTAGATCTACGTCATCGGGAAGTCATCAACACAGTGGAAAAATGTATTCACCTACCTGAAAAATAAAGGAATAAATTGTTTGAGATGCTGCAGTCACCGTAATATCTACCCCAAACCTCCTCTCTCTCTCTCTCTCTCTCTCTTCTCTCTCTCTCTCTCTCTCTCTCTCTATATATATATATATATATATATATATATATATATATATATATATATATATATATATATATATATATATATATAAACCATATTATGTTTGTATATGTATATATACAGAGAGAGAGAGAGAGAGAGAGAGAGAGAGAGAGAGAGAGTTTTTAATTACCTTGAAATGAAATTGACTTCATTTTTCCTGAGTACAGAAAGAGAGAGAGAGAGAGAGAGAGAGAGAGAGAGAGAGAGAGAGAGAGAGAGATTTTAATTACCATGAATTGAAAATGAGATAGCTTTTCTTGCGATTACAAAAATGTGTGTGAGAGAGAGAGAGAGAGAGAGAGAGAGAGAGAGAGAGAGAGAGAGAGAGAGAGAGAGAGTCGGAAGTTTAAAGAGGCAATAAAACAGTACTTACGTTACTTCCCTACCCAACAGTTACGCACCTAACCCACATTAAGTAGGTATCATGTGGTATTCGTCCGCCTAAATGTGCAACATTATGCAAGTACTGGAAGCTAGTTGCGAACACCTCAGACTAGGAATAGATGCAGGACTCCTCAAATATCAAAAAATAGAGAATAACATATTGCGTTGACAAGACGCAGCCAAGTACATTATTCTTCTCCTTCTTCTTCTTTTTCTTCTTCTTCTTAGCTCAGTCTCGTTTCTATGCGGGGTCGCCGTTTTGGATGAGCCGCTTCCTTCTGCCTCTGTGGTGCGCTTCTGCTTCATCAAGTCCCGTAATTCTCTCTCAAGTCCTCTCTCAGTGTTTCTCTATCTCCTTCTTGGTCTTCCCCGTCTTCTTTTACCCTGCACTTCCATCTCCATAGCAAGGCTTCCAACATGGGCTTCCTCCCTTCTCAGTAGGTGTCCGCACCATCTCAGTCTCCCCTCCTGCGCTATCTTTGATATTTCACCCACCTTTGTTGACCCTCTGATTTACTTATCTCTAATCCTATCCTCCCTCGTTACACTGCCAAGTACATATTACATATTAGTTGATCGATTCTCTAAACTGGTGTACACTGCTCATTGAGCCAGGCTGTCTCATTCTACCATTTGAACATCATACATAACCTGTCACATATTTTCAAAAAGGCAGCTTTTACACCACTGGTTTCCATGCTATGTCATGTTTCGGGGAATTTATCTAATATTTCCATTTCGCTTATTGCGTGCTGTACGTACAAAATCGGACTTTCAAAAATTGAGTGGCTGAACCCCATGTGTGTACATATACATATGTACATGAATACATACGCACATACCTATAGATGAATAGAGGAGTATTCACAGACGTTATGTGTGCATTCACCTTATATTAATAGTTACTAAATACAAGTCATATGGGTAAATTGACTTGCGCCATGGACACCTCACATGATTGCACAAATAAATTCAATTTACCTACGCTTACCAAGAGTAGCTTAAATATACATACATCACTAGTTTTAAATATACAAGTGATAAAATACAAGCTACGTGAGCACATTTGTATGCGGCAGGCATACCCAAGACGTCCCTGCGCGAAATTCTAGGCTAGTTATATGTGAGAATTTACCTCGGTTCAGGCATAGCTTTAGATAACTGCACATGTGACTGATTGAACAGTTGCAGGTTAAACAGTTACAGGTTACACTATTAAAACAGAATATAGAATTTAGGCCAAAGGCCAAGCGCTGGGACCTATGAGATCATTCAGCACTGAAATATAATTTGAGAGTAAAAAGGTTTGAAAGGTATAATAGGAGGAAAAGCTCGCAGTTGCAATATGAAACAATTGTTAGGAGAGGGTGGAAAGTAAGTATGCCTTAGTTGAACCAGACCACTGAGCTGATTAACAGCTCTCCTAGGGCTGGCCCGAAGGATTAGATTTGTTTTACGTGGCTAAGAACCAATTGGTTACCTAGCAACGGGACCTACAGCTTATTGTGGAATCCGAACCACAGTATACCGAGAAATGAATTTCTATCACCAGAAATAAATTCCTCTAATTCTTCATTGGCCGATCGGAGAATCGAACCCGGGGCCAGCAGAGTGGTATCTGAGAACGGTACCCACCCCGTGCCAATGAGGAACTAAGGAGAGAGTGGAAAGTGAGGTAGAAGAAAGAGAATATGAACGGAGGTACAGTAAAAGGAATGAAAGGGGTTGCAGCTAGGGGACGATGGGACGCTGCAAGTAACCTTAAGTAATACCTACGGCGCACCGCATGAGGTGCACTGACGGCACTACCATCACCCATGTGAAAGGTTATTCTATTACATTTATTTTAGGCACGTTTCTTCGATATAACCAAGCGTGTACCTACATGACAGTGACAGGTTGCGTTGACCTAGCATATGCATACCTTAGTTAAATGTACTACAAGGTACTGTAAAGGTCATGACACGTAAAGCTCTACAGAATAAGCCAACACATTTCCCTCATTCTTCAGCGCCCTTCCCTCGTCTCCCCTTCCACCAACGGTATTTTTCGAAGAGATTAAGCTGCCGGCATCATCAGTCTATTAAGCTCGGTAATCGATTTGGTAATTTTGTGAAGCAAAACTGTCGAGAGAGAAACTTGTTTTTGACCTTACCGTTAAAACTATAAAATGCGATTTCCAAGATTTGGAAGCACTGGGAATTGTTCAAGAATTACTGAGAGAGAATTTTAATTTCCACGAGAAACTGAGAGTTACACACGCACACATACACAGACACACACACAGACAGAGAGAGAGAGAGAGAGAGAGAGAGAGAGAGAGAGAGAGAGAGAGAGAGAGAGAGAGAGAGA
>NC_089795.1:38560267-38590267 GCF_040412425.1 Macrobrachium rosenbergii
GGTGAACATTGGGAAAATAGCTCTTCTAAAGTGAGTTTGACTGGTGAAGATAAGATGGATTTTACGTCTACCATCTCTGGGCAATTTCCTGTTTACATGTAATACCAAAACATGTTAGAGGAAATTATCCACAGCAATAATTGCAGGGGTAAGGTTAATACCGTGATGACCTGGCATTATTCTAGCCCAACTTAAAAATAAAATTATCCTTCTGTTATTTCTTTTTACTTCGCCACCTACAATTTTCACTCTCTCCGTTTACCGAATATTGGTTTAAATAAAACAGAATAAGCGGAAATACATTATTCATACGCCAAACATAAACATTATTTCTTTATGAATACTCACAAAAATATCAATTACATATTACAAAAAAAGATATTGAAGTTTGTGTAATACATAGGTGCTGAAAATGGGAAAATTAAAAAAAAAAATATAAGACTTAGGAACCTATGGAACTGTTCCCCCAAATCCGTCGGTCATTTGACCATTTTAAAGGTTTATTTAGTCAGCTGAAGGTTTGTTGTTCCCTGGCAACTTCCTCAGAAAGAAATACTAAGAAAGAAAGAAAGTTCAGTCACTGAAAGTTAAACAGCAGCTAAATACATTGAAGTTTATGTTAGTGGCGGGACTACCTTAGTAACAAGCACGTAAGGGCTAAGTTGAAGTGACTTCATTCCATCGAAAATTTTCGAGTTCATTAAGACTCGGTCCTTAAAAACGCACACACAAGCCCTCCCCACACATGTATTGTATATATATATATATATATATATATATATATATATATATATATATATATATATATATATATATATATATATGGTATATATATAATTATATGGTATATATATAGTAATGCATGAAGCCAAAACAACAATTCTCATCTATCTACCTTTGATAATAAAATCCGAGTGGATCTTCCTTGTTTGTCCGCCCCGGGTGGGGGCGGGGTAGGTAAGGGATCGGGAGGGTAAGGGAAATATGACACATCCACCCTCCTCCTGCAAACCCGTTTGTCCGCCCCGGGTGGGGCGGGGTAGGTGGGGGATCGAGAGGGTAGGGGGAGACATGATAGCGCGCTCCATCAAGTTCGTCAGAATAATAGCAGTCATACAAATACAAGATGGACCACAATTCTCTGATTCTGATTCCTGTGGTTTCCTAAAATCCAACGGGATTATTTATTGTCGAAAGAAGAAATCTCTAATTCAAACGGCGGATGTACAGTTATGGAACTGGAATTGGAATATAAAATTCAGGCCAAAGGCCAAGCGCTGGGACCTACGAGGTCATTCGGCGTTGAAAATAATGTCGAAACAATTGTTTGGAGGGGTGGAAAGTCAGATGGGAGAAAGAGAATATGAACGGAGTTATAGTAAAGGGAATGAAAGGGTTTCAGCTAGTTAAGTAACGCAATAAAGCGCAACTACTAATTTTTTTTTTTTTAAATTCATTCGAGAACCTTATCCCCATTATGCTTTCATGAATGTATTTGTACAATATTACCTTAAAAATAAAGGGAGAGATGCCAATAATCACTGATTTGACACCCTGAGTCTTCTTCTTTTAACTAAGATTTTTCTCCCGAGTTAGAATTCTGATATAGGATATTACACGGTTATTGCATGGAATATCAGAGTTCTTACAGATATTTACGATAACTTTTCACATACCAGGAAGAAAACTCATACAGAACTGAGACTTTAATGCAGCGGAAAATTAGCCTGTCCTTTTATCTATGCTTGCTCGAGTTATAGAGGTCTTGCAAGTCATAGTGTGAAATGAATGAGCATAGAAAGATTTTTTTCGTACACTGAGATTGCTTCATATTTCACCTGAGCCATTTGAAATCCCTAATATTTTTCATTTAGCAGCGGGAATCCGATTATACGAAAAAGAAATAAGTCATCGGAATACCTCGGTGAACCGGTATGGGCAAAATTAAAGAATTAGGCCAAAGGCTTTTAATTTCTCTCAACTATAATTGCACCATCAGGTCTGCCAAGCCAATAATAACGAAAATAAGATTTAATTCAAGCTGGGGGATTCGTATGTGACTTCTTAAATGCACGAATAAAATGAAGTAAAAAAATCCTCCAATATTGATAAAAAAATTATGACTGATAAAAAGAAGTTCGTAGTATTTTTAATTATGTCGATAAAGGCAATAAAAAATCAACCACTTTTATCAAACACCTTTTTAAACTGATATAACATAATTATCTGCTTTACAGTTACAGTTACAGTCTAATGTCTTTGATGTATTCAAAAGTAAGAAAGTATAAAAAACCTTAAGCTTCATACACGCACAAGCCCGTGCATGCATATACGCTTGTGCATGCATATACGATATATATATGTATATATATACACACATCTATAATGATAAAATCCGAGTGGATCTTTCTTGTTTGTCTGCCCCGGGGTGGGGGGGGGGGTAGGTAGGGGATTGGGAGGGTAAGGGAGACACGACACATCCACTCTCCTCCAGCAAACCTGTTTGTCCGACCAGGTGGGGGCGGGTTAGATAGGGGATCGGGAAGGTAGGGGAGACATGACATATCCACTCTCCTCCTGCAAACTTGTTTGTCTGCCCCGGGTGGGGGCGGGGTAGGTAGGGATTAGGAGGGTAGGGGAGATGTGACGGGCAGCACCGGGTTCCAGTGCAGCATAGCACGCGCCACCAAGCTCGTATGTGTATATATAAGACAAAATTCACAAAGGAAAGAAACACTGGATTGCTGCAAGGCCTTTCGACTGGCTAAGTAAAGGAGGCCAGTCGAAAGGCCTCGCAGCACTCCAGTGCTTCTCTTTACTTCGTGGATTCTGTCTTATTTATATATTCATCACGTTCCATATTTTCGTGATTCAGTTATGCATATATATATATATATATATATATATATATATATATATATATATATATATATATATATATATATATATATGTATACATATATACATATATATATGTATATATACATATGTATATATTTCTTGTGCCTTTTAAGTCTTTGTACGTCATCTTCAAAAGTTTTTTCTTTCAGGTACATTATACATGTAAACATTAATTTTTATTGTAATTTTAAGGGTTTTATTTAATAGGAACTGGCATACATATAACATAAAATACATATACATCTTTCTCTTTCCGTTTCTAAACTACAAAAAGGCCTAATTTTGAACGGACTGACAGTATACCTATATGCATATATACTTAATTTTTCCATTAAATATACGAAAAAATCACGTGTTTATGGTTATTGGAACTGACATCATACACAATTCCATAAATAAGTCTGCACCTTTCAGAGATTGTTTTTTCAAATTTTTTATGGTTTATCAGTTTAAGAACCTTTTTTTCAATATTTCAAGGTTTATCTATTTTTTAAAAACTACAAATTTTAAAAGTTTATAAACTTGAGAACCTTATATCAAATTCTAAAGGTTTATCAACTTAAGAACCTTTTTCCTTTTTTAAAGGCTTATCACCTTAAAAATCTTTTTTCAAATTTTAATAGTTTATTAACTCAAGAACCTTTTATCAAATTCTAAAGGGCCGTGAACTTAAGAACCTTTTTTTCAAATTCTAAAAGTTTATACTAAAACCCTTTTTCCAAATTTAAAATAGATTTATCACCATGTATGCATACGTACCTTTGAGATTGCACATTCCATACACTTATCACACAAACTTCAAACTATATATTTCTAATTGTGTCCCATCAATTAACATTTAGGTGTGTGCATGATGCCAGACAGTCAGTCAGTCAGTCAGTCAGTCAGTCAGTCAGTCAGTCAGTCAGTCAGTCAGCCAGCCAGCCAGCCAGCCAGCCAGCCAGCCAGCCAGCCAGTCAGTCAGTCAGTCAGTCAGTCAGCCAGGCCTATCGCCTCCTTGTGCGTCTGCCTGACGACTGCTCCAGTGACGCGTTCCTCTAATTAGCCGAACACGGAGCCCGATGTCTAATCAAGCAAATGGGCGATTATGGTTCTAATCAATCACCGTCTATTCAACGATTTGTTGCCTAAGGCTAAAGTGGCTGAAGTTTAACAGCATTATGGCAAAACGGGCAAGAGGAATATACGAAGTAAAAGCAAAGAGTGCTAGACTAAGTTACTGGTGCTTGAATTAATAACGGGCAGAAATATGAAACACCAAAAATTAAGCAGAGACAAGGAACTGATTTATTATTTGCCATGCATATGGAGAGAGAGAGAGAGAGAGAGAGAGAGAGAGAGAGAGAGAGAGAGAGAGAGAGAGATTCATAAACATACTGCGCCACTCTCCTCTTGCAAACTCTCTAACTAACACTCTCAGTCTCTTTCTTGTCCTTCCTCCTGAACTTCCGAATTCTACAGAATTATAATCAAACTCTTCTTCACATGACCAAACCATCTCCAGGCAAATTGACTCATCTCTTCACCTACGCTAACCTAATTATCGCATGATCTCTGTACTCGTACAGTCTATACTTCTCACCCATTTAATTCTAATTGCTCCATATATAGTGAACGATCAATATCTCAACAACCTCTGCCTCTTTACACTCATATTCAGCATGTACACCTCTGTTGCTCCCATCGAGGAAGAGTTAGCTCAAAAATGCCTTTGTGCATTTCAGCTTTTGCCTCTTCTCTTGCAGAGACCCTGCTATTTCCACTTCTTAACCTATTCTGTGGCTAGTTGATTCTCTATCCTAACATCATATTTTTTTCTAAAATTCTTTCCAAAAATCCGTATGAACTAACTGCTTTTATTCTTTCACAAACCATACTGTCATTCATTTATCTACCGTCCTTGTTTCCATTTTAAGATATAAATTATTTGAGCCTTTTCCTTACAACTATCTTCACAGTTTTAAGTAATGTTTATAGCTTTTCGTATGTATTACCAATATATATTATGTCTATAAAAACCAGCCGCCAAAAGCCTAGAGAAAAATCAGAATTTCTTTTCATTATTCTTGAAATATTCCTAACAAACTATTGCACACAGAAATTTCATGGCCCAGATACGTTAGGATTTAGTTCAGATTGAGATATACCAAAGATTTACCTTGTTCTAAACTAAATTATTCAAAGCCCAGGGCAAACCAATAATAATAAAAACAAAATATAATGTCAAGGGTGGAATTCTAAGAAAGATTTAACAGAAACTCGTAACAGCGGAGATTGTCATCCGGGTCATCTCCCTTTAAAGCTAATACGTGAAGGTACAATTAAGTGTCATTGTTACCTAAATGAGAAAACGAGAACCTTAAACTAAGAAGCTTGAGCTACGGAAAATTAAGTGCCCCATATACGGGGATCAACAAAAGCTTTAAAACGAAAACAATAGTGAATGAAAAGACAGGAGTTAGGGAGAGATAAGAAACTACGTCGTAGAGGAAAAGAAACAATAATTACAGATTCACTGTAATCTCCGTGAGACGCAGCATCACTAAGATGTCCACTGCAGAAAGGGGATAGAAAGGGAGCAAGGAGAGAGAGAGAGAGAGAGAGAGAGAGAGAGAGAGAGAGAGAGAGAGAGAGAGAGAGGCTACTAATCCTTCTCAGCCACTCAATAACATCCGAGGCTAGCGTGTGAAACGTACACCTAAAAGGGACTGTCTTAGCGTTAAATGGTTCTCTTTGGCGGCGATAATGTGAGAAAAGAAATTTATACCACTCACGTGTGACACAAGGTCTTCTCTCTCTCCTCTTTCTTCCTTTGTCTATGTCTTTCTGCCTCTACAAGGTAATTACATCTACCTTAATTCACAGTCCATTTAAACAGAAAATGTGACTGTCTTTTCATTAATGAACCGAGAAAAGAAAATTCATGATTGCCTTCTATTTCTTTGTGCGCCGACCTCTGTTCCCCCGAGAGAATTCGTATGGGGACCTGTGGCCCCGTCCCAAGTAAAATTCCAATTAATGTAATCTAAAACCGTGGTCTAAAAATTTAGCCTTCAAGTCCCAAGAGCAGACCTCGCCACAAAACCTTACATGGCTCTCTGAAAAGTAATTTTCTTTTACTCCCTTCTGTTAATTACATTCACTTTGCTTTCCTTTTTTTAATTACGGGAAGACTTCAAGCGCAGGAAATATTCATTACATTCCGACGAGAATTTTTGTAGAAATTCTGGAGTTTTGAATATTTAGCTTCGAAATATTCAAGGGAAATACTATATTACATATCTCTATCGCTCCTTTGCTCAGAAAAGAGCCAATAGATCTCCTCTGATATAATGCTTGTAAATGTATCGTTTGTTCCCAATATCCCAAAAGTAAAGGGACATATCCTTATTCTCTTCTGCCTCATTACCATATTTCATTCCTATATACGCTCAGAAATATAATCATCTTTACCATTAATATTTAAATTTCTGAACTGGCAACATAATAAGATCCAGATGGGTGATAAGAATTCTAGAGCACCACTTACGTCACTGCAGTCTCCCTTCAGCGGACGAAATGATTCAAATTACAGTTTGGAATATGGCCAATAAGGAAATTTTCTCTGTAAAATATACGTCGCTCAGAATGTTCATGGGTTTTCCATGGGCGTTTGCAAGGGGCCAAAATGGAAAGTTATGTGAATACTTGTTTAGGCTCACATCTCAATTAATATATTTAAACTTACTGTGAACTGTTACAAGTAATTAAATTAATTTATAAACCTTGAATGTTAAATACATCTATTTTGGGGAAACCAAGACTACTTAACACAGCCAATTTTATACCATAAAATATTTTATGAGCTCTAAAATTCTCAAATCATGTGGGTAAAAATTCCAGTCCTTACGACAGATGAGCATATAAAATCTTTAAGCCTCTTTCAGCCTAAATCTACTTATAATATGCAACTATTCCATCTCAGCAGCTCCTACCTTTTTTCTGCCATGTTCCACATTGATATTTCACTTTTATAAGGGAGAAATGGCTCAACAATTCATTAGACATTCCGAACCTTTCTTTCTGCACAGTTCCTGCTATCTTCCTTGCTTCCTAATTCCCTAACTCGCCTCTTGTCTCACCTTAATATTGTAATATCAGCTACTTAAGTTTTTATCTCGTGGCTCCTTTAACGTAAACATTTGTTTATTAATTACTGTTCAATGTTTCTTCAGTTCATTTGAGCTTCGAATTCTTGGTTAGAGTTTTGTTTTGTTGTGCTTCCCCCACCGAAGGTTGTTGTTTGTTAAGTGGTACTCCGCCCATTAAAAGTTCTCGTTATTTTCATGTACGAGTGTTTCGTTGGTTTGGTCTTCTGCCTCCTGCCACATTGGACAGTTTAACAGGCGATTTACATATTTTCGTCTGGACTGACAAGAGATTGCGTTCGGCTCTCCTCTAGAGAAGATCTCGTCTTTTTTCACGGTTCGTTGCTCAGTGTGGCGATACCACCTTGCACCATTGTTCTGCTATATTTGGATGAACTTCTTGCTTCAAGTGGATTTGTCTGCTGCTGATGCATCAGGATGCACACACCTGACCCCTTTGTGCGTACGGGTGTGCTCTCGCGCTCTCAGGTGTACTGAGACCAACGTCATCGCCCACATCGTGAGCTCTCGTCTATTGTTATGGTGACGCCTCCAGAATCTTCCTGTGAACAGCCGTTGACTCGAGATCTTCTCAGGGCCGTTAGGAGGCCTTTTGTTTCATGAAGAAGAGTAAGCATCTGATTCTGTGTCTTCTTTGTATCCAAAAATAGACTTATTACCTTATGGTTGAGCATTAGTGTCCTGGGACGACCAATACGTCGAAGTGCCATCGAAACCATCACTGGTCTGATAACTGCTTCAGTGCGGAGATTGTTGCGTTGTTTTTGTCCGGTGTGGGGAACGTATCTATGTAATGGTATATTATTACTGTAAATACTGTGTTGAGTTAGGTTAAGGTTTACCCTCTTTCTTTCATCTCCCACTTATCACTGACTTAGTACGGAAGATGTTTTTTTTTCCTCCCTTCTCCTCAGCACTTTCCCTCTAACTATCGTTTACGTGAAGGCTAACTCTAAGTTTGAATGGGAATTATGCGTTCGTGTCCTCAGCCAATAATTCGAGGACGCGTGCAAATAATTTATTGTAATAAATCTAGGCATTTACGTTCAAGTTTTCAATTACCGCTCAATAAAGTGTATTTTGTTGTCTATACTGCTGGTAAATCTTGCTCTTTAGTTTACAAGCTATCGTAGTAACGGCAATTTTCTGGAGGGAGGCCCAGAAAGTGCCGGGAAATGTTATTCAAACTTTAAAGTGAAAAAACAAGCTTTTTGATAAATTATCTTATCAGGACAACAGAGTTCCTAACAATATCTTTTATATATACTCCAAAATATCTACGAGAATCAACCACTTCCATTTGTCCATTAGATTCTCTCTCTTCTTGGCATCCATGTAGCATTGTTACTTTCCTTTTGCTAACATACACTAATAACATTTATCTCTCATAAACATTAGCAAACTCTTTTTACAGGTTTCTGTAGCTTCTCATCGCAATCACCAAGCAACACTGCATCAAAACAGCATCTACCCCAAATCCCATTTTGTACCCACAGATCTTGACCATTTTCTTATTTCTGACACTTCCCCATCCATAAAATGATCAAAAGCCCACTTACTTTAAACCCCATACAATAAGCCCATCACTCATGCCAACATATCTATTATAAGCTTCGGACATCGCAAAGATCTTGCAACTGCTTTCAACAACTAATATTCTACACAGTACAACTCATCATCTTCCATATTGCACAAAATTGTAAACCTAAACGTCTTCCACATTGCACCTCGGTTATAAACTCAAAGTCTTACACATTAAACATAGATTATAAACGTTAAAGTCTTCCATAAACCTCGGTTATAAACCTCAACGTCTTCGTCTTTGAACCTCGGTTAAAAACATCGAAGTCTTCTACATCGCACCTCAGTTATAAAACTCAACGTCTTCCACGTCGAACCTCTGTCAATTATATCGGGAAGATTTCACACGGTACAAAGTACTCACAGAACTACTCAACAATACTCTAGTGAAAAACAGCTGCTTCGCCGTCTCAACCCACACCCCCCTGCCTCTATTAATCTTTATTAACTTTCTTATTTTCAGTTACTCTCTCAAGTTAAAACACAAGTAAACAAGTTCCCAGGCATATTTGTGTTGTACCTCTAACAACGTTCGTGAAGAGATCACATAAATTTTCCAAAAGGTTCAAGAATTAGACAAATATCTTTATCAACCATTCACTCTACACACAAATCAGTGAGCAGCAAGGTATTCAGTCGGTATTGTCATAAAGTTGATTTGGTGGTTTCAAATTAGCTATAAAGAATTCTTTGTTTACATAATAGAGAGTTTATTGGTTTCTAAGGCGATAATCGGCAAGCCTACCCTGAGACATTTTGTTAGTACAGACTCAGACACAGACGCAGGTGAAAAAATTGCCTCTTCTCAACCTTGTCGACGGAGGTAATTGCACTAATAAGGAAGCCAATAGCAAAGAGAAAATTGCAAATTCTATCCAGTAACAAGCTACGCACAGCGATACATAAACACTACTTACGCAAATTATCTTTGAGGTACAGCTCGTACAAGAGAGGTGAATCGATAAGGAATGCTGGTGTTCCTGGTGATTACTTTGCGCCTTTAACCTAACACTAATCCAGCGTTGGTAATCCAGTGTTGGTTTAGAATATAATATATATATATATATATATATATATATATATATATATATATATATATATATATATAATATATATATATATATATATATATATATATGTGTGTGTGTGTGTGTATTTATATATGCATGTATAAATTAACAAATACATATATATATATATATATATATATATATATATATATATATATATAAATATAAATATACATACATATATATATATACGTTATAAATATAATGTATATTATATATATACATATATCAAGCCACGAATATCGTTTAATATCGAATTTACTCAACCTTGGGAATAACCGACACCCAAGGCGAATCATAATTAAGGGTTTCTGCGCCTGCTAGGATTCGAACCATGGCCTGGTCTAGATGTATATACACACACAAACACACACACATATATGTGTATATATATATACATATATATATACGTATATATATGCACACACACACACAATAGCATACACGACCATGATGAAAATAATAAATTTATATATATTTAGCAGTTTTAAAACCCCCCATTAAGTAGTTAATTTTATATTTTAAATGTCTATCAAATGGCTTTAAAACAGTTGCAGATATTAACTTAAAAAGGAATACTGCAACCTGATCCAGAATTACCTAACGAGTATTAGTACAAAAGGCGGAGAAGATTTTCGGAGAAAAACTTAATAGGGTAAAATCTGGCATCAGTGTCGTCGTACATTTTTGTCGTTGTCAACGCGACTTTTTTATTACCAAAAACGTTAAACTTCTGAGTATAAATGGGTATACCAACAACAATGTTATAACTATCAGCTTGATAATGTTCACGAGAAGCTTTCGACGCAAGCACAACTTGCATATTAATTATAATTTAATAATTTTATAATTCTATAGAAACTTATTTTCCCACTTTCCCCATAGGATTATTCAATGAATTATTCATTAACACTAACACACTCTCTCTCTCTCTCTCTCTCTCTCTCTCTTCTCTCTCTCTCTCTCTCTCTCTCTCTCTCTGCGTTTTAGTGTATTAATACCCACTGTACATCATGCATCAACTATTCAAACACAAACATGTTTTTTAAAATATTAGAAAACCTTAGTTTTCCTTATCATACGAAATCTTCAAACAGATTGCAAGTAATTATCATTAGCATTATTTACCATTTCTCTCTCCATTTACCCATTATTAGTATTCATTTCCCTTGTCTTTCACTCAACCTATTTTTCTATTCTACCTCTCAAGTTTTCCCTCAATGCTCTCTCACCCACCAACCGCCACCCCCACCTTCCCCACTCTCTTTTTCCTCTCTTTCCCTTTCCTTTGATTCCTTGGCCTTCTCTCGGCCTCTTTCCAGGGAGTTTTATAGCTCCTAAGAACGTAAGTAATACCATGAAGTGAATTACTGGATTGCCAAATAATACATCCCCGGAGAGTACTTCCGGACTCTCATCTATTCTGGATCCATTCTGGCTGATACTAGCATTCCTTGTGTGCCATTACGAATAGGCCTTTTTTTATTTTATTTTCCCTCTCACTAATGCTCAGTCAGTAGGCGGAGGGACTTTCTTTTCTTTTTTATGTACTAGAGTTAAAGGATGGTGCAAATTCTCTGAGAAGATGCTGTTAAAAGCAGAGATCATAATGAAATTACGTTAGTTTATAGGTACGCTTAATTTGTTTTCCTCAAGAACTGATTTTGGCTGACTGATATTTACTGCTAATTTACTGCTAACTTTATATGATTTAACACAATCTTTCAGAGACATTTTTTCTTTAGAATAATATCATTGTCTAACAGTGCTAATATTGATATAAAATCATCAATAAAAAATTATCATTCAACAATAATAATAACTCTCTCACGAATACACGTAATGTAATGGAAATGGAGAAACTCGCCAAACTTTCTATTTTACATATCACGCAGATCCGAGCTTCAGACGCCTCCGACAATTTTCAAAACAAGGAGCAAATTCTCCAAAACTCTGAAATAGGACATCGCAAACGACAAACACTGGCTGTCGGTGCCGCGAGAATTCTTACCATGTGACATGCGCACAAACCTTCGCTTGAAAATAACACAAAAGGGTAAACTTCCTGGAACTGATGTAAATAGGAGGTGACAGAGTTACTCCTTTCCCCGTTTCAATAAAGTTCTGGCAAGGCGGAGGAAAAGCCATCCGACATTTAGCTGGAGTTCAGAGAGAGAGAGAGAGAGAGAGAGAGAGAGAGAGAGAGAGAGAGAGAGAGAAACTTGATACAACAGGTTCAGATAAGCGTGAAGGACAAATAGCAAGAAGGTACGTCTGATATGCGTTATTTATGTACTGAGAATGTCATATTTCTCTCGGGGCCTTTTGCGGAAATATTCTCTGCGTAGTGAGTAGTTTTTTGTTTAAAACTTGGTTCCTGTTATGAGTGTTTTTGCAATTATTTATGTTTAACTTTAAAGGTAAGTAATGCCATACGACTAATGTCACATTTAAGCAAAAGTCTGTCATCCTACGGGTAGGCCTATCATGAAGACCAGGCGAAGCAATTTTGAGCGCTCACATAAATTCAGATAGCCCTTGCCTTAGAATTCTCTTCCTGCTTCTGTTTTTCCAGATTCTTATAACCTTTCTTCCTGAAAAAGTTGGAGGATTTTGTCTTCCTTCACAGGTTAGAACCCTCCATTGCATGTTTTCTTCTGGTCTGGGCAAGAAAGTGGCATAAGATTGCCCATCTTATTGGCCTCTCCTTGAAAAAAAAATTGGGAGAATCTGCTCTTGTGGTTACCTGTAACCAGTCTAAGGCAAGAACAGGGCAATAGATATTGCAATTGCATGAATGTAATGGTACACAAAATAAAGAAAATTAATTTGAAATTATATTCATATGGCATTACTATGCATATTCAGTATATATACTGTATATATATACATTATGTGCGTGTGTGTGCGTGTAATCAGCCAAAACGGGGATCATAACTAAGTGGCGCAAAGTATAGCTCACGTTTAACATGTCTGCAAAAGATAACATAAATGGGTAAGGGGTTGCGACCTCATCCCTAAAGACTTGCTGAGAAACCTGAGCAAAAGAGGCGGAAACACCACACAGACATACATATACACACATATATATACATAGGTATATATGTATGTATGTATATATACAGTGTATATATATATAAATATATATATATATATATATATATATATATATATATATATATATATATATATATATATATATATATATATATATATATATATATATATATATATATATATATATAAACCTACTAATTCCTCCATTGACCGGGTTTGGTAGCGTTCTTGAATTTAGCACTCTGCTGGAGCGCGTTCCCGATTCTCCGACGGCCAATGAAAGATTTGAAATTTACTTCTAGTGATAGAAATTAATTTCTCTCGTTATAATGTCAGTTCAGATTCCTCAAAGAAAGCTGCAGGTCCACTGGCCAATCAAGAGTTAGAAAATTTACTTCTGGTATTCTGGAAATTCATTTCTCGTTATAATGTGGTTTTGGATTCTAAAAAAGCTGTAGGTCCCGTTGTGGAGTAACCAGTGGTTCTTAGCCACGTAAAATAAAATCTAATCCTTCGGGCCAGCCCTAGGAGAGCTGTTAATCAGCTCAGTAGTCTGGTTAAACTAAGGTATACTTAACTTTTTCATAGAACCTACTGGTAACTTTTTTCAGATACATACGTAATTGTAACAATCACAATGGCCTCTTAACTTTTCGAGTTCTTTACTATTTTTGGATAAGCCTCTCACTACAAAGTCTAAGATCCAAATTAAACTAATGGAGAAATTCTGGCGCCCGTAGCAGGATTCGAACCCTCACCTGATACGTAATAATGACTTAAACGTTATTCACTTGACCATGAAAAAGAATATATGTTTATTCACGCCCATTAATTCATGTAATTGTTGAATTCGGATAATTATTTTATCAGGGCTTGAATAGACTCATATTCCACCACTGTAACTGTGTTCAAGTATTTATTTTTTATATTTTTCTTTTTAGTTATAATTATATATATATATATATATATATATATATATATATATATATATATATATATATATATATATATATATAAAATATAATATATATATATATATATATATATAAATATATATATATATATATATATATATATATATATATATATTATAATATATATATATATAATATATATATATATATATATATATATATATATATGCTGCAACTGTATACATATTATATGTATAATAACTAGTGGCCTTCTCGATTTCTTCACGATTTTTGGATACTTCTCACATCAAAACTTAGATCGAATGAACTAACAAATGAAAACAGTTCTGATGTATATTACAAATACGTATATATCTGGTAAAAAACTTTATTGTAGATTATACAAACAAACACACATATATATATTATATATATATATATATATATATATATAATATAATATATATATATATATATATATATATATATATATATATATATATATATATATACATATATGAATGACATAGTAAGTAAAATGGACTACTCCATCTCTTCCCCCATTCATCGCCGTCTCTCTTCATTCCAAATTCATTATCTCTTCCTCTCTGGCTCTTTTCACCACCGCAGAAGTAAAAGTAAAAGCACCATAAACTGCTGCCTTGACTAGTCCCAAAGGTCTTCTTACTCGCCTCTGCAACGGCCCTTCTTACTTTCATTCTTTTCTCCATCTCTCCTCCAGTCGTTCTTCTTCCTCACCTCCCGTTTCCTCCTCGCTAATTGGGCTTCTATCCAAGGTTTCCTCTATATCCATTTTCGATCAGTTTTCGAGGGACAGTTTAGTATTCGTAGTAAAACAGCATTGTTTGGTCTACTTATTTCATGGTTTGCATCCGTTTTCCGTAAATATTCGCAAGGCCTTTTGGGATCTATAGCATAATTTCGCCGTAATTTTTTGTTTTTTATGTTTTTATAACCACCAACTTCATAATTAGCGCATCGGTATCAAAAATCAGTTACAGGGATACATATAAATGCACATACAAATAGAGCAATCCTAGTATCTACTGCATTATATTGAACACCGGGGGAAAATCAGGTTCTGTAATTCCAAAGTTTCCAGGGATAAAAGTTAACATAGGGGAATGCTCTTACCGAAACTCACACTGGACGCGATCCATGTTTCTACAAGGGTTTTTTTATTTCGTAAAATACTTAAGTTATTCAACAGTAGTACAGTCCTTCACACGCAAGATTCAGTAATTCGTTATTGTACACATAAAGTATATATATATATATATATATATATATATATATATATATATATATATATATATATATATATATACGTATATTAAAGTCCTCCTGGGCCTCGCAAGGCTCATAGGGCTGGCCCTGAACTCTGGTTTCTTAGGCCGACAGCCAGTGGGGTGAAGTCCTGTTGCCGAAGACACGTGGCCAGTGTGTCGCTACGCCCACTGCTTGAACCAACCCCAGCCTGAAGGCTGGTACCAGTTTTCTTACTAACCCTCTCGAGTTTTCAGACCGCTAGGTTGGCAGGACACCAGGTTTATGCGATGGCGCCACCCCCAAGCCACCAGCGAGCGGCAGGATTTGAACCCTGGTCCTCTCGACTGGTAGACGAGAACCTTACCACTGCACCACCACGGCAACAGTTTATATACGTATCTATATAAATATATATGTATATATATAAATATATGTATATATATAAATATATGTATATATATAATGTATATGTATATATAAATGTATATGTATATATACATATATATGTATATACACATATATATGTGTGTGTGCGTGTGTGTTTGTGTTCCGCTTTGTTATAATTCGTAAAGGAAATCATCCTCCGAGACGTATAATTAGCTCTCTAAGCTGCATCTCGGATGAACTTTGCAAATATCTTACAAAATTGCTTCCACCGTTGCATTGTTAGCAAGTTATCCGAGGCATCCATTTGACTCATTCGTAATATCCAAAGGCAAAACAAGTCGGCATCACGATCAGTCCTTATAAGTAATCTTGATATTCATTAATTATTTACAAAAGTGACTTATGCATCGGCATTATCTCGAAACTGAACTAGACGGATTGGATTAACCGCTAACAATGTCAAATTTGGGAATTAAATTGTGTATTTATATCTTACTTTTCAACTGAAAATACTAAGAACAATGGGTAATCTCTATCAC
Organism: Macrobrachium rosenbergii; assembly: GCF_040412425.1. Classification (NCBI taxonomy): domain Eukaryota; kingdom Metazoa; phylum Arthropoda; class Malacostraca; order Decapoda; family Palaemonidae; genus Macrobrachium; species Macrobrachium rosenbergii. The sequence continues at coordinate 38,576,155 of NC_089795.1, forward strand.
CAGTTCCTTCAAATTTATAGATATGGAGTATTTTGAAAAACATACTCCTGTACCAAGGTTCGGCTATCACACCAAAAGACATCGATGTAAATAATCTAAAAAAAAAAAAAAATCAAGTTAACAATGTCTATCAAATTCACGTCAGAAACAGAAAAAAAGATGATTGTTTGCCCTTTATAAACCCTGTTAATGAACGTGAACCTTAATAATATAAATTTATTTCATACAGAAAATCAACAAATATTTTAAATGATATACACTGTTTTTCATGGTATCAAATTAATATAACCTCTGTATTCTCTTCAATGTTCCTGCGAGCATCAAGTGTTGTCAATCCTGAATTCCTCGATAACGAACTACAGATTAGCAGAAAAATATCTAGGGAATTGGAACCCTCTCATCTTTAAGATCCATACTAATAAAGCAGTGAAGACATTTCATAATAAAAGTGACAGGAGGACAAAATTACCTACGATAACACTCACGTTTGCCTTATTTCATCAGCTTTAAGTCCATCGATTCAGTGCTGAAAATATTCATTGCAAATGTAATCCTTTCTAGACAAAAACAATTTAAAAACAAGCTTATGAGAAATTGTCTTCGAAAGATTAGCAACATTATTTATTAAATCCCATATACGTGGTTCATTTTGTTTGGCTAGAGGAGTAAGGAGATAAAAGTCAGAATAAATAAATACAATAAATCCTTTAGAACTAGCAAAGAGAATAATGCTCTTTTTGTACACATGAGGAGAAAAATCACAGAACTGATTGGTTCCCAAGTAGTATAATAACAAGAAATAACGCTACTGTCTCTAGGTACTTCTCAGAATCTGCATTAATGAACAAAAAACAAAAAAATAATACTGATTCAATTTCTATATACTCTTCACCCCATTCTGCAAATGACGTTCGAAGGATATTTAAAGGAGAAGGGCGTACATTAACTAAAACGTGCCAATTGGATTAATGAATTATTCACGAAACACTTAAAACTGCTCAACTGTGGTTGAATAACTTATGCTTCAAGCACCAACACACAATTCCCACTAGCTGCATTCCTAGCCCTCTGCACAATGTGCATGCAAGGTAGAGATCTTCATTTTCTAGATCATCCTCTCCTCCTGCCTTGTATTGCGTTGTAACTATACAATTTCCACCATCCTATCATCCTCCATTCTTTCCAAATTAATGAACCATCTTCCAAACGCATCCTTCACCTACGCTAATACTTCGACTGCTACGTATGCCAAAACTTTCTGTCATTTCCATTCTGCTTATACTACATGCACGGAACAAACATTCATCTTAACAGCTCTTACTATTTTCCTTTCACTAGCATTCATTAATAAAACTTCCCTTCCATAAAGTAGTGTTGAAAAAACATCCCTTCCTCCATTCTAACATTAACTTCCACAGACCAAACAAGTCTTTTCTTTTATCTTTTTTATATTCATTGCTCCATCTTTGTTTTCATTTACCTAAATAACTTGACTCTTGCTCACTTTTGTTCTCAGTTTTGTGCTCCTGGGAGCACTTTCTAACTGTAACTGTCTCCAGTCTCTACATTCACGTCTCCTCGTTGGACGGTTCGGTACCGTTCTCGGCTAGCACTTTGCTGGCCCACGTTCGAGTCTCCGGCTGGCCAATGAAGAATTTGAGGAATTTATTTCTGGTGATAGAAATTCATTTCTCGTTGTAATGTGGTTCGGATTCCACAATAAGCTGTAGGTCCCGTTGCCAGGTAACCAATTGGTTCTTAGCCACGTAAAATAAAATCTAATTCTTCAGGCCAGCCCTAGGAGAGCTGTTATTCAGCTCAGCGGTCTGGTTAAACTAAGGTATACTTAACTTTCACTATATTCACGAATCATTTCTTATCCCTAGACTTTGCACCTATTTATAACTTCCTTTCTCTGTTGTCTTCCATCACTGAAACCTCAGAGATGTTAAATAACCGTGGAGATTTAACACACTCTTCTCTCAGAGACCTCCACCATAAAAAGTTAACGCTCTCAACAACTTATCTTCTATAGTATGCAAATCCCTCAAAGTTCACTCCCTGTCAATTGTATATAAGCGTTTTGTAGGGTCAAACATGAAATGTCAAGTCTTTTTCCCCGCTATTTTCAATACTTCTTACATATCAGAATCAGCCATTTGATCCACACACCGTTTTCTTTCCCTATATATCCTTCTGCCATCCGTCTCACCTCTTCGATCAAAATCCTATTATACACGTCCCCAGGTATATTAAGAAATGTTATACTCCTATAATCCTTACAGCCGCCTCTATCACCTTTATCCTTACCTAGAGAAATTTATGTATATAATATATATGTATATATATATTTATGAAATATGTATATAAATAATGTTTATATGTATATATATATATATATATATGTCTAACATACACAGATATAATTATATATATAAATATATATATATATATATATATATATATATATATATATATATATATATATATACATATATATATACGACTAGGCCTTTAAAGTAAACTGGAAATTACGTTCTTAATGACGTTTCAACTTTATAATAGTTATATATCGTTTTTCAGACATTTAACGAAAGTGTGTTAAGCGTTGGGGTTATTACCATTGAGGCTATCAACATCCCAAAAATTCTAGCTGATAATTCTAGCTTGTAGGTGACGAATGAGAGAGAGAGAGAGAGAGAGAGAGAGAGAGAGAGAGAGAGAGAGAGAGAGAGAGAGAGAGAGAGAGAGAGAGAGAGAGAGTACACTAAACCTTGGAGTTAATAGTGCTGGGGCTACCAACATTCCAAAAATTTTAGCTGAAAACCTGAGAGGGCATAAGCCAGTCAATGACGAATATGAGAGAGAGAGAGAGAGGGGGAGAGAGAGAGAGAGAGTACACTAAACCTTGGAGTTAATAGTGCTGGGGCTACCAACATTCCAAAAATTTTAGCTGAAAACCTGATTGGGTATAAGCCAGTCGATGACGAACATGAGAGAGAGAGAGAGAGAGAGAGAGAGAGAGAGAGAGAGAGAGAGAGAGCTGTGTTATCAACACATCTCTTAATCTACTTTTATCCTTAAGTCTCCTCAGATAGATATCCCGGGAGTGCCATTGAGACTTATCTGAATTTCATGAAGGGTTCGCCACCGACGCCTTGCTCTCTCTCTCTCTCTATATGGGGTCCTCTCCTCCTGCATCCACCCCCCTCCCATTTTGCCCCTAATCCCCGATCCCCCTCCGTAATCCCCCAATTCCCTAATATCATCAAAAACTTATCTCACCGGTGATTAGAATTTCGCTCTAAGCTCACCTGGGGGCGTTTCTCTCCCCATTTTCCCATGGGACCTCAGTTAATGCTGAAAGGGGCTGGGCGGCACACTGCGAGACAATCAGCATGCACGTACACACGCGCACACACACACACACACATACACACACACACACACACACACACACACACACATACACACATATATATATATATATATATATATATATATATATATGTAAATACATATACATATATACACACATATATTTATACTAAGTATATATATATATATATATATATATATATATATATATATATATATATATATATATATATATATGTAAATACATATCCACATATACACACATACTTATATACTGTATATATATATATATATATATATATATATATATATATATAGAGAGTAGCATATATAGGTATATATATATATATATATATATATATATATATATATATTCTATATACACATATATATATATATATATATATATATAGTATATGCAAATTGTACATATACATATTATGCTTGGTTGTGACCAACTGCATTTCATACACTGATGCAATTGCTTTTTCCTAACACACAAGTACACACACAGTATAACTACAAAATATCTTTGTTCTCACATTTCAATAGATGTTCAGCACAGACAATCTCCTCATTAGCATGCCTCAGCACCATAAAATCTCCTACAACTCAAATTGGGCTATAAAAAAATTACCATTTAAATAACCTTTACGTAAACAGTAGCGATAAAGCTACAATAAATCTTCGAGAACAACCAATGAATAAACGAATAAATATTTTTTTTCTAGATTCTTAATTAAAAATAAGTCGCGTAAAGACCGGGGTTAGGAACGCGTCTCTTTTCGACAAGGAGGCGCCCTGCTAAACCCCGCAATTTATGCTTCATTCCCTTTCGAAAACTGCAATGGCTTGTTTCCGGGGATTCTTACGACGTGTTTTTTTTTTTTTTGCGTTGGCGGCGGTGGCGGTGGTGATGCCGTAGCATCAGCGGCGAAAGGCAATCCAATCCTCGCGAGATCATATCCTAGACGATGACGACGTTGTCAGATCAGATCGACGGGGGATAGATGCCAGAGAGCGCGCGGAGTTTTAACCCCTTAAAGGAGAGCAAACGTTCCTCACGCGAGTCGGCTGCTCCTTAATATTCGTATAATGCGATACATTTCACTTCGTTTCCCTAAATGTTTTCCTGGAACTAGTTTTCTTTCCTAGAAGAAGTGCACGCAGAGTCGTTACACTTTGACGTACTGATGTGAGGTCTAACTGATACAGTTGCCATCAAGCACCAGATTTTCAGATCTTAAGAATATTCGCACGGTTGAATGCAATTTGATACCGAACAGAGGCTACTTTCTGATACTGCAGCGATTCTTTTGAAAATAGGTTAACTAATGAAAATTTTAACCGATTATTGAAGATGGTAAAATAACGCTGTTCGAGCTCGTGGTGTCGTAAGGGTAAAAAAAAAAAAAAGCCGTTCGAGTTTGTAGTGTCCTAAGGGTAAAAAAGAAAAGCCGTCCGAGTTTGTGATGTCGTAAGGGTAAAAATAAAAACTGTTCGAGTTTGTACTGTCGTAAAAAAAAAGTTCGAGTTTGTAGTGTCGTAAGGGCAAAATAAAAAAAAACTGTTCGAGTGTGTAGTGTCACTTCGAGTTTGTAGTGCCGTAAGGGTAAAAAAAAAAAACTTCGAGTTTATACTGTCGTAAGGAAAAAACGTTCGAGTTTGTAGTGTCGTAAGGGTAAAAAAAACCCGTTCGAGTTTATACTGTCGTAAGGAAAAAAACGTTCGAGTTTGTAGTGTCGTAAGGGTAAAGAAAAAAAAAAATTTGGTTGCACACTCATAAACTAGGAATTAACATCCGCTTTTGCAGCATTTTGGTTTCTGAAAAGAAAACTATTGTGCCGGCTTTGACTGCCCGTCCGCACTTTTTTCTGTCTGCACTTTTTCTGTCCGCCCTCAGATCTTAAAACCTACCGAGTCTAGGGGGCTGCAAATGGGTATGTTGATCATCCACCCTCCAATCATCAAACATACCAAATTGCAGCCCTCTAGCCTCAGTAGTTTTTATTTTATTTAAGGTTAAAGTTAGTCATAATCGTGCCTCTGGCAACGATATAGGCCATGCCATCACCGGGCCGTGGTTAAAGTTTCATGGGCCGCGGCTCATACAGCATTACACCGAGACCCCCGAAAGATGGATCTATTTCCGGTGGCGTTGATTATACGATGTACAGAAAACTCGATTGCGCCGAGGAAACTTCGGCGCATTTTTTACTTGTTTATAATAGCCCACAGTTTCTGAGGTAAGAAACAAATGAACAAAATAGGTCCCGGTTGCCGTATGCTCAACTGACTCAATAAACTATTACATATCTTTTTTCAGACAGAGACTGAGAAATTCGTGTTGTCAGCAAGTCTGTCAGCAGAACCAAAAGCATTTCCAGCTGCCTGTTATTATTGCTGTTGTTGTTGTTAGATTAACTTAAGACTTATGGCAGCACTAATCTTGGACATATGAGTGTTCTGCAAATTTTTATATTTTTTTCACTATCTTAAGGGTTTCTCCTTTCCAGACTAGCAGCACGTATCTGCCACTAAAATACACTAAAATACATCCTGTCAACCAACAACGGAACACTATGCTTACCATCGGAAAGTTAACAATTAATGAAACCTTGACGAGGGAATGAGCAGGAGAGGAAGAAATCAACTGATGGAATAAGGACAATGACTGGAGGACAGAAACCAGCCGGAGAACGATGCATTTGACAAAAAGAAAAGGCGGGAATTCCACTGAATAATAATAAGTCTTGTCGTGGGGTCCCGACTTGTTTGTTTAGATTAGTCTGCCTTATGAAAGCTCAGGCACTTGTCCTAAGTGTTGTAAGACTTTCTTTCCTTTTTTTTTTAATCCGTTTCCTTTGTTCTCTTTCCACCTGGCTGTCCAACTTCTTCAACTTAACCTGGTTTCAATTTTAAACCCTGACTAAAGATTAAAAGCCTCTGGTAAGCAGCATAACTGGTCCAGAAATGTCACTGAACATCTGTAGTTTATTCGTAATAAAAATCCTCATACGTACAATGCATGTGACACTGAACTGAGTTTAAAGGATTTTTCAATTGTTATTCGGAAACTGCATGGCAACAGTTTCTGATGAACCTTCCAGATTATCGCTCATAGAATTTACCGATGTGGAGAAAGATGTCGAAATTATTTTAAATTTAAATAACCGATTCTTATATATTTTCATTGTTATTTTGTCATTCGATCTATTCATATTCACTCCCTTCAACGTATACACACTGCAGTGATAAATACATATATATAACTTTTGGAGTGTGTGTGTGTGTGTGTATGAAAGATATAAACATCAGACTCGCATCCACTTGGTAAGTGCGTGGGTCTCCCAGGCCGGCCCTCACCAGTCTATCCAATTCTCAAATGTGCCATCCTCAGCTAGGGGACGAAGGATGAGCATGGGCTAGCAACCTCATCCCTAAGGACTTGCTCAGAACCGGAAGGTTGACGTGTCCTAGCGTAATATGAAAAAAATATTTACACATGCATACATCCATGATAAACTGTAGTAAAATGACAGTACCGAAGTAGAATTCATTATAATCTGTAACAAATTAAGTTCCTCATTGGACGAGTGGGTATCGTTCTCAGCTAGCACTCTGCTGGGCCAGCGTTCGATTCCTCGACCGGCCAATGAAGAATTGGAGGAATTTATTTCTGGTAATAGAAATTCATTCCTCGTTATAATGTGGTTCGGATTCCACAAAAAGCTAGGTAACCAATTGGTTCTTAGCCACGTAAAATAAATCTAATCATTCGGGCCAGCCCTTGGAGAGCTGTTAATCAACTCAGTGGTCTGGTTAAACTAAGGTATACTTAACTGTAATAAACGACTGTATCGAAGTAGACAGTCACTAAACTTCCCGAAGGGACATTTCCCCGTCCCTTCCCCAAACACATCGAAAAACATTTTCCTTAAAACGCCAGTAAACAATGAAGGTCTGTTGAAATCCGGCGTTGAAAGGCCCTGAAAAGGTCCAAAGCCAGCGGCGAGATTTACAGCGGAAACGTCAACTACCAAAGAAGATTTATTCACCTCCCTAAAATATATAACCTATTTCGCCGAAAAAGAAAAGGGGCTGGCAATTTCGCACCTTTATTCTAAATACCAGAAGCCGAAGAATAAACCCACATATTTTCAACATTTTTTTCCAAAGGAAGATCCAACGTGCTGGCATGGGCGCAAACTTACAGGTGCTCTCTCTCTCTCTCTCTCTCTCTCTCTCTCTCTCTCTCTCTCTCTCTCTCTCTCTCTCTCTCTCTCTCATATATATATATATATATATATATATATATATATATATATATATATATATATATATATATATATATATATATAATGTATACATATGATACGATACAGATGTTTCCGATGAATATTACAATGCTTTACATTTATGGCAAATACTCATTTCACATAGAAACCGCAAGCTCTACAAGTCAGGTCCGTCAACGAAAATACACGAGTAAGATCTAAATGTAAAAAAATAAAAGAAAAACTACCTTCGATATGAAATGACGGGTAATAAATCCGGATTTCAAATCACTCCTGTTTCCGTCTCTCTTTGCGTCAAAAGACGTCACTGCGTCAAAAGGAGAGATTTCAAACGGTGAAAATAACGGATTATTACGATGATGTCTATCCTCTCTTACCGCAACAGCCCGCCAGATAATTCCCGATGAAGCGCAAATGAAGCGAATAAGCAGCAGTTGCTTCAAATTGGGTTTTCGGGCGGGTACGTATCGGGTAAAGTGGCACGTCGTCCTTTAAGGGCGAGAAAAGCAGATAATGAGGAAATTGCCTTTGGGGAGAATTTTTCTTCCCTCTGCATTTTGTGGTGAAGAACGCGCGCCTACCTCCTAGTCTTCCCTGTTTTTTCTCTTCCCCTTCCCCCCATCCCCCCCCCCTTTTTTTTAAATATTCTCTGGGTGAAATATGGTATAGTATTAAGCTCCTAAGTTTACGTTTGTTTTTATTTTCATATCGGGTTTTCCTTCACGAATAATTTCTTTAAATTTTTTATTTGCCTGACGTCCAAGTTATGTTGTGTAGGCTGAGGGAGCTTATGAATGTCGCTGCTGCTTCCCGAAAAGAAACAGGGCTGGTGAAGAATTTATGAATACCTGATGTTACAATTTCCTCTTTTAAAAATGAACCTCAGAAGTTCAAGCGAGGATGCAATACATTACTGCCTTACAGCTATTCTCTTTGTTATTTTAATAATTTATTAACATTTTTATCTGTTTATTAATTTGTTAATTCATCTTTGTATTCTAATAACTGATCACTTCTTTCTGTGTTTCGTATTATCTTCCGTAATTTCTTTCAAATGAATACCATATCCTTTGGGAGCCTCAATTACAAGTTAATGACGTCTGTGGGCCTGTTCCTTATAAATATGGTTTCTGTATAATAATAATAATAATAATAATAATAATAATAATAATAATAATAATAATAATAATAATAATAATAAATTAAGAAAGCTCATGCTAGTGTCGTGTTAATTTATTCACAATAAAAACCAAAAAATAATAAACACTAATAAATATGAGTTTGTTACAGGATAGCTTTCCTTCTGACGAATGAGTTTCGGCATCCCGATGAACAACGAATTTGGCTACGTTGAAGGGTACTGAAGACGATTAGATACGTGAACATTCGACTTAAACTGGGTGCAATTACTTAGACATTTATAGTTTCTTCGTAAATTACGTTAAAAAATGTGTACTTGCTTTTTCATTCCTGAAATTACCTTTTTTTTTTCTATCGCTATCCAATGATACTGATGTTACGAAATCCGAAGCGAGGCTGCAATCATTCTTTAATAAGCCACATCATTGTTTTAATATTCCGTGTTCATTGTTTTTTGTGTATAATTAATTGTTTGTTTGTTAACTTACTTTTATGTTTTCTCTGTTAGCGCGTGGACGTTCTAGTCATAAATGAACTGTTTTTTAGGCTAGTTTCATATGAATAATTATAATAAATAAAAATAACAGAATATTAGACATCAGAGTTTCTTTCAACACCGTAAAGCTGTTCACAATCTAAAGCAGGAATTCAAAAGACAAGACACATTTCCTAAATGAAAAACTCGGGTAACTTGCTAAGGGAAAACTGCAGTGTACAAAAACTTATTTTTTTATCTTATTATTATTATTATTATTATTTTATTTATTTTTTTTTTAAGTTGAATAGGGGAAGGAAAGCGTCATACCTCGGGACAAACTCGTCTTTCCTCAAGGAACATGACAATGAGTAAAGGTTTCCTATACTCTGCTTGTGCTGTTCCGGATTCAAATTGTCTGCTATCACAGATCTCCATGTTTGAGTGTGGTTTAAAAATACAAACATATCTAAAAAAAATTTTTCGAGTGGTTTTTTGGGGAAGTTTTACTAAGTGGCAAGACCGCATAGCACACAAAAATCTTAATTTTTTTTCCATTGTGTGTGTCTGTGTGTTTTAAACACGCAAACACAGATCAAAAGTACGTTTAATAAATCGCAAGACAGCAAAGCAGAAAAAAACTGTAGTTTATTCGTTTGTGTGTGCGTGTGTTTTTAACACGCAAACAGATCAAAAACCAATTTTTTCAAATAATTTTTAATTGCGTCTATTAAATCGCGAGACAGCATAGCACATAAATATTTTAGTTTTGTGTTTTTGTGTGCGTGTATATATATGATAGAACCCCTCAAGACCTTCACAGCCTCAGGAACATGGACCTTACCTTCTAGTAGGTTGTAGTTAATTAGCAAATTAATTAAAGATTCAAGTTCCTGCGCCTTCAGGTGACCTTCCTTGGCCCGAGGCGTCACCTGCTATGGAACTAGGCAAGTTTTCCATCTTCTCGCCTCCTGCGTTCGAGGTCTCGTCATCCGTGAGTAGGTGATTTCTCTAAGTAACCTCTTTGGGCAGCCTCTGTTGATCTTCTGAACGCACGTGAAATAATGACAGGAATCTTTGCAATCTTTGTGCAATTTACACCGAAGGCGTTTCATTTACAAGCAAGTTTGAAGGCCAATACGTTCAGGTCATGGTGGTAGCGAGCCTTACCATTTTACTATATTACCAATGCACTGGGTAATTACATTTATTCTCTCTAACAATATTATTATATATGCATATATACCTATATATATTCATATATACACCTATATATATACATAAATATGTTTATATATATGTATATATATATATATACTATATATATATGTATATATACATATATACCTATATATATTCATATATACACCTATATATATACATAAATATGTTTATATATATATGTATATATATATATTGTGAATATATATAAAAATCTTAATCCCGACTCATCGTGCGATATTTCTTCATTTGCTTTTATTGCAGTTTAAAAGCTTTAGTTGCATGTATATCCAAGAAACTTAGAGAAACTGGGAAGGGGCCATAATATATACAGTATATATATACATATACATATAATATATAATATACATATGTATATATACATATATATACATACATATATATAATATATATATATATACTATGTACATACATACATACATATATATATATATATATATATATATGTATATATATATATATATATATATATATATATATATATATATATATATATATAATACATATATATATATATATATATATATATATATATATATATATATATATATATATATATATATAGATCTGCTGAATTTTCAGTCTTCATCAACAGTGCGTGGAAGAAATGCTGTAATGTTATAAATTACAAGGACAATTTCTCTTATTTCCTAAAGAATAAAACAACTCAAAAACCAAAAATTAGCCTTCATATTTCCTTAATTTCTTTACAAACGCCACCAAATACAATTTAGGTCATCCAAGTACAGATCGTGAGAGCATTTGGAAATTGTGTTAAAAAGTTTTTTTTTTTTTAAGGAGGCCGACATGTATGGTAATAACGTTGTTGTAGCCAAGTTTCCATGTAAGGAATTTAATTACCAAATGCCGGAAAGCATGTTAAGCTCTAATAACAAGTTCAGAACATCGCTATGACCCGTAAGAACAGGACAGTCTTGTAATTCCACTGATGTTATTAAAATGGTTTTCTTACAGAATGGTCGAAATTTTCCATGGACTGAAAACTTATCACAATAAATATAAAAGATTAATTTGTTTTTGCAAATGCAAATGATTGACTCTAGTATTAGCTTAGGAAGACTAACAACTAGATAGGGACCTAAATCTCACTATTCACTGAAGTTTGGTGGATTACTATGTAACTTCATCTGAGAAAAACAATAAAAAAAACTATTTGGAAAAGGCTGCGCACTAGTGCGCCATTGCAAAAGTATGAGAGAAACCACGAAAGGTCAAAATATATTTGAGTGCCCCCACCCCCGCCAACCGCCACCACCACCAACCATTATCATGATATCCCTTGGCCATTTATCAACATAACACCTCTAATATTTCGGACAAAAATTCGGCAAACGTCACGAAGCCCTTGGGCCAGAATCTCACATTTTGAAATTGTACGTACCCACACTGAAAATAATAAGACAATGAGGGATAAAAATTGAAAAATAAAGGTTAATATTTCCTTCATTATTCCAAACCCTACACGAGCTTCCAATAACAGAAAAAGTCACAAATGAAGGAAGACCTAAATAAATAAAAATAACTCCATCATTCGCAACCACACGCAATCTCGACGATATGAAACGTCAAGAGTCAAGTCATAGGAAGAAAAACTCTACTCCATAACTCGAAACTGCGCACACGGTCTTCTCTCTACGTCTCCTCTCCCTCTTTCTCTTCCCAAATCTCCTCACTCACCTCTTTGCCCGCCAATGGGAAGAAAAAACGTCATAAAGTGTAGGATCATTCATCAAAATTCTATGACATCATATAACAAGCTTCCCAGGGGTCCTACAAAGTCTCCTCCTTCTCTCTCTCTCTCTCTCTCTCTCTCTCTCTCTCTCTCTCTCTCTCTCTCTCTCTCTCTCTCAGCAGCATTTTTATATTTGGGAAGATATAAATAAAACTGTAAAATGCTTGATCTTACACATATGCATTCATTCATACGTTCATAAATAAAACTTTAAAATGCTTGATCTTATATGTATACATTCATTCATACATTCATATATACATACATACATACGTTCATACAAATATATACAGTAAGAGAAAGACTGACTGATTGACTGATTTATGAGGATTTGACCTGATGACCTGGCACTGAAAACCGTTTGGTTGTTCAGTACTAAATAAATTGTTAATACTGTAGTAATGGATAAATATCAAGAAAAAATTTTAATACCTTTTAAAAAGTAAATACAAACACACACACATAACAAATATATATATATATATATATATATATATATATATATATATATATATATATATACTCGTATATGTGTGTGTGTGTGTGTGTGTATGTATATCACACATTACAAAGTGAAAAATAAAAGACGGCTTAGAAATAAAGTCGAAACAGGTCAGACCTGCACCCCGTCTCTTATTTTTCACCTGTGGTAATGTGTGATAAATGAATCACGACAAATGTGATAATAATCATATACATATATATATATATATATATATATATATATATATATATATATATATATATATATATATATATATATACATACATATATATATATATATATATATATATATATATATATATATATATATATATATATATATATATATATATTAGTGCATAGCATTTATTGTTCATGAAGCAGTTTTTACTAATCAGAAGGGAGCAGAATTGCTATTATAGAGAAAAAAAATATCAAGTCCACTTTTCAAGGTTTTGAGAAAAAAAGCTTGATAATTTGGCAATACGGTAAGCAAATAATTTACGAATTTTACTCTCCTTGAAAAATGGGAAATAATCATTCAGTTAATTTTTAATTGGCCCATTTTTCATTTATACATGGTATTTTCAGTCACTTCAATATATCTGCCTTATATCATTCTTTTCGTAAAGGTTAGAAATACTCATTTATTGTGTTGAATCAAGCTGCAAAGTGATAACACTGTATAGATGAAATAGTTTCATGTGAACTATCATACAAAACTTCGGCAAATTGTGACGCTACAGTCAATGATAAAATGGTTGGGTAGTACTTGGGCCTTACCAATAAATAATGCAAAGTTGCTCAGCTTAATTTTCAAATGGCAAAGCCCAAAAAATGGAAACGGATTAATCCAGAAGCATAACCTGCCAAGATCAATGAACCAGCAGGTAGAATGTAATTTTCCCGTGAAATAAAAATCCCCAGCTGCTTAATGAACCCGCTGAGAGTACATATTAGTTTCAGCTGAACAAAAAAACAGGACGGGGAAGACAGGTAATTTTTACAAATTTTCCCCAATATCTGGTTCATAACCTCGGTTGAAAAAAGTAATAATTTCTCGCTGTCTGTGAAATAACCGTCATTACGTTTCTGTTTTATTTTCTAGTTGATTTCGAGTCAAAATAATGTGTTTGCAAATGACGTAAGTACATTTGTGGAATTTCCCCAAGTGCTTCCGATCTTTTAAAATGATCAAAATTACTGACTATAAATTCGAACAGCATGAAAATGTCGTTTTCTCACATACATTCACTTCTATTTGGCAGCTGATACAAAAAGAAAAAAAAATTTTATATATATATATATATATATATATATATATATATATATATATATAATAT